>NC_061509.1:20645882-20917656 GCF_022539505.1 Lolium rigidum | reverse complement strand
GAGGCGGCACAGGGGGCCCACACCACGGGCCGGCGCGGCCAAGGGGCCGCGCCGCCCTGGGGTTTGGCGCCCACGTGGCCCTCTTCAGATCTCTCCTTCGGACTTACAGAGCTTCGTGAGAAAATAGGCCTCTCGGGCTTTTATTTCGTCCAATTCCGAGAATATTTCTTTTACTAGGATTTACGAAACCAAAAACAAGAAAACAGCAATTGGCACTTCGGCATCTTGTTAATAGGTTGGTTCCAGAAAATGCACGAATATGACATAAAGTGTGCATAAAACATGTAGATAACATCAATAATGTGGCATGGAACACAAGAAATTATCGATACGTTGGAGACGTATCAGCAAGCTAACCTTGCAGATCACGTACTACTACTAATTTACGGAGGTGCTCCAGGCTGCCCTTGCCAGCCATGGCGAAACCCTTGGAGCACAAAGAAACTCGAATAAGATCATGTACTAGTATGAAATCTTCTCCTAATAGTCGAATCAGCTGTTTCCGTCGAAGCAAGGACGGACAGAAAATCTCCCTCAATATCCGCAATGAGCAACTCACCCGCCACCAGCGAGCACAACTCCTCCGCCCTTCAGCAGAGCATCAGTTCTTCTCCTCTGCAAAGAGAACAAGATTGTCATACTTCAACTCTGAACCTGGGACTATAGTATGCTAAAGTTCTTGATAATAGTGAAGGTTTAATGAACTCGAAATTGTGCTCAGAGTATGGCATCATTGATTAAGTGTGACATTTATCAAGAATCGCTATTAACCAAGTTTAGTGATATAACTGAAATTCCTTGCTGCATTAATTTTCAACTGGAGGTTGCAGGATTGATTTAATTACAGCATTGCATCATAGAAACCGAGTTTTTCATTAGAAGTAAAAAGGTGAAGAAACTACAGCAGCATGTAATGTGAGCATTTAAAGGAGAAACTAACCAGTATAGTGAACACACTTCTGGTATTTTGAAGAAATAATTTACACCATTGATGGTATTGATAAAGCGCTAACTGAGAATTACAATAGACATGCAGCAACAATTTATCTTTGTAACTCTATATTTCGGCAATTAACTATTTGATTCCAGTAATGAAAACTAGTCCAGTTCACAGAGAAAATTTCAGTAATTCAAACAAGTGCAGTTCCGGTAATGAAACAGGGAGTACATCATTGGGAAATTCAAACAAGTCAAGATCATTCCTTGCAAGTAAATCATGCACTGTGTAAGAGTAGAAATAATTTGTTTGCAAGTAAAAAACAAATGATTTGCTTGTATGCGCAGTTCCGTAACATCGTGTTAGCTCGGAAACCAAATTGTACTACTCTAAATATTGACAGGCTGACATAGGCGTATTGTTAAAACAAGATATACATGCTAGCAGTAGCAGTAATCCGAATGTCATGTTAAATTGATTCTTTCATTTTGCAGCAACTTAATTATCATTGTTTGATGGTTCGAAAACGACACCGAGATCAGTAGGTCGGTTACTGACAAATTGTATATATGTTTGAAAATCATAGGAGAAGAATCAACCTTACATATGAATTGGTTTAGCAAATCGTAGACGATAGTGCTATGGAAAGGTCGGTTGGTAGATCTTGCAAGATAGACAAGAAACTTCACTCCGGCGCGGTGCACTCTCTTGGTGACGATGTCCGCGATCTCCTTGGACCCCTGAATCCAAAGAAACAACTCGTATGCTCGTCAAAGTTAACAACTATCTCTCCGGTCCTATATGACTCGGATTTAGTACAACTTTGTACTAAATCCGAGTCAATTAAATAAGACCGGAGGGAGTAATTAACAACAACAGAATCTGAAGCCGACCTAAGAACATATTAAGAAGAAACTATATCGAGATGAACAAACCTACAAATCATGTGAAGTACACAGACGTTATAACACGAGACATGAGAACACAAGAATACTATATCTTGCATATTTTTCCAAGAGTTTATGGCAACTTGCGGACTCGGCCACCGTCGAAACCTAGTATAAATGATCCAAGGATACCTTCTCGCGAGCTTTTCTTGGAAGACGGCGGTGACCTGCAGACCTCGCCATCGTCCGAGCCTACTCCCCACGGATGGATGCGGCTCCCGACAGATCTCACCAGAGGCCTGCCGCTCCCTTGCTGGCTAGAGATGCGGAGGAGAGGGTGAGGGAGTGGAGGGATGGAGCAGCGTCGGTGGGGATTCCTCCGTCCATGGCGCCCAACGCCATGGAGGAAGGTGTTGATGCAGCTCGGTGGTGGCATTGCGGCGGAAACGGGCGCATCGGGGGCAGCCCATGCCACCACGGTGCCTAAGCCACAACCAGCTAGCACCATCAGCTCCCCGCAACCCAAAACCAAAAATGAAGAGCGTCGGACATTATCCACACATGAACGGAATTGAACCACACAAGATCAAACCGAACAGGAATAAAAAAAATGAATTGGCTCTCCTCGCGCGGCAAGGATTTCGAGGCCCGGCGAGGATAGTCCGTCTCTCAAAAGCAATATATTTGTTGCAGTACTCAAACAGCTATCATAGCCCGGCAAGGCTATAACCGTCTTAGCCTAGAATCCAAATGCACCATCCGGACATCAACTCGCAATAGAACCGCACCGCATCAAACCGAACAGAAATTGGCAACTCACCTTGCGGATCACCGTGCTACAACTAGTTCCGGAGACCGGAGGTGCTCCATGCTGCCCTTGCCGAGCTGCCGGCTACGGCAAAACCCCGGGCGCACAAAGAAACCCGAATCAGATCACGCACTAGTACCAAAGCTCGTCCTAATAATAGTCGAATCGGCCGCTCTACCTAAGCAAGGACGGAGAGGGAGTGTAGAAGCTGATACCTTTGAGGCCGACGCCGAAAAGCCCCAGTACGGAGACGTCTCCGGCACGAGCAGGTCGACCTCCTGGTCGCCGGCGCCCCCGCGGCTGCGTGCAGCACCGCGCCGCGGAACGGCATAATCGACGAAGCCGCGCGCGCCGTCGAACCGTCGACACGGGCTGCGTCGACGAGCAGGCGAGTCGCGCCGCCGTTGTGGCTGCTGCGCGTCGCATCCTCTTTCGTCTGCGAGGATGGGGCTGCGCTTGGGTGGTGGGGGAAGCCGGCGGCGGCATGTCGACCTGGTGCAGGGGGAAGGGAGACGGCGACCAGCGTCGATGTGATGCAGGCGAGCTGGTCGCGCGCCGAGGGATGGTGGGGAGAAGGGTCTAGTGGAGAGGAGGAGGTGCCGGTGGTGGGGGGAGAGAAGAGACGGCGGCCGGTGGTGGGGGAGACGCGGGGACGGCGTGCCGGCGGCGACGGGGCAGTGGTTGGGGAATGGCATGCGATGGGATTGGGAATGACTCAGTCCAGAATACTGTAAATGGAGGAGGCGGCGTGATTTTCGTTTTAATTATTAATTCATGATTAATTAGTCCCGACTAATTTCTCGGGCTGTGTTTTGGCACTTTTCTTGGGGGCTTGATCCATGCGTTTTGCCTATTGACATTTTACCTCCCAGCAATAAAATAGCTACGTACCTAAAATTATGGAGAAGATTCTCAAGAAGGGGATTATTTGCTGAATCGAATCTCTGCCGCTCCAACGAGAAACCAACATTAATTATTATACCTAACTAATCATCCGGAAATTCTCTTTAGCCGAAAAATGATCCCGCTCCGCCTGAACTCTCAGTTGTTTTGACTAGCTATACTTTGAAAAAACGGAGGTGTGCGACAAAAGTAATTCACGAATTATGTTTCAAGCCACAAGACTGGATTCATCTGCTAGCCAGTTAAGGATGTTGTTAATCATGTAAAAAAAGGATGTTGTTAATCCATGCAATTTTCCTACGCTACACACATATCACCATATGTGATTCCTTAATTATGGGGCGTTGGAGTCTAATCCATGCTTGCACGTACGTAGTAGTAGGCTAGTAGCTATGTAGTACAGTAGCTTGCACATACTCCTTTCTTGTAGGAATAATGCCTATAACCAGGGGCGGACCTTGTAGAGTGGCGCGGGCATAGGCCCCACTCAAGTTGGTCGGAAATCCTCTCGGTGTCGTTCATGTTTGGCACTGAAAACAATTGACGACCATGTGCGTTTACTCCATATATGCCTTCCAGTCACATGATTCGCCCCCGCTCAGAATTGTTTCTAGGTTCGCCACTGCCTATAACATAATCAAAAGTATGTGAAATTCACCTTGTACTCTATCTACACAGACTCTAGAAGCTCTAATGGTTAGGGTTAGGCGAGACACGACCAGACTGCACCACCACTCACCCTCCCTCTCCCAGTCCCGCACCTCCATTCTCCGCCGCCGCCGAAGGTCACGAATGGCGAGCACGGGCGGTGACGGCGGCAAGGTCTCTCAACTTATTAATGGATGGTGTTTCTTGGTTGGCGAAGCGGGCGTGTCAGGCGTGTGGAGCGCTGGATCATCCTAGATGGTTGAGATCACCAATCTCGGGTGAGGCAAATCTCGTATGTGTAATTGGCCATGCGACGAGGCCAACTGCGAGCGTCGCAACTTATTAATGGCATGATTAATTAGTCCGATCGACTAGCAATGCACACGCTAATTCTCGAGCCGTGCTTTGCGCTTTGTTGGGGGCATATGAACCCCGCGACAGGGCTCAGGGGTAGTTATGGTACGACACTGAGTCGCTTCTGCCTCCTGCAGTGCGTGAGTAGCAAGACTCAACCGGATCGAACCATGGAATGAGATGCTGTGTGAAGACAATGCGGAAAATTAGCGATGAGATGTGGCCCTCATCCGCTTCCTTGCTTTATATACCAACGACAATGGCAGGAAGCCGGCCGGTAATCTGGTCAGCGCACGTCGTGGGAGGGAAAGATGCCTCCAATTACTTGAGTTGCCTCGGCTGCGCCCGCGTCGATCTTGTCCGATCATCCGGCGCCCCCGCCCCGGCTCCGCTTACCCCGGATCCGGCCCGGGCGCCGGATGGAAAGTCAGGCCGTGCCGAACGAAAATCAATTTTGGGAGCCGCGGTTGGGCGCATTTTATCGCGCGTCCACCGGCTACCACGGCGTGCGGCTCCGCCCGGCCGTTGGGCCGAGAGGTCACGCGGGCGGAGAGCGGTCTATTGCCGGACTGTCGAGCCGTGAACTCGCGACCGCGCATATGAATGTCACCGTAGTGGCGTACGATGCGCTATCGCCACGGAACTTCTTCGAGCATCGATGACTTAGGGTCGGCGGAGCACGTGAAGCCGGTGTTCAACGACCGCTACCACGCGCTCGGCGCGCGCCGTCTCCCGGAATCCATGCTCCATGTCTCACTCGCCACCAGATGTCAGGCGACATGGCATAGCACGGGTCCCGGTTGACGCGACGATGATGGTCTCTCAACTAGTTAAGCGGAGGATGTTATGTTGAAGTTGCCAGTAGGCACGCATGCGGCGTTGTGTTTCTTTGGGATATATCTGGACGCTAGATCATTCTGGATGGTTGAGATCGCCGATCCGGGTGAGGCAAATCTTGTATTGTGATTGGCTGCAACGAGGCCATGCGAAGCGTCCCAAATTATTAATTAGTCCCGACTAGCAATGCATGTGCTAATTTTTTGGGATCTGATTTCACACTTTCCTTGAGGGCTTGATCCATGCAAAGGTGTCACGGTGATTATGGTACGGCACTAACTACTCCCATCAATAATAGCTACTTACCTAAAATTATGGAGAAGATTCTCAAGAAGGCGGATTATTTGCTAAATCGCTACAGCTCGAACGACCAATCATCCCGGAAATTCTGTTTAGGCAAAAAATTGATCCCGCTCCGCTCCAAACTCTCAATTATTTTGGCTCGCTGCTTTGAAAAAACATAGGCGTGAGATTAAAGTAAGTTGCTAATTTTGTTTCCAACCACAAGACTTGATTCATCTGCTGGCCAGTCCACAAGGTTGTTAATCCATGCATTATTCCTAAGCTAAGTACATATTATCATATGTCGATTCCTTAAGCACGGGATGGTGTCGTCTAACCCATGCATGCACCTAGTAGTATATAGTATGTAGTAGCTTGCATCTACTCCTTGTAGGAATAATGCCTCTGACCTAATCAAAAGAATATGAATTCACCTAGTACTCCACCTACACAAACACTAGAAACTCTAATGGTTAGAGTTAGGCGACACCGGAGGCAACCAAGACAGCACCACCATTCACCCTCCTCCTCCAAGTCCCCCCATTCTCCACCACCACCTTAGTTTACACAGGGCAAAGCATGGGCGAGGCTTCTTCCCGGCGGTGGTGTATCAGAGCCAAGATAGATGTTCTCCCCGACCTATTTCTAGCCACAAGACTTGATTCATCTACTGGACATCAAGGATGTTGGTAATCACGTAAACATATAGGATGTTGTTAATCAATGCAATATTCCTACGCTACGCACATATCATCATATGTGATTCCTTAACGCTTTTATCCGCAAATTCTGGATAATCATTTTATCTCGGGTTGTTTTTTAGTTTCCACGTGTGTTGCTTCATGTAACTTGTTTTTTGATTAATGAGATACGTGGTTGCTCTCAAAAAAAGCTCGTGGGACTCTTGGCAATCTCAATGTGGCAGCTAACTAGTGTCGGGCTCGCCTCCTAGTTATTGGTCTTGCCAAGGCTGCTGGATGAGACCAGGGTGCATGTGACGCTCGATGAAGCTTCTCCTTGCCGTGTGGAAGCTACACCAAGTAGGATCCATTGAACATTGGTCATTGCACTAGGAATGGATTGGCTAGAGTGCTAGAGTGCTGGACCGATCTGGTGCACATGCATGCACATGGCCCCACGGATTTTTTTTGGCTACAAATAAAGTTTTGTGCAGCTCGAGAGGTCCAAGGTATTTTGGTACGTGCTACTCCCTTTGATCCAATAGAAAAGTGTAAGCACCTTAGTACAATGCCAATTTACAATTTAGCCCTTCTAAATTGAAAATGAACTACTACGCCTAGCTTGCATCTCGCCCATCTCCCTCGCATCTCCCACATCTTGCTCGCATATCTTCGAATCGCTTGCTCCAGCTAGCTTCTGGCCAGATCGATTGCTTTTGACCAAATCGCTCCCTTCTGGTCGTATCTCCAACTAGCTTCTAGCTAGATCTCTAGCACATCTCAGACTTGGGCGGAGGAGGGGCATCTTCTCCGAGCAAGCTCTATGCCAGGTCCTCCTCCACACCAACTCCTACTCAGGCCAACTCCTCCAGTCCTCCTAGGCCTAGACTGCCTTCACGCCTCTAGCCAACTCATCCTCCAGCTAGCTCCTTCTCCGTGCCTCACATTCCTAGTGTGCATCTGCCCCTCGGTGCCATTGATAGATGAACCTAGTGCAACATCATCTTCCTCTTACGCCTTTGGATCAACATCAGGTACTCCTGCACAAGACTGAGAACATTTAAACTGCAATTCCAGTTGATGAGACTTGAGTTATTAGAGAGTCCATTATAATTCTATTCAATGTTAAAACACAAATGGATTAAAACTGCAATACACTGCACTTGATGAGTCAAAGTAGCACTTGACAGTGTAATCTTTTGGCATTTAGTTCCACCATGTTGGACCTCAGTTGCTCCATGTACCTTGAAATCACCATGAAGGGGTTTAACACGAGAATATAATGCAAAAAAATCTAGTATTTACATGGACAATTTAAAACAAAGATCCACGCATATATTCCAAATATTTGCATGGAGTTGTAAAAAAGGCTAACACAAATTAAGATTTGTCTTGTAGAAAAGCACACACCAACAACAACTCACATCCAAGAACAGCATAAGTATACACAAGCATTAAGAGTAGTTTATCTTTGTGTAGATGCACATAGGTAGATCACGTAGTTGTTACATCGTTTATGATAGTACTAATGAGAAAGCTGCTCTGATATCACAAACTTCTTTGCTCTAGCTAGTTTGCCGAGCTCGGTAAGAGACATTTGTATACAATTTATAAAATCAAAGATAGAGATACATATATGCATGCAGTACTTGTAGAGAACGTGCCTACCATTGCATGTAGTGTGTCTGATTTAATCAAGTCGGCATTAGCGCTAGCGAAATAAATTCCGGCGTAGAATTTGGGCGGCTCACGCGCCAAACGAATTTGGTATTTGGGCCGTTTTGCGCGGAGAGGGAGTCCAAACCCTAACCCACATTTCCCGCGACGCGATCCCCTCTCCTACCCAACGAAATCCAGATCGAACGCCGCCGCCGCCGCTCTTCCCGTCGCCGGCCACCTCCCCTCCGCCGCCCCATTCTCCATCCGGCGAAGCTCCAACCGCTACCGAGCCCCACCGCACAAGATCGACCTCCGTCGCCATGGATTCGCGAAGGACAGAGGCGGAGGCGGTGCCCCCATGAACCGCTCTGCGTCGTGGCGGCTAGTTCGCCGGCGCGCTTGTGCGCTGGTAGGACGGCGCGCAGCGCTCCGTCGAACATGCTTCCTGCGTCTCGCGCGTGGCTTCCGGGTGCTGCTTCACGCCGGCGAGGTGGTGCACGCCGTCTGGACGCGGCGGCGCAGCTCCGCTGCTCTGCGCTCCGTCCTCGCCGTCGACCAGACCGTGGCCTCGCCGCGCTCTGCTCCGGGGCGTCTCCGTGCAGGTATGGTATCCAAACCCTATTCATAATCCTTTTCCCCCTGATTCAGTTTTCTTGACTGAAAAACGTGTTTCTTTGCAGAGCAGCAGGAGGAGGGGCGAGGCTTTGAAGGTCGTGATTGCTGTCCCGTATATATACTGCATGTATTGGTTTGATTGTATGCGTTGGCTGCTTCCCTTGAACTGTTTAGCACGATCGATTTAAAGCTAGGACTTGTAACTCCTAAACTAGTTTCTACGTGGATGCATAGCTATGGCACTGGAGCATTAGTCAGGTTCAGCCAGTTATTGAACAGCATGTTGTTGGAATTCCCGACTCTTCTTATTTCTCCAGGCTCCACCAAAAACACCCTGATTTCAGTACCTGGTGGACTCAAATCAGACGTTAGTTCATACTGATTATTTGGACAAGCCTGTGTTGTTTTTGTCCGGCCCACTAGTCACCAAAGATCAACCTTTGCCTCTTCCTTGTGACCTCTGGCTGGCTTCTGACTGAACCGGTCGACACCGTGTTCAACAACTAGCAGAGATCAGTAGAGAACTTTAGGTGAAAAGTTCGGAGTTTTTGGTGTCCATATCCGTGCAAGCTAGATGTACACCCAGATATGTTTTAGTTTAGGCTTGCTCTAAACATTGACTCGTGATGTGTAGAGTTAGCTAATCTGAGCTGCTTAGGATGCATGAATACATGGTGCTATTTCTGCACGTTTTCTCTTCATTGCAGATTGATAAAACAAATTGGAAATACTACATGTTTATATGAATCTGCCAAATCAAGATTTGACATCAATTTCCGTTGATGGCTATTTCTTTTCTCAACTGCCTTGTTTGCTTCAAATGTTTGTGGAATTTTTTTTCATCTCCGTATTTTGGTGAGCAGGCTAGAATAGTTGGCAAGTGTGCGGGATTCGTTCTGATGTATTAGTAGACCCGATGATCCTGTTTGCAGCCTCAAAGCATGCAAGAGAAGTTTTCGGAAAATTGTGTCCATTACAAAACCTGATGCTCTCAAGTCTCAAACTTAAATCAGAGTACATTGATATGAAAACTCCTGGTCTGGATTTTTATGTGAATTGTATTTTTGCATGCATCAGGTTTATGTGATATCCATCTTTGTGCATCATAAAGAGTGGGCTGGTTGTATGCATCAGGTATTATGAACCATTATTTGCAGAGTGCCAAGAAAAAGATCAATGCTGGTAGCCAGAATTTAGAAAAGGAGTATCTTAATAAAAGAAGTTAGCTCTAAACATTGACTCATGATGTGCAGAATTAGCTACTCCAAGCTGCTCGAGATGCATGAATACATAGTGCTATTGCTGCCCATTATCTCTTCATGGCAGATTAATAGAACAAATTCGAACTACTACGTGTTTATATGAAACTGAATCAAGTTTTGAGATCAATTTCCACCGATGTCTATTTCATTCTAATTGGGAAAGTGTTGCGTTATTTTAATGCATGAATCGGTTCATAATTGTTTGGCAGTAGTAATTTGTCTTCATACGCTAGTTCGATGCCTCTCTTCTGTAGTGGATCATTCAAATTTCTTTTGATATTATTTCACAAGCACTCAAAATTTTTTATGCAGGAAGTGACAATGCAAGAGGCATTTGAGCTGTACAAAGACACTGGAGGATTGTCTGTAATTTGGAGTTGTACAAGGGCACCGGAGGCTTGGCTATAATTTGGCTATCAAGTACTTGTTATCTTTAAGATCTTGTGATAAGTGTACGTGCTCTGCACTGTGACAATGGTTCATTCAATTGATAAATTGTGTTTCTTCCATAGTAGTTTAATTGTACTCATTTCCTTTCTAATATGCAATCTTCTTCAATTATGTTAGGTGCATAAGAGTATGTGGTAACAGCTCCCAGATCAGTAGAGAGCTTTAGCTGATAAGTTCAGATTGTTAGGTTTCAATTTCCGTGTGAGCTAGTACATGTACATCCAGATAAGTTTTAGTTTTGATTTGATCTTATATTGACTGATGATGTGCAAGATTAGCTAGTCCGAGCTGTCAAGATGCATGCCACCGACAGTTGCAAGAGCCATCGACTTGTTGGGTCTTGGTTTATTTTTCTGTTTGAATCTTGATATCCAGATAGTATACCATGGATGTAACTTTGTACTTGACTTGCATGTTTCTTGGACTATTGCTTTGTTTTATTGCATTCTTTGTGCAAGTGCAATGACTAGCTGTTGATAAATTTTCTAGGATGCATCACTTGAAGGAATCTGGAAGACCTGGAGTGGTGGCCTTTTTCTTCGATT
Organism: Lolium rigidum; assembly: GCF_022539505.1. Classification (NCBI taxonomy): domain Eukaryota; kingdom Viridiplantae; phylum Streptophyta; class Magnoliopsida; order Poales; family Poaceae; genus Lolium; species Lolium rigidum. Next base: position 20,906,789 of record NC_061509.1, on the reverse strand, counting down.
CCATGTTGTGTCTAGGTAGATTCTGGTACTAAGTGACAAGTGTAAGTGCTGTGCATACAAACCATGGTGCATCAGAGTATGCAGCACGGCTGCTGCTCGGTAGACCATGACGGCGAGTTAACTGTGCAGCAACCGCGGTGGTGGTGCCATCATGGCTGCGCCTAAAATTCTGTCAGGTGATTCCTCGAGTCAATGCGCTGGGTTCGGCAATCAAGCTGTTGAGCATTTAACTATTTGTGGTTCTTTTCCGGCACTGGATTGTGCTGCTGGTTATGTAGATTATATGGTCCTAGTTTTTATTCACCTCTAATGTCTAAAATGAGTAACGATGGTGTTGTTGTCTTCCTCGAGCTACTACGTGTTTATATGAAACATAGCATAGCTTATTGTTTGTTGCAGATGGAGCCACATGGGAAGTCCTAAAAGACCGAGCCTTCATCGACGGAGTTGCTGCAAGAAGATATAGATCCAACACTGATGGATAGTAACGATGCTGATGCCATGCAAGAGGATTTGCTGAATGAAGTATACCAAAACACAGCTGATGTAAGTCACACTATACCTTGATGAACTTTACAGGCTATTGTCGCATCTAAGAGGATTCGCAGATGGAGCCACATAGCTGAACGAAACCTGGAGCTTTATGCTCTTTTTTGATTCAACACAATGTGGATGTAATAAGAAGCTGGTTTAGGTTCAGTTTTAGTGTATTTATGTTGCCTTTGGAATTGCATTTAGTAGAGCTGAACCATTTTCTAATATGAAGTGCTGATTCTTACGCCATGCGAGTGTTCTTCAGCTGGATTGTTTCTTGCATTCACGATGGACAAAAAATAGAGCTTCAGTCTTTCTATTCTTGTTTCCTTTTGCTCTTCTGTTGCGGAGATTTGCTCTAGGATATGTTTCTTATTGTTTCTACTTCGTTTCTTTTGTGGCTGGGCTGCTGGGAGTCCTTTAAGCTTTTTTGTTAATGCTTCCTGATGTTAAGTAGGGGGTCTCCAGCATTTTGGATTAAAATCGTACGCGTACCTTTTTCCTAATGTGATTAACTTTGGAAATATTAAGCTTATATATAATCCAAGTATAATTCAGGACTAAACAATGACATGGTAGATAACTGCTACTTTGCTAGTTGTTGATTTCATCCTACTAGTACTCACAAGCAGCAACTAGTTAAGTATTTCTGTAACCTCTTTCTCTGTTTTTCCAAACTAACACCCCCACATCACACACTTTAATGCAGAAGAGGTGAAAATAGCCCTGTTTTGCTATCTTTGCAATTCCTTCATCATAATACTTTGGTATTTTGATGTTCCATTACTCTTTGTTTATGTTACCATTAGATTTTCTTATAGAGTTGCATTTATTAGAGTTGATAATGGTTAAAGATTTACCATTTTCTTGAAGTGCTAATGCTTAGGCCATGTGTGTGTTCTTCAGCTGGATTGTTTCTTGCATTTGTGATGGACAAAATAGAGCTTCAATCTTTCTATATTTGCTACCATTTGCTCTGGACTGTTTCTTATGGTGTCTAGTTGGTTTCTTTTGTGTTTGGGCTGATGGGAGTTCTTTAAGATTTTGGTTTATGCTTCCTGATGTTAAGCTGGTGATCTCCAACTTTTTGGATTAAAAAGCATAATGTTTTCCCAATGTGCTTTCCATTCTCTTTTTTTGTGTGGGTCAAGTTGACCATTCTCTTTTTTACTTTGGCAATTTTACGCCATGTGTTGTTCTTTTTCCTCTAGGGCAAGGAGGAGAGGCAAGCTGGAACCAGTAGCTGCACAATATTCTTGGAAGCTGGATGAGCCAGGGACAACACGGACATGTCTTTGTCTCGCCAGCTAGCTTACTGGTTCTCCTTTTTTGATGATATCTATCAGTTGCCAATGGTAAGCTTCCACTATCTTCTGAAAGCCGATTTGAGCCTCTGAGACATGTTTATCTGCATCTGCATGAAATCGTTTGTTTGGTGCAGTTACCATATTAATTCTAGAAAATATGCTTATAAGATGATCCTAGCTAGTGCCTTGTTTCTGCTTGTTAGTAGTGTCATTTCGCATGGTATCTCGACATTTTACTTTTTCCAGAAAATAAACCTTGATGTTTACAGTAATAATTTCATATATTTGACGTGGTGTGAAATCTTCCTAAGCTGTAGAGGTCCAAGTGCTGCCATGTTTACAGTAGAAGTTCTGTTTTTTTACCAAACTAATGGCATTACATTACTTGGTAGTGTATCACTAGAAGTAAAATATGGTTATGTGGCCATGTTCAAATCTGGCTCATGGAAAGCAAAGCTAGTATTTGCATGTGAGGTTGATTGATGTGATTCAGTATTTTTTTATGTATGGGATGGCCAAGAGCAGAGTTTATAGTGTTGTAATTGACCATGTGTTGTTCTTCAAGGACAAGGAGGACGCAATCTGGACCAGTAGCTGCACTACTTGGAATCTGGAGGACCCAAGGACAACTGAGACAGACTCCATGCCTTTGCTTGCTGCTTCTAGTTGGCTCCTGATGATCTGCAGTTGCGCAATGGTAAGCTTCTTGCATAGCCTATAAATGCCACTTTGAAACTGTGAGTTGTGTTGTATGTGCATGAAATCGTTTATTTGGGGCAGCTGCCATCTTAACTCTGGTGGAATGGGCTTACAAGATGATCTTAACTAGTGCTTTGTTTCTGCTTGTTAGTAGTGTGAGTTCGTATGGCTGTATGGGGTCTCGGCCTTTTAATATTTCTAGAAATGAAACTGTGATGTTTGCAGTAATAATTTCATATAGGTGACATGGTGAGAAATCTTGCTACCCTGTAGATGTGCGAGTGCTGCCATGTTTACAGTCAAGTAAATGACATCAATGATCAAATTACTAGGCAATGCACTTTTTGCCAAGAAAATGACAGCAACGATTGAATTACCAGGCAATGTTGTTTAGTTACGTTGCTAGGTCCAAATTTGGGCGATGGAAAGGAAAACTTGTATTTGCATGATTGTTGATTGTAAACGAACGATTGTGTACATTGCATTTCTGGTTAATGTGCACGTGCTGTGCATGGTTCTGGATATATCCAATTTAGCTGTTTAATATTTGTGTTGTGCATGGTGCTGGATAAATCAAATTCATATCTTTGTTATTGTGGTAATTCTGGTTATATAATATAAAAGAGGCTCGGCATGGTCTTGGTCATAGGCACCACCCTGATTCAGCAGATTGCACGTGGCGGCGTTGACAAGTGAGGCGAGCTGGTGTTCTCTTCTGGCCTGGAGATTTGCTATACATCGTCGTTGGCGACCTTCGGTGCTGGGCAGTTGGCCGCTGCTGTCAGTGGTGGTGGTGGCAGCCAGGTGGTGTTTCTCACCATATATATCATCGTCGCCACTTACTGCTTACGCTGAAGAAAAAGAAAAGGAAACGGTGGTGTTTCTGCAGCGGTGGCAACTTGCTGTGAATTTGTTTGTTGACAGTGGAACTAGCTGGGAATTGATTGTGTTTTCTGTGTGAAGTGTAGCTGCACGGTGTTGATATTTTAAGTTGAGAACCTTGGCAGGATCGATCTGCGAGGCGATGCATGTGTCATGTGGGTCAAGTGCTCTGCTAGCTTTGTTGTCTATAATTTGAAGACATTTCATTCCATATAATTATATGTTGTGGTTCGAATTTCCCAAAAAAAAAAAGGTCAATTGTTATGTCCAAATTTGAACTTTTAATGGTTAAGAATGTATTTACTAGTTTATATTTCTTAGAAGAAAGGATGATGCATGAGAAGAAAGAAAATCTAGAAAATCTGGAGCTGATCCATTAGGACTAGCACTTGTTATACGAGGCAAATAGAAATCGAGCAGGGTAGGCTAGGTGGTACTGGTACTTTTAGCTGCAGCTGGTACATGTGAAGAAAGAAAAATGTATTGAAGCATTGTACCAGGGAAAACGAAAACGAGCTGGGAGAGTGACGAGGACCTAGTTAGCTCAGGATCACACACCTCATGGTCTGGGGAGCCTAAATATGGTTCACACACCTCATGGTATGGGCTCCGATGTATAATCTCTATGAAGCACCTTAATGAGATGACACCTAGGAAAATGGAACAAGCGGAGTACGTACAAAAAAAAAACTTAGCAAGATGAATATACTCGTGCATACTCCCTCCGTTCTCAAATAAGTGTACATCCAGTTCTAAACTTTGTCCACAAAAGAGTGTACTTCTATCTTAGCTCATTGGAGGTGAAAGAATTAAAGAGAAAAGATGCATCTTCCTAATGTATTTTTCACTCCACTTTATAATTTATCTTAAAAATCCCACATGTAAACTTATTTGTGGACGTAGGGAGTAGGCACGAAAATAGCACCGGATTGCCAAAAGAAGTTAACAGGACGAGTACTCATGCATAGGCACGAAAATAGCACCGGATTGCCAAAAGAAGTTAACAGTCTGGGTTGCAAGTCTTCGAAAAATAGTCCGTATTATAAAGTTTCAGAATAAGAAGGTTTGGTAGTGTTCAGCTAAAACTGTCCGGCGCCTGACCGTCTCACGTCTCCATTATACAGAGAGTTAGCAGATTACAACGGAGTATGAATAGATCGAATCTATCAACAGCTAGCATTGGCTGCCAATCTTAATCGATAAACTAATCTTTGTATACTTAAACAGAACGTACGTGACCAAATACAACCCAACTAAGTTACTCTAACACGTACCGCGTGCAATATCCTGTTACTGGATTTAATTTAAATTTAAGTGTATGTGCAAAAGATATATATGCGTTGCCTCATTTCACAATAGAGAGAAGTCTACTAAAACCAACTACCCAGTCCGTCCCACAAAACATGTTTCAACTTTCTCTAAATTTTAATCGTCTTTATATATATCCAAATTTAAACAAAACTGAAACATCCTAAATGAGGCAAAGGGGTACAAAAGTCAATACGAAACTGAGTCTAAACAAAAGCATCCTATCTTATGAACCCGTTGGGTTTCTGCATCCCTACACTCGAAGCGTTTCAACCGTCCGATCAAAATCGTATGTTGCTGCTCAATACTATGCAAATTTGCACTCAAGCACCCTAGTCCAGGCCATTTATTTTGCAAAATGACCCCGGATCATCGAAACATAACCCCAACCCATCATCTCAACATGTGAGATCCAATAGCCGCCGGCGACGTCGACGAGCTAGGCACCGAGTCTTTGACACACGGCCACAGAAATATATACGTCGGCGGCGATCACCGTTGCTGGAAGCGAGATGCCCTTCGCCGGGAAAATGTGGTACGACGGCACGACAAACCGCGTCGGAAGATTGGGCGGCAGGATCATGTATCCGTCGAAGTGAGGGTTACCATCGGCGCCGTCGTTGTCATCGAAGCCGGCAACTAGAATGGATCGTAGGGACGAACGTGGGGTTTAGGGTCTAGATGTCTGGTACATTCGAAGGCAGGGGTGCCTTTGTAAATTTGCAGGACTAAGTTCGGAGGCAGCGGGCGTGTTTGTAGAAAATTACCTTGGGATACTGCCTAACGATTTTGATCAGGTGGTCATAAATTTTTCGGATGGAGGGATGCACAAATCCAGCGGATTCATAACATACGACGCCCTGAGTAAACTACAATATTTGTGACTGACATGTATGCATATAGTGACATCACTGCTTTTTTTTTGCGAATGTATAGTGACATCACTGCTGATGTCACACAAACATGATCTGGTCAATTTTTGGTCCATATGTCTCAATAGACAATTTATTTTTCCTGTAGCATAATATTATTTCAAAGTTAAATGTAGGAACATATAAAAAAATTCATACAATTATTTGTTGGAACGATGATATTCTAGAAAATCTGAAACTGCTCTTTACTAACCATATATAAGTGTGTTACTGGGATAACTAGAAAATTAATATGAATAAACATTTGCAAAATATATTATTTATTCATTATTTATAAATATTTATCTAAAAAATAAACATCATTTGCACTAGGGAGAGTGTTCTATGTTTAAAATCTAATGTATTTCAAAATTAGGAGTTCGTTGCTAACACAGAGCAAGTTCAAGAAAATTAACTAAACTGAAAATTTCCATTGTTTAGTTGTCATAGGTGCAGAGCGGGACGTCCATTAAGAAATTATAATTTGATTTTCAGTTTATAAGTTTAACTAACAAAAGTCTAGCCTTTCTCCAATATATAAATTTCATAGTTCTACATGTAATACCAATGACTGACTATCTGAATGTTTAATTCGCTTATTGGTCCAGCAATATTACATAAACTCCAGGGTAATATGAACTACAATACGTCAGGTGATAAATATAATTGTATGTACGAATCTAATATCATGTACAAACATGAGATATATTCACATATATGGTCCTTCTATTTCAACCCAGAAAATAAAAATTTATCCAAAAATTGAAAATAATTAGAGATGTTACCTGCAAATTTCATACTTTATGTAACACAATATCTAGGTGCTCCAAGAACGATATTGTACACGCCACATAATAGGAATATCTCTCAAACAATGGATTTAATTCGCACACACTCTCAATTAAATAAAGATGATGCCCTCGCGTTTGCGAGGGCCGCTATGCTAGTTAATATAAAGGTATAATATTACTACTCTATTTGAGACTTGCATCAACAACATTAAGCACATCTAAATATCTAATACCGCTCTATTATTCAGAGCGCCTCTTCTTGACAAGTCTAGTTTGCAGTTGTTGAATCTCATAGATATTGATGTAACAACGGTAAGGCGGTAACGGGGACTTCCATGCAAGGGCCTTAAATGCCCCCTGAGGTTTGACGCCTCCATAAACCACATCCTGTGCAGTAATCTCCGGAAGTTCCTCTTGAGAAGAACATGTTTGGTAATGACTAGAAATAAAAACATCTTCAGTAGTTGTACCCAGTCTCCGAAAATACCAAGATTTATTTTTGGCCAGCAGATCACAAGGATGCTCACCATGCATAGATATAGATTTCTCTACAGACTCTCTCAAGAACTTCAGAATCTTGCACCAATACTGGATGCTAAAATTATTTCTAAGTAGGCCACCAATGACGTTGGCGGAAATAAGAGATCCATTCATCATCTTTGATATCTCCATTGCCAAATATGCTAGTCTTGGGTGCATCTTAGGATCCGTGCTTCCAAATGTAATCACCTTAAAGAAATACCAAAATGCCTCATAAGGAAGATGCTTCAGAGTCGTAGTCTGTGTTGTCCCAAGCTTTGTGATCTTGTCAGATCGGCTTGTGATTATGATCTTACTACCACTTGTAGTGCACTTTCTAGAGAGAGAATACAGACTTCGCCACAAATCATCGTTGAGTTCCCCAACTACCTCAAAAACAATTAGCAATTTCCTTTGCTTCTCAAGTCTCATTGTACGCTGGTCCGTCAAAATATCAATATCTTCATCTCTGAAAGTACCGTGTCTAAAGAAGGCAATCTGTGAGAAATGATCACGGACTCTTTCATCATTGCAGACGTGAGCAACAAGAGTACTCTTCCCGCAAATCGCTGGACCAACAATTGGGAGGACATCAAACCTGTCATGTCTACCACTGCAAGGCTGTGTGTACAACAGGAAGTGCAGGATCAGTTCCATCTCCATCTGGCGACCAAACATGCAATTTCCCAGCAAGATATGCATGTTGTAAGGCTGGCGGCCCAGGCGAGGATATGATGTGAAAAACATGACCGACTCACCGGCATCAAGAATCATGGTTCTCAAATTGTCAAGGACATTTTCAGCTACAAGTTCTTGTGAAGCTTTTGTGCTGCTGCCGCTGCTAGATAGACAGAGACGTTTTGCATAGCTGAATTTGGACAGAGCCCAAGAGTAATTCCGAACCTTATTATCTCCAGCGCCATCTTCTTGAAAAGCTCTGAATCGGAGTGTGTCGAGCACGTAGAAGCCTTGGTACATTGCATCCCTGAGCATCCTCAGCTGCCGAAGCAACCCTTGGTTTGTGATGTGCCGCCCCTCGGCCTCCTCGACGATGACCTGCGCTCGGAGTAGAATCCTCTCCAGGTTAATCTCCATAGCCTGCACCGGCAGCTTGGAGTATTTGTTGATGACGAAACTCACGGATCTTGTTGCGAGTTCGCCGAGCACCGCTGGAAGGAAAATCTCCATCTGTAACTAGCTACTGAGTTGGGAGAGATTGATGCCTCTCAAACTCTGCTTCTGCCATTTTTATGGCCTAGCGGATGGAAATTTGGGCCATTGACTCTTCCAAGACTTCCTAGCAAGCAGCCAAGCCAGTCTACGCCCTTTCTCTTTCAAAAGTATGCTTAGTGAACAAGCACCACATGTTTTTCTCTGCGCAAAGGGCCGGCCGTGAACCCTACGCCACCCTTTACCTCGTTCAATGCTAGTCCTGCTACTAATCAGTCAGCCAAAGACAAACAGCAGGCCAGAGTGACTTCATTTGACCAAATACGGTTTGGGATGAAACCGAGATTTTTGCTCGCGGAGAAGAACTTTGAACTCGATAAAACCAAGGTTTTACTCCAGAATTCAGATCCAAGCTTTCGATTTCGATTTCTCACCTGGGATTTGTGTCCTCCCGCACACCGCAGCCTGGCGGTCTCTCGCTGCAGGGACAGAGCATGAGGTGTGGCGCAGTGGCGGAGCCGGCGGCCGGGCTATGGACGCCTGCCGGCGGCACTTACGGAGTTGCTTGTGCGTTGTGGCCATCTATCAGATGGGAACAACAAAGATAATAGCATCTCCACCGGTGCCCACAAATAGGCCACGGGTAGGAACACCGGCATATCGACTAGTTTTATACAAAATTTACTTAAATTTAAATTAAAAACTAAAAAAAAACTAGTGGCGACGTCCGTCGAAGGCGCTGAAGTCGAGGTTGTTGTCGTCGTCGTCGTCGTCGCTGGACGAGCCGAAGGACCAGTCATCGTCCTCCTTCTCCTTTGGCGCCGGCGGCTCGAAAGGTCCGGCGATGTCGATGAAGTTGGCGCCGTGGTCCCTGGCGGACCACACCGCCGCCTGCCACGGGTCTATCATCATTTGCCGGTAGTTCTCCTTGACGAAGCAGCCGACGATGAAGTTTTGCTCGGAGAATTTCCCAGGATCGTCACCGCAACGGAGGGCTGCCTGCGCCTCCGCCTCCATCTCTCACCATTGCCTGTTCCGCCGGCGGAAGTGGTGTGGGGGTGCGGGATTGTTGCTTCGTCGCGCAAGCCTAGCTCGGCTCGGCTCACGCGGCTTCGATTAGATACTCATCACGCGCCAACATCGCACATGGTCAACGGACCCGAACGCAAAGGCTCCGATATGCGGGCGTTAATTGATCGGAACGAAGGAAATCCTATATAACTAAGAAGATCATCCCACTAACTATTTCTCTCAACATTCCACCTCAGCAACTTTTACCGACTTTTATTCTTTATTTTCCTTTCTTTTCTGAAAAAATCACCCTTCACTTCCAGCGTTAATTCTTTTTTCCTATGGTCCGTGCAGTATGAACTAGCCCAGACAGTTTTCTAACCTATTCTTTGGCCCATTTGCGGTAGAACAATAGGGCCAGTTCTGTTTATCTTCTTAGGAGAATCTAGATCAACCGACCAACACTTCTAGCATCTTCTCCTGTCAAGCAATGTCCACGGCGGCGCTATCTCTTCCTCTCCCCGCGATTCCGGCGAAAAACTGATGCACAACAAATTGATGCAGGCATACGAGAGGTTCATGCCAAATTTCCCCTTATATATTCCCTCATGCGCCTTAGTCGTTCGTACCGAGCCACCGATGCATCATCCTCCAGTACGGCTGGGCGTCTGCCTGAAAATCGCGCCGCTGGTGAGCCATTCCATCCGGTCTTCACCATTGTCCCTGACATATGATGCCATTTAGGTAAGCAGTTGCCGTTGCTGGCGTTTCTCGATACTTCTGCCGAAGCAGTGTCGCTCATGATCTTTCCTAGCTGGTTGCTGCTTATCCAAAGGCGTAAGGCTAATTTCACCGCTCCTATTGGTACTTACACCTCCCATCTGGTCGCTGCTTACCCTTGCAATTTTTTTTTTTTTTTTGCTTGCTTGAACATACCCAATAATATGCTGATGTTCGTAATTTTGAATTTTAGTTTGTTTCATCTATATCTGTATTTAGTTTTGTTAGCATGGTCAAAAGCCTTGCATTTAAATTTTTTTTTGTGACTGAACACAGCCTGGGACATATTCAAACATATTATTGGTGCGTACAAAATAAAGGTAATTCAGCATCTAATTCTTCCCACCAACAGTGGAGAAATATATGCAAATAAATGATTACTAAGAAGAACTACTCACTGTTAATCCATTTGACAATTGACATCATATAGAGATTGCCATGTTAAATAACCTGATTAATGTGCTTACTGGAACAGGAACACAAATGGAATCCAGCGTACTGATAATTGGTAGCGTTCTTGCTTACCATATCAGATGCACGCTGCATCTGCAAAATTGAACAGGCAAGCTGCTGTACCTTTTGCTACAGGAACAACTTGAAATTTTTAGCCTGTAGGAATGGAAATATACACTAACTTTTTCAGAATCCCGAATCTATGTGTGTTGCATATATAGGCACCTAAAAAACTGTTGGGAAATAAAGTGTATTTTATATAATTAAAGATACTATGATTCCATATTACTCCTACTGCAGGGTTCTACTATTTCACAGACAAGTCTTAAATTTAAAGGGATATTCCAGTTCAATTTCAGGTACGGTCATTCCCTAGGCTGTAATATTTGACTCGGAATACCATGGGGTAGTGCCTGAGTTACACAACTGCATGATTGTCACTGTTGGTCTTCTCCTACTGCAGGTTCTACCATATCACACACAAGTATCTGCTTAATTATTTTTTCGAGATTGTACTTAATTATGAAGTGACTCTTCTGAACATACTCGCTTTGTATCTACAATTCAAGTTGACCATGGAGCGATTACACTACAGTGCAGGCTTGCTAAAATTATTGAATTGCAATAGAGTGCCTGCAGAATGTTGGGTAAACATATAGCCACAAATGGAACATCCATAATACCTTCAGGTGAGGAATGACCGTTGGGTCTGAGGCTGCCACGGCCGGCGCCCTTGCCCGCCGGCGTCGTAGACTCACGCTACCTCCTGGGGGCATCCAGATCGGAGAGGGGAAACCGTCGGCGGAGAGGCTCTCACCCTTGGGGTCGCGGTTCGAGGTGCTGATCGAGGACGTCGACAGCGACAACTCGTGTGACTCCGAAGTGCCTTTTGAATCGGCGGAGGACGTTCTTGACTCCCCTACGACTCGTCATGGTTCCGCGGTGGTCCGGCGAGGTGGGCGTTCGGACAGGAGCTGGCGCGGGATTTCTGGAACGAGATAGGCTATCCCACCCCGGCCTCAAGGTTCTGGGAGGTTGCGTCTCCGTCAACCGAAGGTATGTCCGATGATGAGCTTCGTTTTTGCAGGTCTGGCGATGGTTCTTCTTCGGCTGCTGCGGAGCGGAAGGTCGTCGACGTAGGGGTGCAGCAGGTTTCGGCGGTGACCAAGCAAGCGGCTGGCTCGCGCGTCTTTCCGGTGCCGAGGAAGCCAAGGGCCGGCGCGTGGAGAGGGCCGGTGCCGCCCCGGCACGTTTGGAGAAGTTCAAGGCGACGCATAAGAAGGGCTTCCATATGGTCCATTGTTGGGAGGTGCTCAAAGACAACAACAAGTGGATGATAAGCTTTGCGGCCTACCAAGAAGCTGTGAAGAATGGGACAGCGGTCACCCTCGACGGCGAAGACGACGATCAAGGCCGTCCAGTCCTTCCACCTCGTCCACGAGGCCATAAGGCTACCAAGGCCGATCTTGTTCGGGAGGCGCAGGCCATTGCGTTCACGCAGAGCATGGAGAAGATAATGACTGACAATCTTGCGGCTCTGCAGGTGGAGGAGGAGTTCAAGAACCTGGTGGACGAAAACTGGGCTTGGTAAGTGAGGAAGATTTCTGATTCGGCCTTGACGCTGGTTTTTCCAAAACGTTAAGTATTTTTGGGATAATAAAAGATACTTATATGAATTGAACTTTGAAGTTCACGTGAAGGCGATACAAGCCGCAAGAATTCAAACCTGGCCTGTTCATATATATGACGCACAAAGCCAAATTAACTGCAAAGTATCCAACAACTCGTATCAAAATTCATTGACTGCCTCGTATGCAAATTATATTGTGGAAATGAAGTAGTTCTGTGTTTTCCTTAATCTTTTTATCATGTTTATATGGGAATGGTTTTATGCAAGGGATGCTATTGGAGAAACCTCTGCGTCCAGTTCTCTTGCATGTGGCATTAGAACAAGAACCGAAGCTGTAGAGAAGTTTTCCCTACGGTTGGAACTGCCTCGGAAGATGATAAAATATCAGCTCATACAAATTTGACTAAAAACATATAGGGATAGAAGCTTACATACTTTTGAAGCAATATAGTGATAAGTACGGTGAGCACCTAGTAGAAATAATACACCAGTGGGTATCGTCGGACCGTACGTCCGATGGTGTGCGCAGTGGTGTATTAGTACTACTCAGTACTCACTGTACTTATCACTATATTGCTTCAAAAGTAGCTAAGCTTGTTTTCCAAGATGTTTTTAGTTAAATTTATATGGTTGATTTTTTATCTTCTTACCAGCGCAGTCCACCCTAAGGAAACACTTTTCTACGACTTCGGTTCTCATTCTAACGCCACATGCAAAGCTTAATGAAGAACTACATGTAGAGAGGCTTCTCCTATAGGATCCTAGCATAAAAACCTATCCCATATAAACATGATAAAAAGATCAAGGGAAACACATAACTACTTCATTTCCACAATATAATTTACTTCTGAAACCCCACGGGGCTTACACAAGAACGGGAAATTACCTTACTACCACCTTTTTTAATACAAGCGCCTTCAAACTGATGGCTTTATTACAAGGATGGTGGTTGCACTACTACTACTCATCAGTGAGCCTTGCTATCTCTAATTGTCTGCTCTTATGGCTAGTGGTATGCTTCTGCTTGCAGATTGCTTTGTGTTCTTCTTGTGCGGCATGGCTCCCCTTTTATAGAAGGAGAGAGCCTTCTGTACTGCTACCGTGGCTCTTCTCGTTGCTTCTTCATGGACACATGTGGTTCTTCTGTTTATGACATTACGTGCCACAATATTTACACAAATTATTGATATGCTAAGAGACAAGTGCCATGCATTCATGGCAGCCTTTGTAGATTCTTCACTCTTCAAAAATTCACGAGAGCACATTGTATGGCTGCTATATTTGCCACCAAACCTATGCTCTTAGCCTTTGTAGACTTCATATTATTGATGTAGCCTTTGTAGACTACTACTATTGTGTCTTGGAACTTGTGGTCTTCTCTTACTTGATTGGTTTCTTCTCGTCTTCATGCAGAATTTCTCGAGTTCTTTGGGCTGTATGCATGCACGATGGAGATACTTACACAATTAGGATTATAATTAATATTAAGAATTTTATTATCATTACTATTATTCTTTATATATATATTTTTTTGAATTTCAAAATTTTATCAAGCATTCGGGTATAGGTCCTCCACGCCCGAATAATTGATAGCAATATCAATTTAAATTGTGAGCCAGAAGCAAAAGAATATATCCAAAAGCATAAGATGGCTCAGAATAAAATGAATCCAGTGGAAATACCCATCACAAAGGTAAACAAAGAGGGAAATCATTAAAAAAAAGACATACAAAGAATGTTTGGTCAAGGGAGATGATCCTCTTGACGTCCAATATATTGCCATAAAGGTTGAAGAAAAGCTTCAATAAATATACCCACAATGGAAATGGAAATAAAACAAGAAATATTAAATGAAGTTAAAGAAGAAGTGAAAGAAGAATTTGATAAAATAAGGAAAGAGTATGATTACTTTGGTCAGCTCCTAAATAAAACGGACGAAACAATGGAATACTCCCAACATCCTGAACAATTCCATAATATTGATATGTCTATCAATAATTCGGGCGCTGAGGACCAGCCCAAATCCATCCAATCATAGTTTAAATTGATATTGCTATCTTATTCAGGCGAGGAGGACCTATACCCGAATGCTTGATAATTTTTTGACATTCAAAAAAATTATATATATATATCTATTATAATAGTAATGATAATAAACTTCTTAATCTTAATTCTAACAATAATTGTGTAAGTATCTCCAGCATGCATGGTTGAATTTGTATGAACTTGGAGGGAATATTCGAAGTTTATTTTCAGCTCCGAATGAGAATGGTTCAATTCCATTGAATTTCATTCCCCTCTTCATTTCTGCAAAATTGATGAACGAGAGAATATGTTAGGCAAACAGTTATCCTTTCCTTTAATATGTTCAAAGGCTACTTTATATCCATTTCTAGTTATGATATCTTCAAATAAAACCCATTTTCTAGTAGAACTTTTATTGCTATTGATTTGATTATAGTATCTACATATCTTCAAATAAGTTACCTCTTTTTTTTGTTACACATCTCCATAATAGATCGTAAGTGGAAAAACAAAATGGTCAGTGTTTGGAAAAAAGTAATGATACATGTTGTGTTTCGCAAAAGAAAAAGAGTCACATAGGATAGCTTTCATATATAAAAAGTTGGACTCAGTAGATCGATTGAACTCACGATAGCTTCAAAGAAACTAAAAAACTCGGCAGGATAACCCACGCGCCGCCGCCGTCAAGGGAGAGAACCGCATGTGCGCGAGGGAGAAGGCCCCGCCATCGTTGTCATCGCCGGGGCTTCGCCGGTGGGACCTCTAGCGGCGGCAGGGGAGGAGGGGTTGAGGCTGGCGGCGCTAGGGTTCCTCCCAGGTCGCCCGCTCGGGAGCAACACGGGAGCTGCTATTTCCAAGGAGTTGCTCTGGTCCGCCGGTTATATGCTTTTGTGCGAACTCTTTTTGTAATTGCCAGCTCCAATACTCGTTTTAGTAAGTGATCGCAGACGAACTAATCAGCGAAACAAAAAGTTCAAAGCACGAAAACACACAAAATTTAACAGAACCGTCAGATCAGAATCCATCAGCTGGCCCGGACGTTTTCTTCTACACTGTTGCAGCTCCGGCGAGCCATCAACTCATCCATGAGTCGTCCAACATCATTGTAGGAAGATCCACCTTTCTCCAACGCCTTTGTCGCCATTGTACGAAGCTCCTGAACCTTCTTACGCATAGCATTGCCCTCTTCATTGTCCTCCATCAATCTCTTGACGGACGCAGCGATCACCTCGCCGCCGATCACCTCGTGGGTGTCGATGGCCGCCGCGGAGTCCCTGGCGCCGACGCTGACGCCCACCTCGAGCACCTCCACCACAAGCTTCTCGTTGTGGAACTGGTCGCCGTACCGCGGCCACGTGACCATCGGCACGCCGGCGCTCACCGCCTCCAGCACCGAGTTCCACCCGCAGTGCGTGACGAAGCCACCGATCGCCGGGTGTTTCAGGACGAGCGTCTGCGGCGCCCAACCTCGGATGATGAAGCCACGGTCATCATGTGCCAGCAGCTCAGCGAAGCCTTCAGGCATCCACTCCGACGATGATTCGGTGCCACTGATGACCCACAGGAAGTTCTTGCCGGAGAGGTCAATGCCGCGGGCGATCTCGGCCAGCTCGGCAGGCGAGAAAGTGGTCAGCGTGCCGAAGGAGACGTACACCACCGAACCTGCCGGTTTCGCGTCTAGCCACCGGAGGCAGCTTTCCGCGACGTCGTCGTCGGTACTAGTGCCTCCTGTCGCGGTCCCGGCCACATCTCTGCTGTCGGTGGCGAGCGCGACGGGCCCGACGAGCCAGCCGCGGCGACCGAGCGTGGCGTGCAAGTGCTCCACGTAGTCCGGCTCGAGCTCGCGGAAGCTGTTGAACACCTCGCCGAAGCTCCTCTGGTCCGCCGCGCTGGCGTTCTCGTAGAATTCCCACTCCAGCGGCCTCTTCCCGTGATCGAAAATCTGCCGCCTCCTCAGCTCTACGTGGTGCGGCAGCCCCGGCAGCAAAACGAGGGCGTCCGGATCGTCGTCGTCGTCCGGGCAAGCCTCTAGCGGGTTGTTGCGCAATGTGCTTTCGATGCAGCACCGCGCGAAGACGCTGATGCCGAGGAACACGAGCCGCGGGACGCCGTGCGCGGCGGCGGCGTCTTGGGACCAGGTGAAGAAGCTGTCGGTCACGACGGCATCGACACGGGGGGCGGGCGGCGGCCAGGAACCGGTCGAAGGTCTCCCGGAGAAGAAGCCCGGCATGGAGGAACTTGCCGTAGTACTCTGGTCCGTGGGACTGGGTGATGTACCTGACGTTCTCGAAGCCCGGCGGGAGCCCGACGTCGGGGAAAGGCACGACGGAGAGGTCGATCGGTATGGCTGGGGCGTAGTCGTTTGCGTTGTTGGCCCGGTCGACAGCTGGACGGATGATGTCGGCGTTGACGGGCGTGGTGAGGATGGTGCACCTGGCGCCGCGGGCGGCGAATACCGCGGCCATGTCCGCCGCTGGAATGAGGTGCCCCGGGGCGAAGTACGGGAGGAAGAGGATGCGAAGGGGTTGCTGCTGCGGCTCATCTCTCGGTAGTAGTAGCCATGGAGTATCTTTTTTCTCCCCAAGAACTGTGCTAGCTCTTGGAGGAGCGGAGGAGGAAGACTGGCTTATCCTGTGGTGAATGCACACGCTGTTTCTCGGAGGGACTGGAGGAGATTTAGATGCGGCTTTTGATGCAGAAGATCGAGTGATTGATGCAGCATTTTTCGTTCTTTGGTTGCTATGAAACAATTCCGGTGACCAAGGTTTGTAACGTAGCGAGTTATTAATTTCCTCGTGATGGATGTGCTAAGCGGCTTCACCAGTTGCGCCGAAAAACAGTGGGCTGCTTGCTGTTGCTAGTAGTTTGCAGAGACGGCTACTTTGTCACCGTGCAGCCTGATATAGTGATATGCTAAAAAAGGTGTGACCAGATCTTGAGCGACAACTAACTTCGTTTTCAGTAAATGATGTCATCATATAACCCATGTTGCAATCATGACTAGCGGGAATCACTAGGGGGAAAAGGGAGGCGAGCTGGACGGGTCCTCCGCATCGCTCCGAGAAGAGTCCCCGCGCGCGCCAGGAGAAGAGAAGAGAAGAGAAGAGCACAACCCCCTCTGTCAGGAGGATCGGCGCGGGATTGCTGCTTCTGTCGCACATGGTCAACGGACCCGAACGCAAAGGCTCCGATACGCGGGCGTTAATTGATCGGACCGAAGGAAATACTCCCGACCCGCTTCCTGCCAGCTTCTACGCGCCGCGCCGCGCCACGCCATGCTGCGTCCTGCGCAAATCAAAACAACAAAAAAAACAAGCATGCCGTACTCTGTCAATGCTTCTTCGCGTAATCCTCGCGCCGCGCCAATGCGAACAAAAATACGTTGCGCGCCTGCTGCCTACAATGCGGCCCACTAAAAATGAGTAAATCCTGCCGCGCGCCGGCCAACAATCACAGGCATGCCATCTACTACTAATAATCCCCTCCTCTAAACCAGCGCGCGTCTTAATTAATTAATCTATCTGCGACATCTCCGCTACCTCCGGTCCACGTCACCGATCCGTGCCTCTACCCTTCTCTGCCGTCCATGTTGTGCGATTCAATTAGCAACAAACGAAAATCCACCTGTTTCCCGCTCCAAAAAGACGCACCTTCCTCCGTCTATAAAAGAAGGCCATGGTCGCCGCCGCGGGCGGCAGCGCGTGCCGTGACTTATGACTTTGGACTTTGGCGAGGAGAGGAGAGGAGAGGGGAGTCCACCATGATGCTCCAGATCGCGGCCGCCGGGAGATCCTTCCGTGATCCATCGCATAAGCGACTCTCCGCCGTCTCCTTTCTATTTCTTTCTCGATCCGTCTCGCTAAAGCAAGGAGAAATACGTTATTTCTCCAGCTCGCACCTCCGCAAATCTAATGGAGAAACCGGTCGGCGATGATAGACACATCACTGAGATTTTGCACCGTGAATCTGTACAAACTTGCAAATTAAAGGCTGAATTTTTTTTTTTTTTTCCTGCTACTGCTATGTGGCTGCTTCTCAATCACCGCCAAGAAAAGAACAAGGTAAAAAAAAAATATTCGGAAATCGGTCGATCGAAACATCACTGCCAAGAAAGTAAACAAATCTTTCGATCAGGAAAAAATAATAACATACATGGAAATCGATCGGCTCAATGCACGTACCTGCTGGCTCCACGCATCATTGCCTCACGTTGACAAACTAGTACTGGTGGAGATCACCCTCCTCCGTCGTCTCCTTCGGCCTCGTCCTCTCCATCACGTCCTTGCACTTGGCGACGGGACGGGACGGGAGGCCACGATGCCGCCGGAGAGAAAACTACGTGTGGTCGGACGGCGACGTGATCTTTCCATGCCATCCCATTTCTATTTCACTCCCGATCTATCTCCCTAAATCATGTCCCCCATTAGTTTCAAGATTAAGCCAATTGATTCTAGCCAAAACTTTTACGCAATTACCGCCTAGTACGTGTTGTATGTGGCCCACGGGAATCGTGTCGCGCCCAACAATCCATCACAGGCAGGTCATTAACTATCCATCCCGTCGCATTCGCATTCGCATGCCATCCAATCCCCTGCTTTAAACCACGTCTCAACCCCTTTGCTTAATAATATGCGGGGCTCGGCTCCTCTACTGTTACTGTACGCATGCTGTAGCACCGAAATCTACTGTCCATTTTAATCCAAGGGCTGTCCTTTCTCTCCATTAATTTCCTGATATTAATTTGGAAAAAACCTGGAAAACACATAGTCAACGCGATAATAATAGACTAATAGTCGTCACCCATCAGAGGCTCGTGGTTCCGGCCAGCACGGCGACGGCGCCGCCGGTGCGAGAACTCGCTCACTTAATGGAAGAGCTGCAGAACAAAACCTCATACGCAGCTACTGAACAAAGTGTCCTACGAATACTGAGCGAAGCGTTGCCTATGTATGAAGCATGAACAGCCAGGCCAGCCGGGAATTAAGAGCACCAGCTCTGAGAAGTAACCATAATGAGCGTTCTAGTGAGCAAGTCCTCGCCGGTGGTTGTTGTCGGCCTGTCCTCGCCGAGGACGCCGGCTGCCGGTCGCGGTTCTCGTCATATTCGATCAAGCCATTGACGTCCCTGCCAAGCACCGGCGAGGCCGTCCTGCTCGTGGGCACGTCGGCCAGCTGCTCCCTGTACGAGGTAGTCACGGTGGCCTCTCTTACCAAGCACTGCCGCCTCAGCAACACCCTGGTGACGATACAGGTTACCGAGTTCAGCTGCGGCGGGTTCGTCGTCCGCGCGACATGAGTACATGACCCGAGCCAGCTTCCCATGACTGAAGTGCGCCATGTCGAACCCAATTAATAACAGAAAATTAATGGTGAGAAAAGACAGCCTTTGGATTAAAGTGGACGGTAGATCTTTGTTGCTACAGCATGTGTACAGTAACAATGTAACTGTAGAGGAGCCGAGCCCAATATGCGAGATCTCCGCTCCACACGACACGTCACATATTTGTGCCGTAACCATGTCTGCCATTCATCCCGGTGCTCATCCCAAGATCCATTTGTTTTTCGCCCGGAAACGCAGACCTTTTTCCATCTATAAAACCAGGCCATGAAGAAAGTCGTCGGCGATGACGAAAGCAAGAGCTAGTAGTGTCTTCTATCCATGGCCGATTGTTGATAATGGGTATTTAAAGTCAAGAAATATAATCTAATAGAGAAAACGTGAAGTTTCACAATTTGTTCAACACGGAAGTACATGACACAAAGATTGATAAATTGTTCAACCCTAACCATATTTTGGTGACTCAGCCCGGCTTGATTATGCGACTGCGTGTGGCCCCGATGGCCCTTATGCGTCCCCCGCTGATAGCGTCGCTGCGTGGGCACTCTCAGGAACTGATCGCTGGAGTCTAACTGGACTAGTAAGGGGTCCATACTGCTGCTGTTGTTCGGCCGAAGAATTAGTTAGATTTATTGGATTAGCCGATTGGGTAACTAAGTAGTAAGTGATTTTCCTAGCCAAAAATAATAAGTACCAAGTCATTTTTCATGCGTGGAGATAATGTCGAAAAGTCAGCTCAACGGACGTGCACAAATACTAAGCCTATCTAGGGCTACATACTTGTACATTGAGGTTGGCATGTTGTCCAGATTGGGGCTAACCAACAAGAATGCCGTGTCCATGGATAAGCTTCACATGTATTTTCCAGTAACACAAGGCCCCACAACTCACAAAGCACAACGATGGTTTATTCAACCGTTTTACCTCAATGGCTGCTCGGACTATACTCCTTCGCAACGGCTGCTCGGTCTACACTCCTTCGCAACGGCTGCTCGGCCTACACTCACCTGCCCGCCCCGTTGCGCCACAGGGCCTGCCGACGACTATAAAAATCCAGGGTGTCACGCCCTTGCAGCCTCGTGCTAAATTGGGAATATGGCTCAAGGATGGACTCGCCAACGGCCTCCTTCGGTACCGGGCGGCGAAAATGAACCCGCGGATTACACAAAAGTTTGATATCCTCCTTACCATTGTCTTTGTTCGGCAAGTCAAACAGGGAGAGCCCTTCTTTGTCCGGCTCGCACTCCGCTTGTTGGAGAAAGCCGTTGGTGGTGACGGATCGCGCTAGTACTGTCTTCATCGACTCCAAACTCCGACCTCCGGCGACACTAGTATTGTGTTCATCAACAACCTTTAGTACACGCGGAAACTTATAGGACCGCGTCACTCTACAACACCAGAAAAGTTGGCTCATATCTGGCATGCACGTACAAAAGTAGCCAACTTAAACGTGCAACCTGATTTTTGACCGATCTAATCATCTCTGAAAAGCTTCATCTCTGCTTCTGTGGTTTCAAGACTTTCCTACAAGAAAACGAAAGCACCAGTACGTGTTTGATTATGATACAAACATGCCTAAGAAAAAGGCCTGCTTGGTCCAAGAAACAACCGAGCTTAACACTGTACATCGATCAGGTCAGGTCAAGGATTAATTAAGGCGCAGTACCAATGTTGCTGTTGTGCATGGAGATTAAAAATTCAGAAACTATCATCAAGATTTTACAACGGCAAGCTTTGCTACAGATCCTTGCCCACATAGATCAAGGCAACAACTATTCACACCAACAAACACAAAGCTTCAGCTCGCTTGACTATTTCCAGATCGAAGGTAGCTGACTAGATTGATCCTGCTTCATATCTAGCACTTGTTAAAATTTACTTCTTTCTACTTGTTTGCAAAGATCAGTAGAGTTTTGTTTAATACCTAAAGCTAGTAATTTATTAGAAAGGCTTCTTGTAGATACATGGGTGTGTCATCGATCAGGCCAGTTAGGCCAGTTTTTCCTAACATCCCCTTGGCACACATTGCAAGTCTAATACACATGCATATACAAGCTCAGCTCCAAATCAACATTCCTCAATAGATAACTACACAAAAAAAAATCGAAAATTTGCCAAGACATTTATGATTTCTCAAGCATTCAGGTCACATATCAAACAATTAACAATAAAAACGAATATATATCAGCAAGAAAATTTGCCAAGGCCTTCCATCTTTTAGGGACACATCACAAAGCAAATAAAACAAAGCTAAAGGTGCATACAGCACAACTCATGCAACTTGGTACGGCGAATATTACAGCAAAACACATCCTTTGAAACTATATACATCACGGAGATAATATTCAACGAGGCTAGGTCCTGATGGCGACGTCTCCTTGTCCCCGTGTTCTTCCTTGTCGAGTGATGCATCAGGCTCAACACTCCAGCTGATGCCTTGTTATTTATCCTCCAGCATGAACAAAACATCAGCGTCAGCTTTAATGCATATTAAGCAAAGAAATAAATAGATTTAAGAGGAAGACTTCAACTAGACACGCATGACAACAGACATTCATCTATCTACCAACATGATAGCACCTTTGTTTCCTCGAAAAGGCAGTCACCTATATATATGGATTTGCAACTGCATCATAGTTTTCAAGTTATAAGGAAAATAAACACCAACATATACTGTAACTAGCAAGAAGATACATAGTGACATAGATGTGCATACAATTTTCAAGACTCCAAAAAAAGAAACAAATTGACAGCAAGTGATGTCACTGTCAATCAAAACTGTGATCCAAAAGAAAACAACACATCAAGATACAGTCTTGTCATCAAGTGCTTCCTTGCTGTTGATCTAATTATTACAGTAAGCACTGCACTAGTTAAGTGTCAATCATTTGGTAAGAGAGGACTACCTGTGATCAAAAGATTACAACCCGTTTCTACTCGGGGTCTTTGACCAAAACATTCCCAGCAAGTATCACCACCTGCACTGACTTGATATCAGAACCATTGTTATATGTATATGTAAATAGATAAAAAAAACCATCCCCTCCAAGTCCAAGCATGACATTACCTTCGCTCCTGAAAATCCTATAAGCTTTGATTAACTGATACAGTATTCTGCAGAGGAACACGTGAAACATCTAGTAACTTGGTAATCTAGTCTGCATAGCCATTGTAAATTTGCAGTGGAAGTCAGTCACCACACAAAAATATCAGAGCTTTAAACAACATGAATAGCAACAGAGATATATTAGGTGAACAACACAACATTAAGTTTTACCCCCGATAAAACTACAACAATAGTATGTTTTGCATATAGTAAACAATTCTTTAGATTTAGAATCTATACAAGTGCACCCATTTGAACAATACAAAAGTAAAACATAAGAGTCTTACATGAACAAGAGCAAGATGTGCATGCAATTAACACTCTGACCAAAGAATCCATGCAACCAATACCAATACAACCCTTATCAAATCCATCTTCAGATGAATTAGTTCATCATAGACTCAGTCCACATCTACATGTGGCTAATTAATCTCTACGAACATCTAAGATTAGAGCATTACGTAATGCAAAGTGTCAAACAAATGTACCAACAACTGCACATGACTAGTTTCAAATAATCTGAACAAAAAGAATGGAATAGAATTAAGAACTTCTAACAACCAGGCCTACATGCCAACATAGCCACAATATCACAAAGCTCATACAGGAAAAGAAGAGAAACCTGACATCTTACCTAAACCTCCTCCTAAAAAAGAGGCCATTTGAATAGTTCCGCCACTTGGTATTCTTTAAGCCAAATAGTTACCAAGAATCACCTGAGAAAAGACACAAGTTAAATTCCAGGAAAGAAAGAAAAACAATAAGATGTTGAAACAAGACTTGACTAGCGGAATTACTATCTTGTCATAGTAGTAGTAATACGTACAAATTGGTACATGTAGTGCTACTGCTGCCTATAAATGCAGTGCTACTAGTATTCGACAATTCAAAAGATAGAATTTTGTCGAAGGATATAAATTTGTAACCAACATAAGAGGGTAACCGATAAATTTGAATGAATGAATATATCACACCAAATATTCAGATAAGTAGAGTTAAATGGTTGAACAATTGTAGCTCAGTTACAGTCACTAAATTCAAAGGAAAATCTCTACTACTGCATCAAATTTCGCTGAAAAAATGGCCAACTTGCTAGAGCAGACGGATGTTAACCTGAAAAAAATGCTACACAACACATAAAACTAGATACCAAACTATGTTCAGGAATGACATTGCAGCAACCTGAAACTTCCAGGATGTCACTAGGAGCAAACTCGTTCACGGCACTTGCACCAAAACAGGAAATGAAACACCACATCGCTACATTACGTAGAATCTATCAGCGGAAGAACCCAAAAAAACATAAGAAATGGGGGTTTCTTGCCTCTTGACATAAAAGATAGGAGCAAGTATGTTTGCCCAAATAGAAACAGCTCATGACCATCAGCATAGCATCTGAGGATGCGGAGGTAACCATGCATCCATGGCCATGTAGAGCAGCGAAGGGAAAAACAGAAACTCACCAAAAACATGGAGTCGACACAGCTATCCGTGGCTAGAATGATCAGGCAGACCGTGACAGCTCCCAGGAATAGCACAACTGCACAAGAGATAAACATATGTTAATTCCTGATAAAAAGAACCAAGTAAGAAAAGACTAGATCAAACTGGGATTACATTGGGAAGCATAAAAGAAAAGTGAGAACAGGATTGTCTTTGAGAACATTCTTTCATGTTGGAATCAAACATAAATATACTTATAATCTACTACATTTAGTAGCCAAATTTTGTTCTGATGGTATTTTCTTAACCAAAATTAGAGCAATGTAAAATAATGGAGCTATTCTCCCAAAACAGGACCTGATCACTAAACATTAGTGTAAACATTTCCACAACAGGAAAAAAGAACTTTAGCAAGCAAATATTACATGACAGGGTTCCAATAATTTGAACAAAGAGAATTACATATGAACAAGATAGAAGAAAAATATTCCTGATCACAGCAAACCATGTGTGCATCATGTATGCATTATACTGAATCAGAGGAGCTAATTACTGCAGAACACTTCCATCAACGGTTAGCACAATACCAGATCACCAATCACAATACTCACTGCGAAACACAGAATATTTTCCAGCAAACTAAGGGACACTAAATCTTACATATACAGATGCAATCAAGCAGTGAAACTACCTACGCCACTACAACATGTCACTAGGCAAGCAGGAGAGCCACAATCAGCACGGACGGCTCCTGCGACCCAACCGTGGCGCATATGGATGTTGAAATATCAATGGAACCGAACCACACCAGACATAAACGAACAGGAAATTGGCAACTAACCTTGCAGATCACGTGCTACTCCTTATGGCGGCGCTACACAGGCTGCCCTTGAGGCAAAACTGCAGTAGATTAACGAGATAGTAGGGATGATACAGAAGGTAAGTAAAAATGATTCAAACTGAAGTCCAAATGAGTAAAAATCTACGGATTACTGTCAGCCATTTCCACATCATTGCAGCCAAGAGACAAAAGTTCAGTCCCGTTATTTGTATATAACATATGGACAACCTATCAAGGAAACAAATAAAGCACGCCATTCTTCAAAAATAAGCATGATCCATAAGGATAATGGGAAATATTCAAGAGTGACTACAAAGAGCTCTAAAGTGGGAAAAATGACCATGGATACTGTAGCCTATCTTCTTGACAACTCAACAAGAAAAGGGAAAAACAGATCAAATGTGGTAGTGTTCTCTTATTATTCATGCCATCATTAGAATCAGAACAAAGCAAAGCTATTCTTCCCAACCAAAACTAGAAGCACAACAAATAAGAGCTATTTCTCCCTAAATAAAAAACCTATCATCAGAATCAGAACATATAGATCAAAATCAATCGCTAAGATGTCACCAACAGAGCTATGAGAAATAACATCTCTTCGCACACAAGTCCATAGAATTTCCAAGAATAAATCAAAGATAACCAAAACATAAGTGACACCATCTCAGAACACATACAGGTCCATCAACTAAATATGCGTTATCAGAGACCTTATGTTCTACGATGCTTCTACCGGAGACAGGTGTAGCACTTGTTCTGTATACTTATCAGTCCTTCCACCATAAATAAATAATGATAGATATGAAATGTTTTAATCTAATTCCTTAACCAAGGGATGAAATTATTAGAAATAAGTAGCCATACAGATGTATAAAGCAGGTTAGATAAGCAGTTCAAACATTATATTCCTATGCTAAAAATGGGCAAAGGTAAGCATGCGATGACTAAATCAAAGAACTACCGTATGCTAAAAAATCATATCCATATGCATATCAATCAATGATTGGCACAATATCGGCCCAACAATCACAAAAACAACTCCCGCGACACATCATATTTTTCCATTAAAGAGAACGACGATAAATACAAAATACACAAATGGAATCTGTGGAAAATACCAACTAAACCACTCCAACATGTTGCTGGGCAAGCGGGCGATCCACAATCAGCACTAGCAACTACTGCAAACCAAACAGAAGCGCATCAGCACGTTATCCCCACATCAACGAATTGAACCACACCGAATCGAATCAAGATGGCAAGCTAACCTTGCAGATCACGTAGTACTACTCATTCTGGAGGCTCTCCAGGCTGCCCTTGCCAGCCATGGAGAAACCCTTTGCACACAAAGAAACTTGAATCAGATCATGTACTAGTATGAAATCTTCTCCTAATAGTCGAATCAGCTGTTCTACCGAAGCAAGGACGGAGAGGAAATATCCCTCGAGATCTGCAACAGCACCTCACCTGCCATCAGCAGCACATCTCCCCTGCCCTTCGGCATCATCACTTCTTCTCCTCTGCAAAGAAATCAAGATTGTCACACTGCAACTATGAACCTGGGACTCTTGTATGCTAAAGTTCTTGATAATAGTGAAGGGTTAATGAACTCGAAATTGTGCTCAGAGTAAGGCGTCATTGATGAAGTGTGACATTTATCAAGAATCTCTATTAACCTAGTGATACAAATGAAATTCCTTGATGCATTAATTTTCAACTGGAGGTTGCAGGATTGATTTAATTACAGCATTGCATCATAGAAACCGAGCTTTTCATTAAAAGTAAAAAGGTGAAGAAACTACAGCAGCACGGAATGTGAGTATTTAAAGGAGAAACTAACCAGTATAGTGAACACACTCCTGGTACTTCGAAGAAATAATTTACAACATTGATAGTATTGATAAAGCACTAACTGAGAATTACAATAGACATGCAGCAACAATTTATCTTTGGCACTCTATATTTCGGCAATTAACTATTTGATTCCAGTAATGAAAACTAGTTCAGTTCATTGAGAAAAGTTAAGTAATTCAAGCAAGTGAAGTTCCGGTAATGAAACTGGCAGTAGATCATTGGTAAATTCAAACAAGTCCAGATCATTCCTTGTAAGTATATCATGCACCGTGCAAGAGTGGAAATAATTTGTTTGCAAGTAAAAATAAATTGTTTGCTTTTTTGTGCAGTTCCAAAACATCGTGTTAGCTGGGAAACCAAATGGCACTACTCTAAATATTGACAGGCTGACATAGGTGTATTATTAAACCAAGATATGCATGCTAGCAGTAGCAGAATCCAGAATCTCATGTTAAATTGATTCTTTCATTTTGCAGCAACTTAATTATCATTGTTTGATGGTTCGAAAACAACACCGAGATCAGTAGGTCAGTTACGACAAATTGTACATATGTTTGAAAATCATAGGAGACAATAGTGCTATAGTAAGGTCAGTTGCTAGATCTTGCAAGATAGACAAGAAATTTCACTCCGGCGCGGCGCACTATCTTGGTGACGATGGCCGTGATCTCCTTGGCCCCTATCCAATGAAACAACTCTGTATGCTCGTCGAAGTGAACAACTAACAACCAACGAGAATCTGAAGCGAGACCTAAGAACATATTAAGAAGAAAATATATCGAGATGAACAAACCTACAAATCATGTGAACTACACAGACATTATAACACGAGACATGAGGACACAAGAATACTATATCTTGCATACTTCTCCAAGAATTCATGGCAACTTGCGGACCTGGCCACCGTCCAAACCTAGATTAAATGATCCAAGGATACCTTCTGCGAGCTCTTTTTGGAAGACGGCGGTGACCTGCAGACCTCACCATCGTCCAGCTACTCCCCACGGATGGATGCGGCTCCCGACAGATCTCACCGGAGGCCTGCCGCTCCCTTGCTGGCTAGAGATGCGGAGGAGAGGATGGAGCAGCAGCGGTGGGGGATTCCTCTGTCCATGGCGCCCAACGCCGGGCGCCATGGAGGAAGGTGTTGATGCAGCTCGGTGGTGGCATGGCGGCCAAACCAGGCGCGTCGTTGGCAGCCCGTGCCAATGACAGGCCTAAGCCACAACCAGCACCGTCAGCTCCTGCAACCGAAAACAAAAAATGAAGCGCGTCATCCACACATGAACAGAATCGAACCACACCAGATCAAACCGAACAGGAATAAAAAAATGAATTAGAAGCTGCTACCTAAGCAAGGACGGAGAGGGAGTCTAGAAGCTGCTACCTTTGAGGCCGACGCCGACAAGCCCCGGGACGGCGGCGTCTCCGGAACGAGCAGGTCGACCTCCTGGTCGCCGGCGCCCCCGCGGCAGCGTGCAGCACCGCGCCGTGGACCGGCATGATCGACGGAGCCGCGCGCGCCGTCGAATTGTCGACACAGGCTGCGTCGACGAGCAGGCGAGTGGCGCCGCCGTTGTGGCTGCTGCGCGTCGAATCCTCTTTCGTCTGCGAGGATGGTATTTTCTTAACCAGAAGTAGAGCAATGTAAAATAATGGAGCTATTCTCCCAAAACAGGACCTGATCAATAAACATTAGTGTAAACATTTCCACAATAGGAAAAAAGAAGCAAACTTTAGCAAGCAAATATTACATGAAGGGGTTTCAATAATTTGAACAAAAAGAATTACATATGAAGAAGAAAGAAGAAAAAGATTCCTGATCACGTCAAACCATGTGTGCATCATGTATGCATTAAACAGAGGAGCTAATTACTACGAGAACACTTCCATCAACGGTTAGCACAATACCGGATCACCAATCACAATACTCACTCCGAAACACAAAATATTTTCCAGCAAACTAAGGGACACTAAATCTTACATATACAGGTGCAATCAAGCAGTGCAAACTACCTACACCACTACAACATGTCCATAGGCAAGCAGGAGAGCCACAATCAGCACGGACGGCTACTGCAACCCAACCGTGGCGCATATGGACGTTGTAATATCAATGGAACCGAACCACACCAAACATAAACGAACAGGAAATTGGCAAGTCACCTTGCAGATCACGTGCTACTCCTTCTGGAGGCGCTACAGGCTTCCATTTAGGCAAAACTGCAGTAGATTAACGAGATACTAGGGATGATACAGAAGGTAAGTAAAAAAGGATTCCAACTGAAGTCCAAATGAGTAAAGTCTTCGGTCTACCTTGCCACTGGGATTACTGTCACTGCACTGCCATTTCCACACCATTGCAGCCAAGAGACAAAAGTGCAGTCCCGTTATTTGTATATAAATAAGGACAACCTACTGAGGAAACAAATAAAGCACATCATTCTTCAAAAATAAGCATGATCCATAAGGATAATGGGCAATATTCAAGAGTACTAGAAAGAGCTCTAAAGTGGGAAAAAATGACCATGGATACTGTAGCCTATCTACTTGACAACTCAACAACAAAAGTGAAAAACAGATCAAATGTGGTAGTGTTCTCTTATTATTCATGCCATCATTAGAATCAGAACAAAGCAAAGCTATTCTCCCCAACCAAAACTACAAGCACAACAAATAAGAGATATTTCTCCGTAAATAAAAAACCTATCATCAGAATCAGAACATATAGATCAAAATCAATCGCTGAGATGACACCAACAGAGCTATGAGAAATCACATCTCTTCGCAAGTCCATAGAATTTCCAAGAATAAATCAAAGATAACCAAAACATAAGTGACACCATCTCAAAACACATACAGGTCCATCAACTAAATATGCGTTAGAAGAGACCTTATGTTCTATAATGCTTCTACCGGAGACAGGTGTAGCACTTGTTATGTATACTTATCAGTCCTTCCACCATAAATAAATAATGATAGATATGAAATGTTTTAATCTAATTCCTTAGCCAAGGGATCAAATTAAAGTAGCCATACAGATGCACTAAGCAGGTTAGATAAGCAGTTCAAACATTATATTCCTATGCTAAAAATGGGCAAAGGTAAGCATGCAATGACTAAATCAAAGAACAACCGTATGCTAAAAAATTGTATCCATATGCATACCATATCAATCAACGATTAGCACAATACCGGCCGACCAAACAAAAAAACCGCAACACATCATATTTTCCATTAAAAAGAATGACGATAAATACAAAATACACTGATGGAATCGGTGGAAACTACCTACTACACCACTCAACATGTTGCTGGGCAAGCGGGCGATCCAAAATCAGCATTAGCAGCTCCTGCAAACCAAACAGAAACGCATCAGGACATTATCCCCACATCAATGAATTGAACCACACCGAATCGAATCAAGATGGCAAGCTAACCTTGCAGATCACGTACTACTACTAATTCTGGAGGTGCTCCAGGCTGCCCTTGCCAGCCATGGCGAAACCCTTGGAGCACAAAGAAACTCGAATAAGATCATGTACTAGTATGAAATCTTCTCCTAATAGTCGAATCAGCTGTTCTGCCGAAGCAAGGACGGACAGAAAATCTCCCTCAATATCTGCAACAGCAACTCACCTGCCACCAGCAGCACAACTCCTCTGCCCTTCAGCAGCATCAGTTCTTCTCCTCTGCAAAGAGAACAAGATTGTCATACTTCAACTCTGAACCTGGGACTGTCGTATGCTAAAGTTCTTGATAATAGTGAAGGTTTAATGAACTCGAAATTGTGCTCACAGTATGGCGTCATTGATTAAGTGTGACATTTATCAAGAATCACTATTAACCAAGTTTAGTGATATAACTGAAATTCCTTGCTGCATTAATTTTCAACTGGAGGTTGCAGGATTGATTTAATTACAGCATTGCATCATAGAAACCGAGTTTTTCATTAGAAGTAAAAAGGTGAAGAAACTACAGCAGCATGTAATGTGAGCATTTAAAGGAGAAACTAACCAGTATAGTGAACACACTTCTGGTATTTTGAAGAAATAATTTACACCATTGATGGTATTGATAAAGCGCTAACTGAGAATTACAATAGACATGCAGCAACAATTTATCTTTGTAACTCTATATTTCGGCAATTAACTATTTGATTCCAGTAATGAAAACTAGTCCAGTTCACAGAGAAAATTTCAGTAATTCAAACAAGTGCAGTTCCGGTAATGAAACAGGGAGTACATCATTGGGAAATTCAAACAAGTCAAGATCATTCCTTGCAAGTAAATCATGCACTGTGTAAGAGTAGAAATAATTTGTTTGCAAGTAAAAAACAAATGATTTGCTTGTATGCGCAGTTCCAGAACATCGTGTTAGCTCGGAAACCAAATTGTACTACTCTAAATATTGACAGGCTGACATAGGCGTATTGTTAAAACAAGATATACATGCTAGCAGTAGCAGAATCCAGAATGTCATGTTAAATTGATTCTTTCATTTTGCAGCAACTTAATTATCATTGTTTGATGGTTCGAAAACGACACCGAGATCAGTAGGTCAGTTACGACAAATTGTATATATGTTTGAAAATCATAGGAGAAGAATCAACCTTACATATGAATTGGTTTAGCAAATCGTAGACAGTAGTGCTATGGAAAGGTCAGTTGGTAGATCTTGCAAGATAGACAAGAAACTTCACTCCGGCGCGGTGCACTCTCTTGGTGACGATGTCCGCGATCTCCTTGGACCCTGAATCCAAAGAAACAACTCTGTATGCTCGTCAAAGTTAACAACTACTCCCTCCGGTCCTATTTAATTGACTCGGATTTAGTACAACTTTGTACTAAATCCGAGTCAATTAAATAAGACCGGAGGGAGTAATTAACAACAACAGAATCTGAAGCCGACCTAAGAACATATTAAGAAGAAACTATATCGAGATGAACAAACCTACAAATCATGTGAAGTACACAGACGTTATAACACGAGACATGAGAACACAAGAATACTATATCTTGCATATTTTTCCAAGAGTTTATGGCAACTTGCGGACCTGGCCACCGTCGAAACCTAGTATAAATGATCCAAGGATACCTTCTGCGAGCTTTTCTTGGAAGACGGCGGTGACCTGCAGACCTCGCCATCGTCCAGCTACTCCCCACGGATGGATGCGGCTCCCGACAGATCTCACCAGAGGCCTGCCGCTCCCTTGCTGGCTAGAGATGCGGAGGAGAGGGTGAGGGAGTGGAGGGATGGAGCAGCGGCGGTGGGGGATTCCTCCGTCCATGGCGCCCAACGCCATGGAGGAAGGTGTTGATGCAGCTCGGTGGTGGCATTGCGGCGGAAACGGGCGCATCGGGGGCAGCCCATGCCAATTACAGGCCTAAGCCACAACCAGCTAGCACCATCAGCTCCTGCAACCCAAAACCAAAAATGAAGAGCGTCAGGACATTATCCACACATGAACGGAATTGAACCACACAAGATCAAACCGAACAGGAATAAAAAAAATGAATTGGCTCTCCCTGCGCGGCAAGGATTTCGAGGCCCGGCGAGGATAGCTGTCTCTCAAAAGCAATATATTTGTTGCAGTACCAAACAGCTATCATAGCCTGGCAAGGCTATAACTGTCTTAGCCTAGAATCCAAATGCACCATCCAGACATCAACTCGCAATAGAACCGCACCAGATCAAACCGAACAGGAAATTGGCAACTCACCTTGCGGATCACTGTGCTACAACTAGTTCCGGAGACCGGAGGTGCTCCATGCTGCCCTTGCCAGTTGCCGGCTACGGCAAAACCCTGGGCGCACAAAGAAACCCGAATCAGATCACGCACTAGTACCAAAGCTCGTCCTAATAATAGTCGAATCGGCCGCTCTACCTAAGCAAGGACGGAGAGGGAGTGTAGAAGCTGATACCTTTGAGGCCGACGCCGAAAAGCCCCAGTACGGAGACGTCTCCGGCACGAGCAGGTCGACCTCCTGGTCGCCGGCGCCCCCGCGGCTGCGTGCAGCACCGCGCCGCGGAACGGCATAATCGACGAAGCCGCGCGCGCCGTCGAACCGTCGACACGGGCTGCGTCGACGAGCAGGCGAGTCGCGCCGCCGTTGTGGCTGCTGCGCGTCGCATCCTCTTTCGTCTGCGAGGATGGGGCTGCGCTTGGGGTGGTGGAGGAAACCGGCGGCGGCATGTCGACCTGGTGCAGGGGGGAGGGAGACGGCAACCAGCGTCGATCTGATCCAGGCGAGCTGGTCGCGCGCCGAGGGATGGTGGGGAGAAGGGGCTAGAGGAGATGAGGAGGTGCCGGTGGTGGGGGGAGAGAAGAGACGGCGGCCGGTGGTGGGGGAGACGCGGGGACGGCGTGCCGGCGGCGACGGGGCGGTGGTTGGGGAATGGCATGCGATGGGAATGATGACCCAGTCCAGAATCCAGAATACTGTAAATCCCATAAATAAATGGAGGAGGCGGCGTGATTTTCGTTTTAATTATTAATTCATGATTAATTAGTCCCAGAGCTAATTTCTCGGGCTGTGTTTTGGCACTTTTCTTGGGGGCTTGATCCATGCGTTTATGCCTATTGACATTTTACCTCCCAGCAATAAAATAGCTACCTAAAATTATGAAGAAGATTCTCAAGAAGGCGGATTATTTGCTGAATCAAATCTCTGCCGCTGGAACGAGAAACCAACATTAACTATTATACCTAACTAATCATCCGGAAATTCTGTTTAGCCCAAAAATGATCCCGCTCCGCATGAACTCTCAATTGTTTTGCCTAGCTATACTTTGTTTTGAAAAAACGGAGGTGTGCGACGAAAGTAATTCACGAATTATGTTTCCAGCCACA
Organism: Lolium rigidum; assembly: GCF_022539505.1. Classification (NCBI taxonomy): domain Eukaryota; kingdom Viridiplantae; phylum Streptophyta; class Magnoliopsida; order Poales; family Poaceae; genus Lolium; species Lolium rigidum. The sequence goes on along the minus strand of NC_061509.1, from coordinate 20,873,335 downwards.
AGAGTTCATTCATCTGCTAGCCAGTCAAGGATGTTATTAATCACGTAAAAAATGATGTTGTTAATCCATGCGATTTTCCTACACTACACACATATCATCATATGTGATTCCTTAATGATGGAGCGTTGCACGTAGGTAGTACACCTTTCTTGTAGGAATAACTATCTATGACCTAATCAAAAGCATATCAATTCATCTAGTACTCCAGCTACACAAACTTTAGAAGCTCTAATGGTTAGGGTTAGGCGACACGACCAGACTGCACCACCACTCGCCCTCCCTCTCCCAGTCCCCCACCTCCATTCTCCGCCGTCCCCGAAGGTCACGAATGGCGAAGCACGACCGGTGACGACGACAAGGTCTCTCAACTTATTAATGGATGGTGTTTCTTGGTTGGCAGGCAGGCGTGTTGTTTCTTTCGGATATATTTGGACGCTGGATCATCCTGGACGGTTGAGATCACCAATCCGGGTGAGGCAAATCCTGTATTGAGATTAGCTACAAGCCTGCAACGAGGCCATGCGAAGCCCGTGCCAACTTACTAAATTAGCAATTATTAATGGCATGATTAATTATTCCTGACTACCAATGCACACGCTAATTTCTCGAGTTGTGCTTTGGCAGTTTTGTTGGGGGCTTGATCCATGCAAAAGGGCTCACGGTAATTATGGTACAACATTGACTACAACTTTTGCCTCCCAGCAATAAGAGCATTAATAGCAGAATTCTCAAACTGATCAAACCCTCAAAATAACTGCTTTTTTGAAGACCGAGGAAGAAAATTAGGGCGGAACAGAGCCCTCAAACCCTTAAGCCCTCAAAAAAATTTGAAGACCCGGCCCTCATTTTTCATCCCAACCTGTACGAACCCTGGTTGAGGGGCAAAATACCCACGCCCCTTAATCTGGTCAACGCACGCCGTGGGAGGGAAATATCCCTCCAACCGCTTGAGTTCCTCCTTCCCCCCTGCGCTGCCGCCGGCCCGATTCCGCCTCGCCCAGCGCCCCGCCTCCGCCTACCCCCGAGCCGAATCGGCCGCCGCCCGAGCCGAATCGGTCGTAGCCCCTCCCCGCCTCCGCCTGCGGTCGAGATGCCGCCGCGCCCTGTCGCGCTCGTCCACCGGCTACCACGGCGTGCAGCTCCGCCCCTCCGGCCGGTTGGCCGCCGAGATCACGTGCGGCGGAGAGCGGTTTTGGCTCGGGACTTTCGAGTCGGCGGAACTCGCCGCCCGCGTGTACGACGTCATGGTGTGGCGTTACGATGGCGCCATCGGGCCATGGAACTTCTTCGACATCGACAACCTCGCGTCGGCGGAGTTCGTGACGCCGGCGTTCAACGTCGTTACCCGCGCCGAGGAGCGCGCCGTCCGCCGGGAATACATGCAGATGTCCATTCGCAACCGCGATGAGGCGGACATGGCTGCGGAGGATCCCGATTGGTGCGACAAGATGGTCGTGGAGCTGTAGGCGGAGGATGCCACGCAGGAAGCCGCCAAGAAGGTCGCGCATGCAGGCGTTGTGTTTCTTTGGGATATAAATTTGGACGCTGGATCATCCTAGATGGTTGAGATCACCAATCCGGGTGAGGCAAATCCTGTATTGTGATTGGCTGCAACGAGGCCATGCGAAGCGTCCCAACTTATTAATGGCATGATTAATTAATTAGTCCCGACTAGCAATGCACGCACTAATTTATCGGGCTGTGCTTTGGCACTTTCCTTGGGGGCTTGATCCATGCAAAGGGCTCACGGTGATTATGATACGCCATTAACTACTCCCAACAATAATAGCTACGTAAAATTATGGAGAAGATTCTCAAGAAGGTGGATTATTTGCTGAATCGCTGCAGCTCGAACTCTCAATTATTTTGGCTCGCTACTTTGAAAAAACAGAGGCGTGCGATCAAAGTAAGTTTCTAATTTTGTTTTCAGCCACAAGATTTGATTCATCTGCTGGCCACTCCACGAGGTTGAATCCATGCATTATTCTTCGGCTACGTACATATCATCGTATGTCGATTCCTTAAGCAGGGGATGGTGTCGTCTAATCCATGCATGCACCTAGTAGTATATAGTATGTAGTATCTTGCATGTACTCCTTGTAGGAATAATGCCTTTGACCTAATCAAAAGAATATGAATTCACCTAGTACTCTACCTATACAAACGCTAGAAGCTCTAATGGTTAGGGTTAGGCAACACTGGAGGCGACCAAGACATCACCACCATTCACCCTCCTTCTCCAAGCCCCCCCCCCCCATTCTCCACCACCACCTGAGTTTACGCAGGACAAAGCATGGGCGAGGCTTCTTCCCGACGGTGGTGTGTCGGAGCCAAGATAGATGTTCTCCACGATCTGTTTCCAGCCACAATACTTGATTCATCTGCTGGCCCCGTCAACGATGTTGTTAATCACGTAAAAAATAGGATGTTGTTAATCCATGCAATATTCCTACGCTACACACATATCATCATATGTGATTCCTTAAGGCTCTTATCTGCAAATTCTGGAAAATCATTTTATTTTAGGTTGTTTTTTAGTTTCCACGTGTGTTGCTTCATGTAACTTGTTTTTCCTTTAATAAGATACATGGTTGCTCTCAAAAAAAGCTCGTGGGACTCTTGGCAAGCTCAATGTGGCAGCCAGGTAGTGTCGGGCTCGCCTCCTAGTTATTGGTTTTACCAAGGCCAGTGGATGAGACCAGCGTGCATGCGACGCTGGATGAAGCTTCTCCTTGGCGTGTGGAAGCTACACACCAAGTAGGATCCATTGAACATTGGTCATTGCACTAGGAATGGATTGGCTAGTGTGCTGGACCGATCTGGTGCACATGCATGCACATGGCCCCACTGATTTTTTTGTCTACAAATCAAATCTTGTGCAACTCGAGAGGTCCAAGGTATTTTGCTACGTGCTACTCCCTTCGATCCAATAGAAAAATGTAAGAACCATAGTACAATGTTAGTTTACAATTTAGCCCTTCTAAAATAAAAATGAACTACTACGTCTAGCTTGCATCTCGCCCATCTCCGTCGCATCTCCCACATCTTGCTGGCATGTCTCTGAATCGCTTGCTCCAGCTAGCTTCTGGCCAGATCGCTTGCTTTTGACCAAATCGCTCCCTTCTGGTCGTATCTCTAGCTAGCTTCTAGCCAGATCTCTACCACGTCCCAGACTTGGACGGAGGAGGGGCCTCTTCTCCGAGCAAGCTCTATGCCAGGTCCTCCTCCACACCAACTCCTACTCTGGCCAACTCCTCCTCATCAGTGGCGGAGCCAGGATTTTTATATCGGGTATTCGAAGTTAAATATTCAAACACAGCAGCATAGTATTTGTAGGGTCGCAATAAGAAGAACAGAACTACAAAGCGTCATCCCACATATGTTTCAGATCACTACATCTGTCTTGCTTCTGCGTGTTCTTCATTTCACAAACCTACAAATGATGTTTTTATAACTAAGTAAGAATAATTTCGATTGGAGAAAATCAAAGCAGAAATTATAGTTGACATAATTATTACCGTGGGTGACCTGGCTGATCGGATCACCTGCAGTCCCTGACGGGTTGTGTTGATGAACTGAAGTACGGGACGGATCAACTACTTTAGAATCGGATCACTCACGATCAAACAAAAAGGTTCGGATCACTTGCGAAATCACGGACTACAGAACTGAACTTATCACCTGCAATATTGGTACCCTTCGCGGCAGAGAATGTGGCGGAGCGACGGCGTGCGGGAGGGCGCCTGGCGAGCAGAAACGGTCAGCGGCACGGGCGCACAAAACGCCGGCGGCTGAGATCGATCGACGATCGTGACCGACGGGGCGACGCGTGAAGGAAAACGAACTGACAAAGAGCGGTTTGCGTCAGGGGTGGGGGTCGATTCGATGCCTCTGGTGGCTTGGATCCATGACCATGAGGTCGATGCAAGCCCAACATGAAAAATGCGCGGAGAAAGCCCAAACTGGCCCAGGTTGGAACGGCCGACTCGGGAGGGCTCTGGACTGTGCGATTTTTCGTTTTTTACGAGTCTAACACGTACAGAAGAACACTCATATGTATACAAATACATATAGGAGCTTATATACTGAAAAAACTTTACAAAAAATATTGGGTATTCATTGCATACCCATGAATAGTTCTAGCTCCGCCCCTGCTCCTCATGCCTAGACTGCCTTCACGCCTCTAGCCAGCTCCTCCTCAAGCTAGCTCCTTCTCTATGCCTCACATTCGTAGTGTGCATCTGCCCCTCGGTGCCACTGATAGATGAACCTAATGCAGCAACATCTTCCTCCTACGCCTTTGGATCAATATCAAGTACTCCTGCATAAGTCTGAGAACAATTCAAACTGCAATTCCAGTTGATTAGACTTGAGTAATTCGAGAGTTCATTATAATTCTATTCAATTTAGAAATATAGATGGATTAAAACTGCAATACAAGCTGCACTTGATGAGTCAAACTAGCACTTGACAGAGAAACAAACATGAAAACAAAGTATGTTGTTATCTTTTGGCATTTAGTTCCACCATGTTGGACCTCAGTTGCTCCATGTACCTTGAAATCACCATGAAGGGGTTTAACATGCGAAGATAATGCAAAAAAATCTAGTATTTACATGGACAATTTAAAACAAAGATCGCATATATTCCAATATTTGCATGGAGTGGTAAAAAGGCTAACACAAATTAAGATGTGTCTTGTAGAAAAGCACACATCAACAACAACTCACATCCAAGAACAACATAAGTATACACAAGCATTGGAAGTAGTTTATCTTTGTGTAGATGCACATAGGTAGATCACGTAGTATGTACTAAATACAATTTTTTTGTAATGAGCAAAGTCAAACCTTTACCACTAACTAACTAATATCATGTGCTAAAGTACTTCCAACATCAAGCGAGGTGGGTAGTCTAACAAGTTGCGGCTAGATCCATTGGAATGTCCGGAGTCCCTGCCCTCACTTGGTGCTCCAGGCTGCCCTTGCCAGCCATGGCGAAACCCTTGGAGCACAAAGAAACTCGAATCAGATCTTATACTAGTATGAAATCTTCTTCTAATAGTCGAATCAGCTGTTTTCTACCAAAGCAAAGACGGAGAGGAAATCTCCCTCAAGATCTCCAACAGCACCTCACCTGCCATCAGCAGCACAACTCCTCTGCCCTTCAGCAGCATTAGTTCTTCTCCTCTACAAAGAAAACAAGATTGTCATACTGCAACTCTGAACCTCGGACTGTCGTATGCTAACGTTCTTGATAATAGTGAAGGGTTAATGAACTCGAAATTGTGCTCAGAGTATGGCGTCATTGATGAAGTGCGACATTTATCAAGAATCTCTATTAACCAAGTTTAGTGATACAACTGAAATTCATTGCTGCATTTCAACCGGAGGTTGCAGGATTGATTTAATTATAGCATTGCATCATAGAAACCGAGCTTTTCATTAGAAGTAAAAATGTGAAGAAACAACAGCAGCATGTAATGTGAGCAATTAAAGGAGAAACTAATCATTATAGTGAACAGACTTCTGGTACTTTGAAGAAATAATTTACAACATTGATAGTATTGATAAAGCACTAACTGAGAATTACAATAGACATGCAGCAACAATTTATCTTTGGCACTCTATATTTCAGCAATTAACTATTTGATTCCAGTAATGAAAACTAGTTCAGTTCATTGAGAAAAGTTCAGTAATTCAAACAAGTGCAGTTCCGGTAATGAAAGCGCAGTAGATCATTGGTAAATTCAAACAAGTGCAGTTTCTGTAATGAAACTGGCAGTAGATCATTGGTAAATTCAAACAAGTCCAGATCATTCCTTGTAAGTATATCATGCACTTTGTAAGAATAGAAATAATTTGTTTGCAAGTAAAAAAACAAATTGTTTGCTTGTATGTGCAGTTCCAGAACATCATGTTACCTCGGAAACCAAATGGTACTACTCTAAATATTGACAGGCTGACATAGGTGTATTGTTAAACCAAGATATACATGGTAGCAGCAGCAGAATCCAGAATCTCATGTTAAATTGATTCTTTCATTTTGCAGCGACTTAATTAGCATTGTTTGATGGTTCGAAAACGTCACCAAGATCAGTAGGTCAGTTACGACAAATTGTATGTATGTTTGAAAATCATAGGAGAAGAATCAACCTTACATCTGAATTGGTTTAGCAAATCGTATATACAGTAGTGGTATGGAAAGGTCAGTTGCTAGATCTTGCAAGATAGACAAGAAACTTCACTCCGGCGCGGCGCACTCTCTTGGTGGCGATGGCCGTGATCTCCTTGGCGCCTGAATCCAAAGAAACAACTCTGTATACTCATCGAAGTGAACAACTAATTAACAACAACAGAATCTGAAGCCGACCTAAGAAGTAAGAACATATTAAGAAGAAACTATATCGAGATGAACAAACCTACAAATCATGTGAAGTACACAGACATTATAACACGGGACATGAGAACACAAGAATACTATATCTTGCATACTTTTCCAAGAACTCATGGCAACTTGCGGACCTGACCACCGTCGAAACCTAGTGTAAATGATGCAAGGATACCTTCTGCGAGTTCTTCTTGGAAGACGGCGGTGACCTGCAGACCTCGCCATCGTCCAGCTACTCCCCACGGATGGATGCGGCTCCCGACAGATCTCACCAGAGGCCTGCCGCTCCCTTGCTGGCTAGAGATGCGGAGGAGAGGGTGAGGGAGTGGAGGGATGGAGCAGCGTCGGTGGGGATTCCTCCGTCCATGGCGCCCAACGCCATGGAGGAAGGTGTTGATGCAGCTCGGTGGTGGCATGGTGGCAGAAGCGGGCGCATCGGGGGCAGCCCGTGCCAATTACAGGCCAAAGCCACAACCAGCATCATCAGCTCCTGCAACCCAAAACCAAAAAATGAAGCGCGTCAGGACATTATCCATGAATGGACACCATATCAAACCGAACAGGAAATTGCAGCACACCTTGCGTGTCACATGCTACTAATTGTTCTGGAGGCGGTACACGCTGCCCTTGCCGGCCATGGCGAAACCCTAGGCGCACAAAGAAACCCGAATCAGATCACACACTAGTACCAAAGCTCGTCCTAATAATAGTCGAATCAGCTGCTCTACCTAAGCAAGGACGGAGAGGGAGTCTAGAAGCTGCTACCTTTGAGGCCGACGCCGACAAGCCCCAGTACGGCAACGTCTCCGGCACGAGCAGGTCGACCTCCTGGTCGCCGGCGCCCCCGCGGCTGCGTGCAGCACCGCGCCGCGGACCGGTATGATCGACGGAGCCGCGCGCGCCGTCGAATCGTCGACACAGGCTGCGTCGACGAGCAGGCGAGTGGCGCCGCCGTTGTGGCTGCTGCGTGTCGAATGCTCTTTCGTCTGCGAGGATGGGGCTGCGCTTGCGTGGTGGGGGAAGCCGGCGGCGGCATGTCGACCTGGTGCAGGGGGGAGGGAGACGGCGACCGGCGTCGATGTGGTCGCGCGCCGAGGGATGGTGGGGAGAAGGGGCTAGAGGAGATGAGGAGGTGCCGGTGGTGGGGGGAGAGAAGAGACGGCGGCCTGTGGTGGGGGACGGCGGAGGGCGCGTGCCGGCGGCGACGGGGCGGTGGTCGGGGAATGGCATGCGATGGGAATGACCCAGTCCAGAATACTGTAAATAAATAAATGGAGGAGGCGGCGTGATTTCGTTTTAATTGGTTAGCATGTAGGCGTTATGTTTCTTTGGGGCATTTCTGGACGCTGGATCATCCTGGACGGTTCAGATCGCCGATCCAGGTGAGGCAAATCCTGTATTGTGATTGGCTGCAACGAGACCATGCGAAGAATTAGCAATTATTAATGTCATTATTAATTAGTCCCAACTAGCAATGCACGCCCTAATTTCTCTGGCTGTGTTTTGGTAGTTTTGTTGGGGCCTTGATCCATGCAAAAGGGCTCCACGGTGATTATGGTACGCCATTCATTGACTACTGCTTTTGCCTCCCAGCAATAATAACTACTACTATACCTAAAATTATGGAGAAGAGGCGGATTATTTGCTGAATCAAATCTCTGCCGCTCGAACGAGAAACCAACATTAACTATTATACATAACTAATCATCCGGAAATTCTGTTTAGCCCAAAAATGATCCCGCTCCGCCTGAACTCTCAATTGTTTTGACTAGCTATACTTTGAAAAAACGGAGGTGTGCGACGAAAGTAATTCACCAATTCTGTTTCCAGCCACAAGACTTGATTCATCTGCTGGCCAGTCAAGGATGTTGTTAATCACGTAAAAAAAAGATGTTGTTGATCCATGCGATTTTCCTACGCTACACACATATCATCATATGTGATTCCTTAATCATGGGGCGTTGCAGTAGGTAGTACTAGGCTAGTAGCTATGTAGTAGCTTTGCACTTATACCTTTCTTGTAGGAATAACGTCTATGACCTAATCAAAAGCATATGAATTCATCTAGTACTCCAGCTACACGGACTCTAGAAGCTCTAATGGTTAGGGTTAGGCGAGACACGACCAGACTGCACCACCACTCGCCCTCCCTCTCCCAGTCCCCCACCTCCATTCTCCGTCGCCGCCGAAGGTCGCGAATGGAAAAGCACGGGCGGTGACGGCGGCGAGGTCTCTCAACTTATTAATGGCTGGTGTTTCTTGGTTGGCAGCCAGGCATGCGTTGTGTTTCTTTGGGATATATATCTGGACGCTGGATCATCATGGACGGTTGAGATCACCAATCCGGGTGAGGCAAATCATGTATTGTGATTGGCTGCAACGAGGCCATGGGAAGCATCCCAACTTATTAATGGCATGATTAATTACTCTCGACTAGCAATGCACACACTAATTTCTCGGGGCTATGCTTTGGCACTTTCCTTGGGGGCTCTATCCATGCAAAGGGCTCCCCGTGATTATGGTACGACATTAACTACTCCCAACAGGTGGATTATTCGCTGAATTGTTGCAGCTCGAACGATCAATCATCAATTATGTTTAGGCCAAAAATTGATCCCACTCCGCCTCGAACTCTCAATTATTTTGGCTCGCTACTTTGAAAAAACAGAGACGTGCGACCAAAGTAAGTTGCTAATTTTGTTTCAAGCCACAAGACTTGATTCATGTGCTGTCCAGTCCAGGAGGTTGTTAATCCATGCATTATTCCTACGCTATGTACAAATCATCATATGTCAGATTCCTTAATTAAGCATGGGATGGTGTCGTCTAATCCATGCATGCACCTAGTAGTATATAGTATGTAGTAGCTTGCATGTACTCTTTGTAGGAATAATGCCTCTGACCTAATCAAAAGAATATGAATTCACCTAGTACTCCACCTACACAAACGCTAGAAGCTCTAATGGTTAGGGTTAGGCGACACTGGAGGCGACCAATACATCACCACCATTCACCCTCCTCCTCCAAGTCCCCCTCCCCATTCTCCACCACCACCTTAGTTTACGTAGGGCAAAGCATGGGTGAGGCTTCTTCTCGGCGGTGGTGTATCTGAGCCAAAATAGATGTTCTCCCCGACCCGTTTCCAGCCACAAGAGTTGATTCATCTGCTGGCCCGTCAAGGATGTTGTTAATCTATGCAATATTCCTACGCTACACACATATCATCATATATTTGTGATTTCTTAAGACTTTTATCTGCAAATTCTGGATAATCATTTTATCCCAGGTTGTCTTTTAATTTCCACGTGTGTTGCTTCATGTAACTTGTTTTTCGATTAATGAGATACATGGTTGCTCTAAAAAAAAGCTCGTGGGACTCTTGGCAAGCTCAATGTGGCATCCAACTAGTGTCGGGCTCGCCTCCTAGTTTGGTCTTGCCAAGGCCCCTGGATGAGACTAGTGTGCATGCGATGCTCGATCGATGAAGATTCTCCTTGGTGAGTGGAAGCTATACACCAAGTAGGATCCATTGAACATTGGTCATTGCACTAGGACTGGATTGGCTAGAGCGTTGGACCGATCTAGTGCACATGCATGCACATGGCCCCACTATTTTTTTATCTACAAATCAAATCTTGTGCAACTCGAGAGATCCAAGGTATTTTGCTACGTGCTACTCCCTTCGATCCAATAGAAAGTGTAAGAACCATACTACAATGTCAATTTACAATTTAGCCCTTCTAAATTAGAAATGAACTACTACGCCTAGCTTGCATCTCGTCCACCTCCCTCGCATCTCCCACATCTTGCTGGCATGTTTTTGAATCGCTTGCCCCAACTAGCTTCTGGCCAGATCGCTTGTTTTGACCAAATCGCTCCCTTCTGGCTGTATCTCCAGCTTGCTTCTAGCCAGATCTCTACCACGTCCCAGACTTGGACGGAGGAGGGGCCTCTTCTCCGAGGAAGCTCTATGCCAGGTCCTCCTCCACACCAACTCCTACTCTGGCCAACTCCTCCTCAGGCCTAGACTGCCTTCATGCCTCTAGCCAGCTCCTCCTCTAGCTAGCTCCTTCTCCGTGCCTCGCATTCCTAGTGTGCATCTGCCCCTCGGTGCCATTGATAGATGAACCTAGTGCAGCAACATCTTCCTCATACGCCTTTGGATCAACATCAGGTACTACTGCACAAGACTGAGAACAATTCAAACTGCAATTCCAGTTGATGAGACTTGAGTAATTCGAGAGTTCATTATAATTCTATTCAATGTAAAAATATAGATGGATTAAAACTGCAATACAAGCTGCTCTTGATGAGTCAAACTAGCACTTGACAGAGAAACAAACATGAAAAAAAGTATGTTGTTATCTTTTGGCATTTAGTTCCACCATGTTGGACCTCAGTTGCTCCATGTACCTTGAAATCACCATGAAGGGGTTTAACATGAGAATATAATGCAACAAAATATAGTATGTACATGGACAATATAAAACAAAGATAGCATATATTCCAATATTTACATGGAGTGGTAAAAAGGCTAACAAAAATTAAGATTTTGTCTTGTAGTAAAGCACACATCAGCAACAACTCACAACCAATAACAACACAAGTATACACAAGCATTGGGAGTAGTTTATCTTTGTGTAGATGCACACAAGTTAATCACGTAGTATGTAGTACATACAATTTTTGTAATGAGAAAAGTCAAACATTTAGCACTAACTAACTAATAACATGTGCTAAATTACTGCCAACATCAAGCGAGATGGATAGTCTAACAAGTTGCCGCTAGATTCCTTGGAATGTCCAGAGTCCCATCCCCCACTTGGTGATTTTTTTTTAGCTTATTCTAAACTAAGAACCTAGCAAACTTTTGAAGGACAGAAAGAATGGTGTGGTCGTGTTAAGTGCAAGTGCAATTCAAAACAAGGGCCTTCCTACAAAGAGGGAATTTGACCTTGGCGACTTCAAACATGGTGTCTGTCATCAACTCATTTGCCCAAATCTAGCAAAAGAAAAATGCAAGAATATCCAAAACTAGAACATGTACTTCATTGAACTCGGTTGAGATTATGGTTTGTTCCAAACCAATAGTCAAATGATACACCATTGCATTCTTGGAGAGACTCTCCATGCTGTTGGCGTTCTTCTTTCTAAGAAGATGTTGCTTCCCCCGGCACCGCCGCACGATCTTCTCCATCTCTGTCACCCCCAAGCGATTCGCCGATGCCTTAGTGACAAACACGAAAGAGGAACAAAATCAAGAAACACCCAAAATAAGTAAAGGACTTGAAAGAACAAATGGCTAGGCCAAGATGGACCAATAGGAAACCTATGCGTCTTCATCTTGTAGCCTGCGACTTCCGTCGGATCACAACCCACGATATCAACATCTGAAGCTCAGTTCAAAACTTGTTTGCTCTAGCTAGTTTGCCGAGCTCGGTAAGAGACATTTGTATACATTTTAAAAAATCAAAGATAGAGAGATGTATACATATACATATATTAGTGCATGTACTTGTAGAGAAGGTGCGTATCAATGCATGCAGTGTGTCTGATTTAATCAAGTCGGTAGTAGCGCTAATTTCGGTGCAGGATTTGGCCTCACGCGCCAAACTAATTTGGTATTTGGGCCGTTTTGCGCGGAGAGGGAGTCCAAATCCTACCCCACATTTCCCGCGACGCGATCCCCGCTCCTACCCAACTAAATCCAGATCGAAGCCGCCGCTCTTCCCCGTCGCCGCCCACCTCCCCTCCGCCGCCCCATTCTCCATCCGGCGAAGCTCCAACCGCTACCGAGCCCCACTGCACAAGATCGACCTCCGCCGCCATGGATTCGCGACGGGCAGAGGCGGTGGCGGTGCCCCCATGAACCGCTCTGCGTCGCGGCGGCTCGTTCGCCGGCGCGCTTGTGCGCTGGTAGGACGGCGCGCAGCGCTCCGTCGAACCTGCTTCCCGCGTCTCGCGCGTGGCTTCCGGGTGCTGCTTCACGCCGGCGAGATGGTGCACGCCGTCTGGACGCGACGGCGCAGATCCGCCGTTCTGCGCTCCGTCCTCGCCGTCGACCAGACCGTGGCCTCGCCGCCCTCTGCTCCGGGGCGTCTCCGTGCAGGTATGGTATCCAAACCCTAATCCTAATCATTTCTCCCCTGATTCAGTTTTCTTGACTGAAAAAGTGTTTCTTTGCAGAGCAGCAGGAGGAGGGGCGAGGCTTAGAAGGTCGTGATTGCTGTCCCGTATATATACTGCATGTATTAGTTTGATTGTATGCGTTGGCTGCTTCACTTGAACTGTTTGGCACGATCCATTTAAAGCTAGGACTTGTAACTCCTAAACTAGTTTCTACAGTACGTGGATGCATAGCTATGGCACTGGAGCATTAGTCAGGTTCAGCCAATTATTGAACAGCATGTTGTTGGAATTCCCGAGTCTTCTTATTTCTCCAGGCTCCACCAAAAACATCCTGATTTCAGTACCTCGTGGATTCAAATCAGACGTTGGTTCATACTGATTATTCGGACAAGCCTGTGTTGTTTTTGTACGGCCCTCTAGTCACCGAAGATCAACCTTTGCTTCTTTGTTGTGACCTCTGGCTCGCTTCTGACTGACCCGGTCGACACCGTGTTGAACAACTAGCAGATCAGTAGAGAACTTTAGGTGAAAAGTTCGGAGTTTTTGGTGTCCATATCTGTGCGAGCTAGATGTACACCCTGATACGTTTTAGTTTAGGCTTGCTCTAAACATTGACTCATGATGTTCAGAGTTAGCTAATCTGAGCTGCTTAGGACGCATGAATACATGGTGCTATTTCTGCACGTTTTCTCTTCATTGCAGATGGATAAAACAAATTGGAAATACCACATGTTTATATGAATCTGCTGAATCAAGATTTGACATTGATTTCCGTTGATGGCTATTTCTTTTCTCAACCGCCTTGTTTGCTTCAAATGTTTGTGGAATTTTTTCATCTCCGTATTTTGGTGAGCAGGCTAGAATAGTTGGCAAGTGTGCGGGATTAAATCTGATGTATTAGTAAACCCGATGATCCTGTTTGCAGCCTCAAAACATGCAAGATAAGTTTTCGGAAAATTGTGTGCATTACAAAACCTGATGCTCTCAAGTCTCAAACTTAAATCAGAGTGCATTGATATGAAAACTCATGGTCTGGATTTTTATGAGAATTGTATTTTTGCATGCATCAGGTTTATGTGATATCCATCTCTGTGCATCATAAAGGGTGGGCTGGTTGTATGCATCAGGTATTATGAACATATTTGCAGAGTGCCAACAAAAAGATCAATGCGTGTATCCAGAATTTAGAAAAGGAGTATCTTAATAAAAGTAGTTAGCTCTAAACATTGACTCGTGATGTGCACATAAAACAACTTTATTTCCAGCCTTGCTCTAAACATTGACTCGTGATGTGCAGAATTAGCTAGTCCGAGCTGCTCGAGATGCATGAATACATAGTGCTATTGCTGCCCATTAGCTCTTCATGGCAGATTAATAGAACAAATTCGAACCACTACATGTTTATATGAAACTGAATCAAGTTTTGAGATCAATTTCCACCGATGTCTATTTCATTCTAATTGGGAAAGTGTTGCGTTATTTTAATGCATGAATCGGTTCATAATTGTTTGGCAGTAGTAATTTGTCTTCATACGCTAGTTTGATGCCTCTCTTCTGTAGTGGATCATTCAAATTTCTTTTGATATTATTTCACAAGCACTCATAATTTTTTATGCAGGAAGTGACAATGCAAGAGGCATTTTAGCTGTACAAAGACACTGGAGGCTTGTCTGTAATTTCGAGTTGTACAAGGGCACCGGAGGCTTGGCTATAATTTGGCTATCAGGTACTTGTTATCTTTAAGATCTTGTGATAATATACGTGCTCTGCACAGTGACAATGGTGCATTCAATTGATAAATTGTGTTTCTTCCATAGTAGTTTAATTGTACTCGTTTCCTTTCTAATATGCAATCTTCTTCAATTATGTTAGCTGCATAAGAGTATGTGGTAAGGCTGCTGTTGAGCAAGCTGTGGCGGCAAGGTCAGCGCGCCGCAACTGCGGTTGTGGTGCTGTGTTGATTTCGGCTACAATTCTCTCAGGTGAGGGACGCCTGTTTCCCCCACCTTTGGTTCCTGGTTTGTTGCGATGTGGATGTGCACGTGCTTGCATTCGTTTTTGGAATTTGCATCCCGATGCGTGCTAACAGCTCCCAGATCAGTAGAGAGCTTTAGCTGATAAGTTCAGATTGTTAGGTTTCAATTTCCGGGTGAGCTAGTACATGTACATCCAGATAAGTTTTAGTTTTGGTTTGATCTTATATTGACTGATGATGTGCAAGATTAGCTAGTCCGAGCTGTCAAGATGCATGCCACCGACAGTTGCAAGAGCCATCGACTTGTTGGGCCTTGGTTTATTTTTCTGTTTGAATCTTGATACCCAGATAGTATACCATGGATGTAACTTTGTACTTGACTTGCATGTTTCTTGGACTATTGCTTTGTTTTATTTGCATTCTTTGTGCAAGTGCAATGACTAGCTGTTGATAAATTTTCTAGGATGCATCACTTGAAGGAATCTGGAAGACCTAGAGCGGTGGCCTTCTTCTTCTGTCTAGATAGATTCTGGTAAGTGATAAGTGTACGTGCTGTGCATACAAACCATGGTGCATTCCATTGATAAATTCTATTTGTTTTTCCATATTAGCTTAATTGTACTCGTTTCTTTTCTAATATGCAATATTTTTCTAATATGTGAGGTGCATCAGAGTATGCGGCACGGCTGCTGCTCGGTAGACCGTGACGGCGAGTTAACTGTGCAGCAACCGCGGTGGTGGTGCCATCGCGGCTGCGCCTAAAATTCTGTCAGGTGATTCCTCGAGTCAATGCGCTGGGTTCGGCAATCAAGCCGTTGAGCATTTAATTATTTGTGGTTCTTTTCCGGTACTGGATTGTGCTGCTGGTTATGTAGATCATATGTTCCTAGTTTTTATTCACCTCTAATGTCTAAAATGAGTAACGATGGTGTTGTTGTCTTCCTCGAGTTGGCCATGAAGATGAGTTGTCGATATTAGCATTTTTTAGCATTGTTAACTCAGAAAGGCCCTGGTAGAAGATTTTCTTGCACTGCTCTGCCACTTCAACATGATCTGTACTCATATGCTTCACCGTGCCGTTTAACTGGTGCTAGCATGCTTGAGAATAACAGGAAATTCCTGTTGATATTAGTTTCCTAATTATAACATTTTTTCTTGGAAAAGCATCAAGATGCGGCAGTATTTTCGCATTACAAATACTATATTTCGTTTGTTACTTAAGTATTTTCGCATTAACTGGTGCTAGCATGCTTATGTCTTGATAGCTAGTTGTGTATATTATATTTCATTTGTTACTTTAATTATGTCAATTTGATCTGTTTTTCATGTACCTAGCTAGTGCCTTGTTTCTGCTTTTTAGTAATGTCAGTCCGCACGGTATTTCGACCTTTTACTATTTCCAGAAAATAAACCTTGATGTTTACAGTAATAATTTCATATATTTGACGTGGTGTGAAATCTTCCTAAGCTGTAGATGTCCAAGTGCTTCCATGTTTACAGTAGAAGTTATGTTTTTTTTACCAAACTAATGGCATTACATTACTTGGTAGTGTATCACTAGAAGTAAAATATGGTTATGTGGCCATGTTCAAATCTGGCTCAGGGAAAGCAAAGCTAGTATTTGCATATGAGGTTGATTGATGTGATTCAGTATTTTTCTATGTATGAAATGGTCAAGAGCAGATTTTATAGTGTTGTAATTGACCATGTGTTGTTCTTCAAGGACAAGGAGGACGCAATCTGGACCAGTAGCTGCACTACTTGGAATCTGGAGGACCCAAGGACAACTGAGACAGACTCCATGCCTTTGCTTGCTGCTTCTACTTGGCTCCTGATGATCTGCAGTTGCGCAATGGTAAGCTTCTTGCATACCCTATAAATGCCACTTTGAACCTGTGAGTTGTGTTGTATGTGCATGAAATCGTTTATTTGGGGCAGCTGGCATCTTAACTCTGGTGGAATGGGCTTACAAGATGATCTTAACTAGTGCTTTGTTTCTGCTTGTTAGTAGTGTGAGTTCGTATGGCTGTATGGGGTCTCGGCCTTTTAATATTTCCAGAAATGAAACTGTGATGTTTGCAGTAATAATTTCATATAGGTGACATGGTGAGAAATCATGCTACCCTGTCGATGTGCGAGTGCTGCCATGTTTACAGTCAAGTAAATGCCATCAATGATCAAATTACTAGGCAATGCACTTTTTGCCAAGAAAATGACAGCAACGATTGAATTACCAGGCAAATGTTGTTTGGTTACGTTGCTAGGTCCAAATTTGGGTGATGGAAAGGAAAACTTGTATTCGCATGATTGTTGATAGTAAACGAACGGTTGTGTACATTGCATTTCTGGTTAATGTGCACGTGCTGTGCATGGTGCGGGATATGTCCAGTTTAGCTGTTTAATATTTATGCTGTGCATGGTGCTGGATAAATCAAATTCATAATCTTTGTTATTGTGGTAATTCTTGTTATATAATAGATAATAACAGAGTTTGTTGTTCTGAACATGTGTTCTTCAAGGGCAAGGGGGATTCTTGTTGTGGCTAATGCATGGTCTTGGTCACAGGCACCACCGTGATTCAGCAGATCGCACGCGGCGGCGTTGACAAGTGAGACGAGCTTGTCTTCTCTTCTGGCATGGACATTTGCTATACATCGTCGCTGGGGCCCTTCTGTGCCGGTCAGTTGGCCCGCCGCTGTCATTGATGGTGGTGGCAGCCAGACGGTGTTTCTCACCATATATATCATCGTCACCACGTACTGCTTACGCTGAGGAAAAAAAAGGAAACGGCAGTGCTTCTGTGGCGGTGTCAACTTGATGTGAATTTGTTTGTTGACAGTGGAACTAGCTGGGAATTGATTGTGTTTTCTGGGTGAAGTGTAGCTGCACGGTGTTGATATTTTAAGTTGAGAACCTTGGCTGGATCGATCTGTGAGGCGATGCATGTGTCATGTGGGTCAAGTGCTCTGCAAGCTTTGTTGTCTTGATGTGTGCTATAATTTGAAGACATTTCATTCCATATAATTATATGTTGTGGTGCGAATTTCCCAAAAAAAAGGTCAATTGTTATGTCCAAATTCGAACTTTTAATGGTTAAGAATGTTTTACTAGTTTATATTTCTTAGAAGAAAGGATGATGCATGAGAAGAACGAAAATCTAGATAATCTGGAGCTGATCCATTAGGACTAGCACTTGTTATACGAGGCAAATAGAAATCGAGCAAGGTGAGGCTAGCTTGGTGGTACTGGTACTTTTTTAGCTGCAGCAGGTAGATGTGAAGAAAGAAAAATGTATTGAAGCATTGTACCAGGCAAAACGAAAACGAGCTGGGAGAGTGACGAGGAGCTAGCTAGCTCAGGATCACACACCACATGGTCCGGAGAGCCCAAATATTGTTCACAAAATTAGCTAGCTCAATCCATGTATGGGCTCCGATGCATAATCTCTATGAAGCACCTTAATGAGATGACACCTAGGAAAATGGAACAAGGGGAGTACGTATAAAAAAAAATTAACAAGACGAATATACTCGTGCAGACTCCCTCCATCTAGCTCTAAACTTTGTCCACAAAAAAGTGTACTCCTATCTTACTAATCACTTTGATTGCTTCTTTTTCATCGCACGGAAATCAAACTCAATAATATCGAGCACATGTTTTTCTTGTTTTGTACATGCAATTAGCTCATTGGAGGTGAAAGGATTAAAGAGGAAAGATGTATATTCTCAATATATTTTTCACTCCACAACATAATTTATCTTGAAAATTCCGCATGTACACTTATTTATGTACACATATTTGTGGACGGAGGGAGTAGGCACGAAAATAACACCAGATCGCCAAAAGAAGTTAACATAACGAGTACTCATGCATAGGCACGAAAATAGCACAGGATCACCTGAAACAAGTGCCATGAAGGATCGCCCCGATAACTAATCACCGAAACAAGGGCGATGCAGGATTGCCAATAAGTAATCAGGGAGTTTTGAGATTGTCCAAAGAAAACTCCCGAATCCCCTCACTCACTTTTATTGGGCAATTACTGCTGCATGCATGGAGTGTACACCTTAGCGATCGGAGGGGTATTGCATCCGCACGGTCCATCAATTTCTAGCAACACGCATAGGAGAGAGGGCGGTCGAAAATTTCCCTCCCTCCTTGCTTGCTTGTTCCCTCTCGCGTGACTTGTGACTTTGGATTTTGGCGTCGGACGGCGAGGAGCGGAGGGTAGGCTGCCCTGCTGTGCTGGAGCAGCTGGTGCAGTCGTTAAATGTTTCACGAGCGTCCGGCAAGGCGATGGATTCATGATCGAATGAGGCGGAGATGAGCTTGTGTGGATGGAATGAATTAATAGGAGTGAGCTTGTGTGGATCATTGGCAACACTTGTGTGGATGTGTAATGAGGGTTGAGTGATTTCCTTTCTTGAAATAATTAATGAATGAGGCGGCTAGTGCCTGGCGGGTTGGCTGGTCAATTGTTTCTGTTGGTGCGCGAACAAGGCCTAGCTAGATGGGGCGCAAAAGAAAAGGTTTCCCCGGTCGATGCAAAGAGGCGTATTAATAATACGTAGTACCAAAAACCCTTGAGATGTCGGTCGGTCGTTCCGTGTCAACTTTGGCTTGCGCGCGCTGCGTGTAAATTAATTAGTAGAAGTAAGAGGAGGTTCCTTGTTTGATTCGTCCGTGGAATTGAGTCGCTAGTGCACAAGTACGTACAGTGCGTGTGACGCGAGCTAGCGAGGACCAGAGATTGGAGGAGCATCTCATAAAAGGAAAGAAAAAAAAAAGATTGGAGGTAGGCACATCAGCAGGCCAGCACGCGATAGCGGCATGCTACGGCGTTTACGGAAGGCGTGCGGCTGCCTGACCGAGCGGAACAGATGCGAGACCCACACGTCTCCGGCGGCACGCAAATTAACATCATCGCGCCAGCCAGCCAGCCTGTCTCGCATCTGCCTGCCTCCTCACGCGCGCGCGCGCGCGGCTGGCCCACCTTCCGCACGCGACCCGGCCCGATGCAACGGCGCGAATGGCCGCAAGAATTTTTGGGATAATAAAAGATAATTATATGATACGAATTGAACACGTGAAGCCGATACAAGCCGCAAGAATTCAAACCTGGCCTGTTCATATATATGACGCACAAAGCCAAATTAACTGCAAAGTAGCCAACAACTCGTATCAAAATCCATTGATCTCTTCTCCCACTTTGACAGCACTCCGACGGGCCATCAACTCGTCCATCAGCCGCCCAACATCATTGTAGGAACCTCCACCTTTCTCCACCGCGGTCCTCGCCTTCACACGGAGCTCCTCAGCCTTCTTCCGTATGTTCTCGCTCTCCAAACTACCTCCCATCAATCTGGTGATGGATCCAGCGATCACCTCGCCAGAGATCACTTCATGGGTCTCCATACACGACGCATAGTCCTTGGCGCCGACGCTGACGCCCACTTTTAGCACTTCCACGACGAGCTTCTCGTTGTAGAACTGGTCGGCGTACCTCGGCCATGTCACCATCGGCACGCCGGCGCTCAAGGCCTCCAGCACCGAGTTCCAGCCGCAGTGCGTGATGAACCCACCCAGCGCCGGCTGGCTCAGGATGAGCGTCTGCGGCGCCCACCTAAGGCTGGACGTTCGGGCCGAGCTTTTGGCTCGGCCCGAAAGCTCGTCACTTTTTTACGTATTAATAGAAGGATGCAATCTGGGCTGGTTTCTGGCCCAAAACATGGCTGGATGGATCAGGTCACGCACGAACAGCAGCTGGTAGTCATCGTTCTGGTTCATTATCGTTTTCTCCACGCGCAGCACAGGCGCTGCGCCGCGGCCGCCCCTGATGTCTGCTCCGCCGGCCACCTAGCCCTCCCCCTCGCGCCCACCGCGCCCTCGCGCCCCACCTCCCTCGTGCCCCACCGTTCCTCGCCTCTCCGCTCTCACCCTACCGTCGAAACCGACATGGACGGACGGAAGCACAGCGGCGGCGTATGGAGACGTGGCGCCGGCGGTGAAGAAGAAGGCCAGCGCCCGCGCCCAGTCCAGCTCGGAGGACAATCCGAGCATCGCGTCTCTGAAGCGGCACCCCCCTCCGCCTCGTCGGCTCCCTGCTTCGTTCCTGGGAGCTCTCTGCTCCGTTCCTGTTTATCTGCTGCTGGGCTCGCGAGCCGGCTCGAGCTTAACCGAGCCAGAGCAAAGCTCGAGCCGAGCCTATTTTACCAGCTCGTGACAGAAACGAGCCAGCCCGAGCCGAGCCAGTTTGGGACGAGCCAAACTGCGGCTCGCACCGAGCCAGGCTCGAGCTGGCTCGTGTCCAGCCTTACGCCCACCCTCGTACGAGGAAGCCGCGGCGGTCGTTGTTGCCGGTCAGCTCGGCGAAGCCTTCAGGCATCCACTCCGACCGGTCGTCGTCGCTGCCACTGAGCACCCACACGAAGTTCTTGCCGGAGAGGTCGAGGCCACTGGCGATCTCGCGATGCTCAGCATGGGAGAAACTGGTGAGCGTGCCGAAAGAGACGTACACCACCGAGCCGGCCGGCTTCGTGTTTAGCCACCGCAAGCTTTCGGCCGCCACGTCGGGCGAGTGCGCGTTGGAAGGACTACCTCTGCCTGTCGCAGGAGCCATGTCCTCGGTGGCTAGCGCGACCGGCCCGACGAGCCACGCGCGGCGGCCGAGCCTCGCGTGGAAGTGATCCACGTAATCGGGCTCCAGCTCATGGAAGCTGTTGAACACTTCGCCGAAGCACCTCTGGTCGGCGGCCTTGCTGCTCTGGTAGAACGCCCACTCCAGCGGCCGCGTCGCGGGGTCCAGCATCTGGCTCCACCTCAGCTCCACACGGTGCGGCAGCCCCGGCAACAAAACCAGGGCGTCAGGATCGTCGGGGCAGTTCGCCGTCTTCAGCGGGTTGTTGCGCAGCATGGTCTCGCTGCACGAGCGGGCGAACACGCTGCTGCTGAGGAACACGAGCCGCGGGATGCAGTGCGCCGCGGCGGAGTCCGTGGACCAGGGGAAGAAGATGTCGGACACGACGGCGTCCACACGGGGGCGGGTGGTGGCCAGGAACTGGTCGAAGGGCTCGCGCAGAAGCTGCGTGGCCTGGACGAACTTGACATGGTACTCTACTCCGTGTGATGGGGTGACGGACTTGAGGTTCTCCATGCCCGGCGGGAGCCCGACGTCGGGGAAAGGCAGGACGGAGATGATGACGGGTTGGGAGCCGACGCCGTGGAGATTGGCGGCGTTGGCGCGGTCGACGGCCGGACGGATGATGTCGGCGTTGACAGGTGTAGTGAGGATGGTGCACCTGGCGCCGCGGACAGCGAATAGGCCGGCCATGTCGGTCACCGGAATTAGGTGCCCCGGAGCGAAGTACGGGAGGAAGAGGATGTGTAGAGGTTGCAGCTGCGGCTCATCTCTGGTAGTAGCCATGGATGCGTGCTGCCGACGCAGATCTTCTTGACAATTTTTTTGTGATCTTCTGAGGTGGTTGCAGTAGGAAGAGTCGAGAGCGGTCCAGCGGAGGAGGAAAGCTGGAGGAGAATTGGGAGCAGTTCGACTGATAGATGCAGCAATTCCTTTTTTTATACTACAATATATATGCAATAATTTTGGTCACCGCACCTGTCACGTGCTAACTTAGTATAGTGGGCGGAAATTTGTGAGGTCTTGAAGTTGTTGAGCTTAGATCTAGGAGGGTGGTCAATTATCTAGCGCCACATCTACCGTACCCTATGATTGACTTCCCCTGATGTGCTCACCAAATCTGAACGATCTGTGCTCGAGCAGACTAATTATGACAGCAATGGCTTCGTATCAAATGATTGACATCGATCTGGAACCGTGGGTACGTGTTTAAATTTACTGATAGGGGTGCCTATAACGCTGCCAATTTAAAGCCAACGATATCTATCGGTTGGAGGCTACGGCGAGGGATACTTTTTCCCTACATGGGTGGTAGCATAGTCTACGGATTGCAGCTCCATCCTCTCCTTAGGCGTTCTACAGTTCATCGTCTCGAGATGTATTTCGCCTTTTTTATGTTTTGTTCGTTCTGGAGACTTGAACAGCTGTGTGCATCCTGGTTATGCAGAGACTGGATGTAATTGCTTTCCACAAAGTAATAAAGCATCCTTTATTGAAAAAAATCTACCGGTGTCATATCTACCGTTCACTTTCTCCTTTGAAATTAGTGTGGCTTTTGACATTTGTTCATTATAAAACTAATAATTAAAATATAAGTGAAACTTTTGTGAAACTAAAGTGATATATGAAAAATATTGTGAAATATCCTGATAAAAAGTGAAACTGATGATATCACTTCTGACATCACTGATATTTGTTTCACACAATATTCGTTATGTTTCAATTATGTTTCAGATTTATTTCATAAATTTGTGGAAGGATTCGTTAGCACATGGAAGATGTCACTGCTGATGTCACTCCAGTAGGTCTAGTTGTCTTTATAAAGAGGTTTTCGGGGATGCATATGATTGGCTCGGCTGCCGCCCCGGCCATCGACTCCCGCGCCACAGGGACCGTAGGCATCGCGGCTTGTCCTCCTGCCGCCTCCGCGTGGAAGCCCAGCTAGAATAGATCTAGCTCAATTTTTGGGGGAGCGGATGTTCAAATGTGATATTTGAGTCTAAATTTTTGGGACATAGATTTAGGTTTCTATTTGTACTTACATCCAGGTTGGTTATGGTACTCATGCAATTTACATCGAGGACTAAGCTTTACTTTTAATCAAGATTAATAATTTAAATACTCATACTTAATTGTTGTGTGCATTTCTAGTTAGTGTAGAGGTCGGGAAGTGAAATCCACCCAATTTTAAAAAGCCACTCATAACTCTTGCGCCGCACGGGGCCCGTGCCACGTCAGGACACCCCGGCTGCTACCTTGTCCTCCTCCCCCCGTGCGCCTCCTCTCGCTGCCGCCACCGCCGAAGACGTTAACAGGCAAATCACTAGTGGCATGGTGGGGCATGGAACTCGAGATGGTGGCGGCGCTGACACCAGCTTGGTCAACGGTGCTGTCGTGGTATGGTGCCACCCGAAGGACCTCGATGACCCTTTTTGACAGCCGACGGCGAATGACAGCAGTGGTCCATGCCCCGATGTGGGCCCACATGGACCTAGTTGGGTCGCGACCATGCTGCTTCATGCATCGTGTCATCCCTAACGGAGGCTCGTAGAGGAATTCTTGGGATATTATGGCTACACGAGGATGCCATGTGCAACTATCCCATGCATGGCGGTGGTGCCCCCCTTCAATGCTGAAGGTGGCTGATCGGGTGATCTCACCGACAAGTTAGGGGTGACATGGTAGCCGGTACAAAACGCACCTTGACTTCGTTTTTGGCGGACAATGGAGGCGTCGCTTGGCATCGTTACCTTGTCAAAGACATCCTCTTTGCTTGTCTTGTCATTAAACTTGGGAGCGGAGAATCTTGCAGGTTCCCGACGGGTGGCGTGGGGGCAACTGACATGACGTCAATAAAGGACATAGTCCTAGGGCCCCTCTCAGGACAAGAAGAAGATCTGCTTGATGCATGTGTTCGCTGATCTGGCCGAAGTGTCGTGTTCCTGAAGGCTCCACCGGCGAACTCCACCAGGCAACTCATGCCTTGAGATTGCCAGATCAGATGGGACCCGGTCCTACACAACCGAGTTTTTCTGACCGTTTGGTTTCAGAGGGACCAATGCGAAGCTCTGCACTCTGTTACCATCGTGCGACATGTATTTAGTTCCATGGTGACATCTATGTTGGAGAATGGCATGGAAGCCGAGATCCAGGGACTAGTAATGGTGATTCGAGTCCTGGTGGAGATGACGTAATGGCTTGGTGATTCGTGAGTTTGAGCAGCAAAACCAGGGCGTCGGGATTGTCGGGGCAATCCGCCGTCTCCAGCGGGCTGTTGCGCAGCATGGTCTCGCTGCACGACCGGGCGAACACGCTGCTTTCGAGGAACACGAGCCGCGGGATGCCGTGCATCGTGGCGGAGTCTGAGGACCAGGGGAAGAAGCTGTCGGACACGACGGCGTCCACACGGGGGCGGGTGGTGGCCAGGAACTGGTCGAAGGGCTCGCGGAGAAGCTGCGTGGCCTGGGCGAACTTGATATGGTACTCTGCTCCGATCCGTGGGACGGGGTGACGGACTTGAGGTTCTCCATGCCCGGTGGGAGCCTGACGTCGGGGAAAGGCAGGATGGAGATGACGATTGCGCCGCGGAGATTGGCGGCGTTGGCGCGGTCGACGGCCGGACGGATGATGTCGGCGTTGACAGGCGTGGTGAGGATGGTGAACCTGGCGCCGCGCGCAGCGAATAGGCCGGCCATGTCGGTGACCGGAATGAGGTGTCCCAGAGCGAAGTACGGGAGGAAGAGCATGTGTAGGGGTTGCTGCTGCGCCTCATCTCTGGTAGTAGCCATGGATGCCTGCTGCCGACGCAGATCTTCTAGACACAAAACTACACTTTTTTTTGTGATCTTTTGAGGTGGTTGTAGTAGGAAGAATCGAGAGCGGAGGGGGAAAGCTGGAGAATTGGGAGCAGTTCGACTGATAGATGCAGCAATTTGTACAGTACTACAGTATATATGCAATAATTTTGTCCAATAATTTTGGTGACGGCACCTGTCACGTGATAACTTAGTATATATTAGTGGGTGCAAATTTGTGAGGTCTTGAAGTAGTAGAGGAGGTGATTAATTATCTCGCGCCACATCTACCGTACCCTACAATTGACTTCCCCTGCTGTGGTCACCAAATCTGGACGATCTGTGCTCGAGCAGACTAAGCAACGGCTTCATTTCAAATGATTGAACTAAAAATACTCCTTAGAATTCACATTTTTGTTTAGCTTCTTTCTCGAAATACAATCATGAGTAGGGATAATCGGAGAAGAAGAGGGATCTCAAAACCATTAGAGTGTAGTCTTTGTAGTGAAATAGAATCTGTAACACACATATTCTTTGATTACCTAGTGGTTCAATTAATTTGGAAGGAGGTGTGCTATCTTTGATGTGATGATCAATGATTTTATGTCTTAAGTTTTTAAATGGTTGTGTAACAAAAGACACTTGCAACTTAACATTGTTTCTTCTGCTATCTTTTGGGCCATTTGGCACAATAGAAATGCTCTGCTGTTTAACAGAAAAACTTGGATCAATTTGAAACAGATTTGGCAGCAAATCCTGATTTTTCTGAGGGACTTGAGGGTGCCATTCAAAGATTAGGAGGTGGCCTCTAGTGCATCGCTTCAAGCACCGGCTACTGACAAAGATCAGGGCATCTTGGAGCTAGAACCAGATGGAAATGTCCTTCCTTTGACTAGATTTCCTCTCGGAATGCTTCAGCGTCACTTGCACCCATGGTGGTCGAGCAACCCTGGAATACCTGCACGAGCATCCTGATGATGAGTCTGTGCATGTGGTGATGTGAGATCTGCTGCTGCTGCTGCTCCTCCTTTTTCTTTGCTCTTGTTAAATCCGTACGAACGTTGTGGTTTCTTTTTTCAATGAAAAAGGAGCCGGGGAGTGATCCGTATGTTACGCTAAAAATATCAAATGATTGACATCGATCTGGAACCGTGGGCACAGTGTTTAAATTTACTGAGAGGTGGTGCCTATGATTGGCCGACCACCTGTCCGAATATCGACTCCCGTGCCACTGGAACCGAAGGCATCTCCGCCTAGTCTCGTTGCCAACGCGACGGATAGTCCACCAAACTACCCCGGACTGTCTGGGGCGGACTGTCCGACCGTTCATCACGCATGCCGCCCCAACCCTGCCGTCACCCATCTAGGATGCATTGTTGAGGCTCGTGTCGCCCAGCGTTGCCTCACAGTGCCACATTGTTGGCCAACAACGCCTTGCCGTCCCTCCCACCCAACATCAACGAGAGTTGCCACCAATGATCCGCTCATCTACATAATCATATACATATGTGTGCAATATATTCGTATAATTTAGTTGGCCCATACAGGTTTTGAACAGGGCTACATATACCCGTTTCAGACTAATAACAAAGGGGTATCATGAGATCTCAAACGTCCGTGTATTTAAGTTTGCTCTTAGTTTAGGGGAGGGGGTTGTATTGGAGCAAATACCTTGTATGAATGGAACCGAAGGGCGTTCTAGCCGCTGGTCATCTTTCTTTTAAAAAAGGAGCAACTCAATCTATTAATTAAGAATTAGTTCGACAAGAATGTCAAAATGCTTACAAAAGCCTACTCTCTCGGTATCATTTCTCCCAATCGCTTAGCACCCTCAATGACCCACAAGATGGCTTCATTCTTAATTTTATCTAGTCACACAAAAGGCGGTATATGATTTTTATTAAAGACCTGTGCATTGCGCTTATTTCAAATCTTCCATGATATGAGGAAGGTGAGGGAGTCCAACGCCTTGCGCCCAGGGATAACACCCACTCTCATCATCTTCGACCAAATTGAAATCGAGTGATGCCACATGGCACCATTGTTGAGGGTGAGTAAAATGGATGACCATCCACTCCTGTATTTCCAAAATGGTTGTGTATCGTTAATTGAGTGTCACCTACTCCGTAATTTGCTTTCAAAGTGGACCAAGGACACAATTTAGCCACCCACGTTTTTCCAATCTATCTGCCCTCCAAATTTTATTCTGGGTGGCATTACAAGCAACAGACTTTACTTTTGGGGTTTGTGTGTGCGTGGCGCAGAGAGGGGGGGCGGGGGGGGGGGGGGGCGTCCTCACTATCTTATCCTTGTTTGATTGATGAGATAGAGCACAAGAATTGCATCTCATAAGGTCAATATTGCCTATTCATCGTTAGCCTCCAAATGATGTCATCATCAACATTGTCATCACAGGGGGAGCTCAGGGGGTGGATGAAGCTGGGTGGGGACCGGCCAGTTGATGTGGAGGAGATAAGATTGACAGAGATGAGGGAAAGATTTGAGAGAGACGCACGTGCCTGGGACAGACGGAAATTTGAGAGAGATGAAGAGAAGCGGAAATATAGATTAACAAAGTGGAATATCATATGTAGGCCGAAAGATCAAGGTGATTTTGCATTGAGGTCTTACATTTAAAAAAAAGTTTGTTAAGTACATGGCTTTTAAAATTACTGAATGAGGAAGGGGTGTGGCAGACTTACTACAAAATAAGTATCTATCTCAAAAAACTCTCTCTGAAGTTCAGCTAAACCATCTGATTCCCCATTTTGGAAGGGATTGATGCATGTGAAAGATGATTTCTTTGCTCGTGATCATTTTAAATTGGGTGATGGTTTGGCTATTAGATTTTGGGAGGATGTTTGGTTGGGGGACACTACTTTAGCGCAGCAGTATCCATCTCTATATCACATTGCAGAACATAGAAATGTCTTAGTTGCGGATGCGTTAGCTCATGTACCTCTTAATATTCAGTTTAGGAGAGTATTAAATGGGAACAAATGGATAGCATGGCTGCACTTATATAGAAGACTAATGAATGTTAACCTTGCTGATGAACCGGATAGCTTTATTTGGAATCTTACCACCTCAGGATTGTTCACTGTTAAGTCTATGCATGAAGATTTGATGAATGATCATGCTCTTTTTCTGCGGAAATATTTATGGAAGCTAAAAATCCTACTTAAGATCAAAAAAATTATGTGGTTCCTCAATAACAAAGTTTTGTTAACTAAACATAATCTTGCAAAAAGAAATTAGAAAGGGTGTACGAAGTGTTGTTTTTGTGGTGCACAGGAATCTATTGAACACCTTTTTTTAGCTTGTCCTTTTGCAAAGTTATTATGGCACATGGTTTATTTCGCTTTTAATCGTTCACCTCAAACTAATATTACTAATATGTTTGGCAATTGGTTGAATGGAGTTGACAAAACACAAAGGATCGGATACGCATTGGTGTATCGGCCTTGTGCTAGTCAATATGGAGGTGCCGAAATAACATTGTATTTAATAATTCAACTTCTTTCAATATTTTGCAGGTTATTCATATGGTGGTCCATTGGGTGCAACTATGGGTCTTGCTGCTACCTCAGGACCAGCGGGATATTATGGATACTGGATGCAACCATCTCCAGACGGTTACTCAGGGTATCTTGTCCCAGACTGGTTGGTGTCACACTAGTCGGCTACAGGATGCTTAGTTGGACGCTTAGTTGGCTTTGTTTTTGAATTTTGCTTTTCCGCTGGTTGCTATATATATCGACTATGAGGGATTTGTGACTCTCCATGTAAACCCTAGATCCGTGCGCCTATATAAGCCGGATCCCGGGAGCCCTGAGGGGAGATCTCGAGCTAGAAGCGAGACAACCACAACTCATTGTAACAACGCGAAAGCGCCCAGATAATTCCAGACAAGCAGCAGTAGGCCCTGTCATCGTGCAGGTGTTCCGAAGCTGGGTAACTCGCGTACCACCGTCCCGTGTGCACTCCGCCCTATGGCCCTGCGGTGACCCAGCATACCACTGCATGTTGTAGTATACAAGTCGTTGATCTTTGCGAAGGGACTTCTTCACAATTTGCCATATCCCTCAGAGTGGTACAACAGAAACATTGCAGGTCATAACACTCCATACTTTATTACAAACATTGTCTTAACAAGTTGGTATTCTCACAGGTCCTATGAGAACACCCTAAGATACTACTTAAGTACGATTACAACTCATAACAATATAAAAGAGAGCTCAACAACTTATTTAGGTAAGTTCTACGTTGCTCGGCTCTATGATGCTAGGGTATGTCACTACTCCTCCACCTCCGTGTCGTCACGGTCCGTAGACTATCCCATAGTCTACGCCTTCCACTCCGCCGGTAAGATCGGGTTCTTCGTAGACCAGCTCGTAGCTTCCTCTCGGTGCTCCATCGTTGATGGCCTCCACTTCCGGATCACGATCTAGCAAGGGTGTCGGAAGAAAGTGAGTACAGAGGTACTCGGCAAGTTCTAAAAGAATAAAAAGGTGTTTGATGCACTAGCTACGACCATTGATCGAGAAATCGCCGGTCAATGCATGTTTCGCAATCATTTCTTCAAAAGGTTGCTTTTATTATGAAAACTATGCCCGTCGGTCTTCACGAGTTGACTAGAACTTCATGGAGTTCCTTTCTGCCGCGTTCGCAGCTTCCTTCCCGGAACAAGGAGTGACGGCCACAATTTGATACACTCTGCAGAGGTGCGTTACTTTTCCCACAAGAGATCTCACCCTTTTTGCCATCCGCGAGGACTTGCCCCCGTTCACACTTCCTTTGGTGTGAGGCCAGGTATAAAGATCCAAGCCCACACCGCCTTCTCCGCGATCGCAAACCCACCCTTTTGTCCACCCGCACACCTCCGGTAGACTTCCCCAGATAATACGGCTTTACTCATGGTGTACTTTGGACAATCCTTCATAGATCGTAGAGCCATCATCACTAATGGATGGGGATTTAAAAGGCTATCCCAACCTACGGCGAGTGCCTCCAACACCCCGCCGGCTCTACCAATCCGTTGGCGTGCGTAAGGGAAAAGATACGACCGGCTTCCCGCGAGCCATTATAGATCTCATGGTCAACGCGGTTTGTACGGCGCTAGAATCAACTGGACGGCATTGGTAATTTAATCCTAGGGTGATATAACCCATTGCAATGGAACCTCCACCATATCGAGCACATACCATGGTTCCATTGCCAGCCACATAGTCATATTCATAGTTGGAAAATAACATTTCATTTGCGATGCGGGAATGATAAGTATATAGCTTTGCATTAAAGTAGTAGAAAATAATCAAATTGACATGAGCAAGGGTGAACTTGCCCGTGGATCTGCGAGATAGTGCGGTTCAATGCGATTGATGGAACCTGGACCTCGGGTTCAGTAAGAAGCATCATTGTCCGGTAAGGACAATGTTATAAAATCCAAATAATGCAATCATGGATGTATTATTTTATGTTGAATCCCTTTCCCCGTGGAGTTATTACAATTTAGGGTTGTATTAAGATTTATGTCTTTGACGGTAATTTACAATTGATTTAAAAGTATAAACCATTTTAATTCACACAAAGTACAACAATTCAAAGTAAAACTATTTACTTGATGATTCCTTTAATCATTCCAAAAATAGTTGAAAATTATAGAGTTACCTTTATAGTTTTTGGAATAAAAAGGAATATAGTATTTTTCTGGGAAAATGCTCTTTTACAAAAGAAATGACTTGGAATAATAGAATTTCATTTTGAAATGTTTGAAAATAAGTATTTGAACTTATTTGAGATTTTTCCTTGAATTTTAAATACAAGGAAATAATAATTTTAAATTCCAAGTTATTATTTAAATTCTTAAAATTCATAATTTTGAATTTGTTTCATAAATTCTATTTCATATTTTATCTTTGTTAAGATTTATTTTTCATTCATAAATCCAATTTTTAATGGATTTTTAGAATTGTTTATGATTTATTAAAATTTGGTAAAGTTTTGGTCTTTTAATAATTGTTAAAAGACAAATATGCCCCCTGGCCCCTATTGGGCCCAGCCCAATAGTCGAAGCCCATGGGACAGCCCATTATGGCTTGCCCCATAGTGGCTTGGTGGCGCCGAACGGCCCACCCACTCACTCACTCGGCCCTCTCACTCTCTTCGTCCCTAACCCTAGGCTCCTGCGACTCCCGTGGCGATGGCGTCGCCGCCATGGCCGCCGCCTTGCTCCGGCCATTGCCGTGCTCCTCCGCCGTAGCCACCTACCGATCTCGAACCGCCGCGAGCGGATCTATCGATCCGTCCGCGCAGTTTTTCCCTTCTCGTCCTCTCCTGGCGAATCGCCTCCATCTGGATCTCGTGGAGAATCTCCATGGACGATCTGGTGGTCTCCGACGAGCTCTCGCCTTCGCCGTCGACGTGTGCGCCTCTGAGACCGACCTGGCGCAGGTGCTGCTCGCAGTACCTGTGCCGTCGTCTCCGTGCCGTGCTGCTGTGGTGGTGTTCGTCGGCGTAACGCCGGCGCCTTCCCTGGCTTTGCAGCTGCTATGGCCGCGCGAGCACTGCCTCGCCATGCCATAGCCTCTGCCACCAGGCGTGTGTAAGTACTTCTCTTCATCTCCTTCTCCTCTCCATGCCTGCGCCTCTCAAGCTACTGTTCTTCTTCCTCCTCATGTTCTGTTGCTCTCTGGTGATCCTGTGATCACACAGAGCCATGCTATTCCTATGCAAATTGCCTGTGCTTCTGTTAATTGCAAGTTCATGGCCCAATTACCATTTACTGGTGCGGCACATGCTGCTTTGCTTGCTTGTTCATGCTGTGCTTGCTTCTCTGCTGCTCCTAGCATGCTCTACACTTGTCATGCTCTACTGTGCTTGCTCAAGAGCTAACTATTCCATGCTATGCTTGATTAGGATTTGCTTGTGCTTACTGGGCTATCATACTTGCTTGTCTAGGTGTACTTGTGTTGCATCTGTGACACTTGTGTGTGTGCCAGTGGTGCCTGTGATATGCTTCAGTGCTTCCTATGCAAGCCAATGATCCATTGGATCATTTCTTGCTTGTTGGCTAACCTCTCTGTGTAACTTG
This sequence comes from Lolium rigidum, assembly GCF_022539505.1. Taxonomy (NCBI): domain Eukaryota; kingdom Viridiplantae; phylum Streptophyta; class Magnoliopsida; order Poales; family Poaceae; genus Lolium; species Lolium rigidum. The sequence continues at coordinate 20,841,317 of NC_061509.1, read as the reverse complement.
GCTTGCTAGGATTGATCCACTTGATCAATCCAATATTACTCCTACTGCAGGGTTCTACTATTTCACAGACAAGTCTTAAATTTAAAGGGATATTCCAGTTCAATTTCAGGTACGGTCATTCCCTAGGCTGTAATATTTGACTCGGAATACCATGGGGTAGTGCTCGAGTTACACAACCGCATGATTGTCACCTGTTGGTCTTCTCCTACCGCAGGTTCTACCATATCACACACAAGTATCTCGCTTAATTATTTTTTCAAGATTGTACTTAATTATGAAGTGACTCTTCCGAACATACTCACTTTGTATCTACAATTCAAGTTGACCATGGAGCGATTAAACTACGGTGCGAGGCTTGCTAAAATTATTGAATTGCAATAGAGTGCCTGCAGAATGTTGGGTAAACATATAGCCACAAATGGAACATCCATAATACCTTCGGGTGAGGAATGACCGTTGGGTCCGAGGCTGCCACCGCCGGCGCCCTTGCCCGCCGGCGTCGTAGACTCACGCTACCTCCTGGGGGCATCCAGATCGGAGAGGGGAAACCGTCGGCGGAGAGGCTCTCACCCTTGGGGTCGCGGTTCGAGGTGCTGATCGAGGACGTCGACAGTGACGACTCGTGTGACTCCGAAGTGCCTTTTGAATCGGCGGAGGACGTTCTTGACTCCCCTACGACTCGTCATGGTTCCGCGGTGGTCCGGCGAGGTGGGCGTTCGGACGAGGAGCTGGCGCGGGATTTCTGGAACGAGATAGGCTATCCCACCCCGGCCTCAAGGTTCTGGGAGGTTGCGTCTCCGTCAACCGAAGGTATGTCCGATGATGAGCTTCGCTTTTGCAGGTCTAGCGATGGTTCTTCTTCGGCTGCTGCGGAGCGGAAGGTCGTCGACGTGGGGGTGCAGCAGGTTTCGGCGGTGACCAAGCAGGCGGCTGGCTCACGCGTCTTTCCGGTGCCGAGGAAGCCAAGGGCCGGCGCGTGGAGAGGGTCGGTGCCGCCCCGGCACGTTTGGAGAAGTTCAAGACGACGCATAAGAAGGGTTTCCATATGGTCCATTGTTGGGAGGTGCTCAAAGACAACAACAAGTGGATGATAAGCTTTGCGGCCTACCAAAAAGCTGTGAAGAATGGGACAGCGGTCACCCTCGACGGCGAAGACGACGATCAAGGCCGTCCAGTCCTTCCACCTCGTCCACGAGGCCATAAGGCTACCAAGGCCGATCTTGTCCGGGAGGCGCAGACCATTGCGTTCACGCAGAGCATGGAGAAGATAATGGCTAACAATCTTGCGGCTCTGCAGGTGGAGGAGGAGTTCAAGAACCTGGTGGACGAAAACTGGACTTGGTAAGTGAGGAAGATTTCTGATTCGGCCTTGACGCTGGTTTTTCCAAAACGTGAAGTATTTTTGGGATAATAAAAGATACTTATATGAATTGAACTTTGAAGGCGATACAAGCCGCAAGAATTCAAACCTGGCCTGTTCATATATATGACGCACAAAGCCAAATTAACTGCAAAGTAGCCAACAACTCGTATCAAAATCCATTGATCTCTTCTCCCACTTTGACAGCACTCCGACCAGCCATCAACTCGTCCATCAACCGCCCAACATCATTGTAGGAACCTCCACCTTTCTCCACCGCGGTCCTCGCCTTCACACAGAGCTCCTCGGCCTTGTTCCGTATGCTGTCGCTCTCCAAACTCTCTCCCATCAATCTGGTGATGGATCCAGCGATCACCTCGCCGGAGATCACCTCGTGGGTCTCCATACACGACGCATAGTCCTTGGCGCCGACGCTGACGCCCACTTTGAGCACTTCCACAACGAGCTTCTCGTTGTAGAACTGGTCGGCGTACCGCGGCCATGTCACCATCGGCACGCCGGCGCTCACGGCCTCCAGCACCGAGTTCCACCCGCAGTGCGTCACGAAACCACCCAGCGCCGGCTGGCTCAGGATGAGCGTCTGCGGCGCCCACCCTCGTATGAGAAAGCCGCGGTCGTTGTTGCCGGTCAGCTCGGCGAAGCCATCAGGCATCCACTCCGACCGGTCGTCCTCGCTGCCACCGAGCACCCACACGAAGTTTTTGCCGGCGAGGTCAAGGCCGCGGGCGATCTCGCGATGCTCAGCATGGGAGAAACTGGTGAGCGTGCCGAAGGAGACGTACACCACCGTAATGGCGCTCACAACGCCACCTACAACATAGGTGGCGTAGTTATCTGTGTCCGAACCGATGTCGATTATTTCGACGTCAAATTTCCCGACTCTGTCCAAGGATGGCGCAAGAGGTGGCTCTACATACACGAAGAAAGCGCCAATTCCGTGGAACACAACATAGTTCCCTTTGACGGAAACGCGAAGATTCAACGCCGCCACTCCTGGGACGCCGAAGCTTCCGAAGAAGAGAGAAAGGCGACAGAAGCTCTTATGACTCGTATTCATCAGCTCCAAATTACAGATAGATGATCCTGATCATGTTAGGCAGCTCACAAGATCCAACAATGAAGCACATAAGGAGAAGACGACCATCTAGCTACAGCTATGGACCCATAGTCCAGGGGTGAACTACCCACTCATCACTCCGGAGGCGACCATGACGGTGAAGAGTCCTCCGGGAGATGATTCTCCTCTCCGGCAGGGTGCCGGAGGCGATCTCCTGAATCCCCCGAGATGGGATTGGCGGCGGTGGAGTCTCTGGAAGGTTTTCCGTATCGTGGCTCTCGGTACTGGGGGTTTTGCGACGGAGGCTTTAAGTAGGCGGAAGGGAATCTGAAAGTGCCGTGTCTAAAGAAGGCAATCTGTGAGAAATGATCACGGACTCTTTCATCATTGCAGACGTGAGCAACAAGAGTACTCTTCCCGCAAATCGGTGGACCAACAATTGGGAGGACATCAAACCTGTCATGTCTACCACTGCAAGGCTGTGTGTGCAACAGGAAGTGTAGGATCAGTTCCATCTCCATCTGGCGACCAAACATGCAATTTCCCAGCAAGATATGCATGTTGTAAGGCTGGCGGCCCAGGCGAGGATAAGATGTCAAAAACATGACCGACTCACTGGCATCAAGAATCATGGTTCTCAAATTGTCAAGGACATTTTCAGCTACAAGTTCTTGTGAAGCTTTTGTGCTGCTGCTAGATAGACAGAGACGTTTTGCAGAGCTGAATTTGGACAGAGCCCAAGAGTAATTCCGAACCTTATTATCTCCAGCGCCATCTTCTTGAAAAGCTCTGTATCGGAGTGTGTCGAGCACGTAGAAGCCTTGGTACATGGCATCCCTGAGCATCCTGAGCTGCCGAAGCATCCCTTGGTTTGTGATGTGCCGCCCCTCGGCCTCCTCGATGATGGCCTGCGCTCGGAGTAGAATCCTCTCCAGGTTAATCTCCATGGCCTGCACCGGCAGCTTGGAGTATTTGTTGATGAGGAAACTCACGGATCTTGTTGCGAGCTCGCCCAGCACTGCTGGAAGGAAAATCTCCATCTGTAACTAGCTACTGAGTTGGGAGAGTTTGATGTCTCTCAAACTCTGCTTCTGCCATTTTTATGGCCTAGCGGATGGAAATTTGGGCCATTGACTCTTCCAAGACTTCCTAGCAAGCAGCCAAGCCAGTCTACGCATTTTCTCTTTCAAAATTATTATTTGCTGATGGCTATGTGTTTGCTTAGTGAACAAGCACCACATGTTTACCTGTGCGCAAATTAAAGGGCCGTGAAGCCTACGCCACCATTTACCTCGTTCAATGCTAGTACTGCTACTCCTCAGTCAGCCAAAGACAAACAGCAGGCCAGAGTGACTTCGTTTGACCAAATACGTGATAACTTAGTGGGTGCAAATTCGTGAGGTCTTGAAGTAGTAGAGGTATGGTTAGAGGAGGCGAGCTGGAGCTGGACCTGGACGGGTCGTCGTAGCTAGCAGGCAGGCAGGCAGGGCACCGCTTCGCTCCAAGAGCCAAGGTCCGGGCCCATGGTCAACGTACGCAAAGACTCCTCGCGCCGCTAATCGTCGGTACAACGCGCCGCGCCACGCCTGCCTCGCGCGCAAATAAAAAAGAAAAGAACATTGCGCGCACGCACAATGCGGCCCACCAAAAATGCGGAAGTCCTGCCGCGGCCAAGCCATTCATTATCCACTAATCCCGTCGCATGCCATCTACTAATCCCGGCCCTCCTCCAAACCTCGCGCGTCTCAGGGCCACATCTCCGCTAGCTCCACTCCACGTCACCGATCCGTGTTGCGAGCCTTCTCTGCCGTCCACCCCGCCCGCGCGGTTCAATTAGCAACAAACGAAAATCCACCTGTTTCCCGCTTGGAAAAACGCACCTTCCTCCATCTATAAAAGAAGGCCATGGTCGCCACCGCGGGCGGCAGCGCGTGCCGTGACTTATGACTTTGGACTTTGGCGAGAGAGGGGAGGGGAGGCCACCATGCTCCGGATCGTGAACATCTCTCCGGCGTCCCCTTCATATTTCTTTCCCGATCTATCTCGCTAAAGCAAGGAGAAATCCGTTCTTTCTCCAGCTCGCACCTCCGCATATCTTCGATGGAGAAACCGGTCGGGGAGGCCACCATGCTCCGGATCGCCTTCCGTGATCCATCCATCCAATAAACGACTCTCCGCCGTCTCCTTTCTATTTCTTTCTCGATCTGTCTCGCTAAAGCCAGGAGGAATCCCTTCTTTCTCCAGCTCGCACCTCCACATCGCTGATGGACAAACCGGTATAGACGTCCCTAAGATTTTGCAAAAGTTTTACCGTCAATCTATACAAACTTGCAAATTAAAGGCTGAAATTTTTGTTTTTGTTGCTATGTGGCTGCTTCTCACGGCCAAGAAAAGAACAATTGAAAAAAAAAGCAGATTGGGAAATCGGTCGATCGAAACATCACTGCCAAGAAAGTAAACAGATCTTTCGATCAGGAAAAAAATAACATACACGGAAATCGATCGGTCCAAACATCTCCTCTCAATCCTTAGCAGCTCAATGCACGTACCTGCTGGCTTGATGGCTTGACGTTGACAAACTAGTACTGGTGGAGATTACCCTCCTTCGGCCTCGTCCGCTCCATCTCCTCCTTGCACTTGGCGATGGGACGGGACGGGAGGCCATGATGCCGCCGGAGAGAAAACTACGTGTGGCCGGACAGCGATGTGGAGTCCCCTTTCTATTTCTCTCCCGAAATATCTCCCTAAATCAGGTCCCAGTAGTTAGAGTAAAATACATGGCTGATCACTAAAGTTGTCCGTATAATTCGGTTGGGTCACTGTATTTAGAAAAGTGAAAGTTACGATCCTTGTACTTGGTTAGGCGTGTCACCCTACGGTCACTGCGGACGTTGCGGCTACCTAAGCGTTTTCATGATGTGGTGGGACCCAGCTGCAGCGAGGGAGGAATTTGGACAGGCCGGTGTTTTACAGAAAGGCACCTGAGCATTTATGCTTCACGCGCTTCCATGCTGAGGCTACCCCTCCTCGCCGGCGGTGTCCCGATCCACCCGGGGTTCGTGTGTGCCACGCGGAGCAAGTCGGAGCCAGAGGAGACGCCCGACTCTGTGCTCTCACCGCGCTGCCTCCCAGCGTCTTGCGTGCCGGCCGCCGCCCAACCACGCCTACCGCGTCCCGCCTCCAACGTAGCTCCCCGTGGCCCCCAATCTCTAGAGTTCCCGCCACCGGACAAAGCAGAGGCGTGCGCAGCTCTACGACTGCCTTCTCAACTGCGCGTTCATGCTTGACGCCGTTCCCGACCTCAGCGCTACCGGAGTGGGCGTCCCGCGGTAGGCCGCCGCTCTCGCGCACCCGGGCACATCGGCAGGCTGCAGCGGTGTGCGTTGTACGTCGTGCGCGACGACCTCAGGCGAAGCGCGCTCGTGGGCGACGAATTGCATCTCGGCCGCCTCTGCGAGTTGTTTCTTCGTCCGCGGCGTGGTTCAACCTGGTGCTCCGGCCAGCATTGTGGCACCGGCCGAAAAGAATCTAACATGCATGCACAAGAACGTGTTCTATCGTGCTGATCGTCGCCTCGCTCCGAGCAGATGACCGTGGCGCAGCATGCTGAGAAGATCAAGCAATCAAGCTCGACATGCACACACATGGCTCTTACTCTGCCGACGTCCAGAAGCTCCATATCTGCAAGTCCAGTGCGGGCTCGACGTCGACCACTACACCGGCGCTGTTGGCCGAGCCTGACCGGTTGCACGACTGACGATGATGCGGCGGAGGACGGACAACTAATTCGTCCTCGTCGTGAGCATGATGTTCAATGAGACGGCCGTCAGCGAGGACGCCGACAGAGCTCGACATGGATGCCACAACTCGCGCGTCGAGCGAATTCACGCCGCCACCGGCAACGGTAACGTGACCAGCAGCAGGTCGACGTCCTCGGGATCGTTCACGTTGTCGGAGTTCTGCGGCGAGGAGAAGGACCTTCGTGTCCATCAGTCCATGGCGTCGTCGGCGGCCCATGCAAAACAATACCGGCGCCGCCCGCGCGTGCTCGGCCATGGCGTCCGCCGGCCCGGACCACCACCGCGGTGTTCACTTCTTCCAGGAGGCCGTCGCTAAGCGGGACCGAAGGATACAGCTTCCCGGTGCTCCTCCTCTGCTGCCAATATAATTCGGACGGTAATCAAGGGATCAACTCAATATAATTCGGACGGTTTTGAACGGTTCTCACGGCGCTCGCTGCCAGAAATGATCAACCAGGGGCTTCACTGTAAGAAATGCAACCAGTTGGTAATGGCGCTCGCTGCCAGATGGGCCCTCATCGCCACGCGTAGTCATACGTAGCCGCAACATCGGCAGTGACCGTAGGGTGACACACATAGCCAAGTATAAGGACCGTAACTTTCACTTTTTAGAATACAATGACCCAACTGAATTATACGGACAACTTCAATGATCAACCATGTAATTTACTCCAGTAGTTAAGGCCCTTTCTTGAAAAAAATATATTCAAGATTAAGCCAATTGACTCTACCCAAAACTTTTACGCAATTCAGGGTCGGGAGTTTTCATCTGAACTTGAACATTATGGCCGGCATGTAGTTGGAAGGATAGCAATATCGTCAAACAGATACTATATGCAGCCAAATCTGACAACCCAAGTACCTTATCTCCTTTGTTACTCAGTGGGTACTGACGAGTGACCAAAACATGCAATGTAAACGGATTCCTACAACCAAACGGCAGCTATAGCTTGGCATCCAGAAGTTGCTAAAGAAATTTCAGTGCAACATGCATATTCGGGGCCAACAACAAACTAGATCAAGCACATGATGGAGAAGAGAAAAACAGGAAGGGGACGTGTACCATAAAATCTTCCCTTGCAACCTTGCTCACCCCATGCGACTGGTGGTGCTGTTGAAATCCCGGCTCGAGAGACAGCCGTGGCCACGCCGGCTCTCTTCCAACATTCGGCCCAGCGGCGGCAAGTTGAAAGGAGTCACGGTTACCACCGCCAAGGATGTAACTGTGGTGGATCAAGCTGCATCCAGCGTTCCGCTGCACCGACGGGGTGCTGCCGCCTTCGTCCGACCGCCGCTGATGGAACGGATCCTCAGCTTCTGGCGCTGTGCAGCCGTGCCCGGGGTGTGGCCGCTTTCCTTTGGCCATGAATCGTAGCTGTCGGCTTGCCCCCTATAATCCACTTCTCCAGTGCCTTTCACCCCGGCTAGCACGGCCTTTTCCCGTCCAGCTCGGGATAGGCTTTGACGGGACGGCGCGGCAGGCCGAGAGAAGGCAACTCGATTGCGGGGTGCCGGCGGTGCAGGCAAGGAGAGCGCCAATTGCAGGGCAGCTCCAGCGATTTGGCGACGACGGCATCAAATCGGAGGCAGCGCCACCGCAAAGCTTGACAGAGAAAGCGAGAGAAAGGGGAATTGGTAGTTGGGAGGAACAAGGCTACGAGACAGACGAGCTATCCCATACGCGTGTGCTGTGTTGTGGTCGCTTCGATTTTTTTTCCTTTGACAGCGAGTCATGGTGTTTTTTCCTCCTTCCACGTGTGTGCGTGCTGTCCTACCCCACATTCAGTTAGTGTCATCAATAAGTACTACTCCGTACTTACGTACTGTGTGAATGATAGGAAAAATATAATTTACCAGCCCCTTTGGCATACCATGGGAAAAAATATAATAACAAATGAAACTAAAGACCATAGTAGAAAAAAATTACACACTGTTACAAATTCACCATAGCAATTATCTCACCAAAATAGTTATCTCTAATTCACGATGTAGACAGACTAATTCCAATACAAAAGCAACATAAAACATCATACAAACATATCCAGCTACGGGCGCGGCGTGCCGCCGCGCCAAGGCTTTCTAGTAATATTCAAGGAGGCTAGGTGCTGCCTGATGGCGACGTCTCCTTGTCCCCTTCTTCCTTTTCCAGTGATGCATCAGGCTCAACACTCCAGCCGATGCCTGGATCCTCCAGCAGGAACAAAACATCAGCGCCATCTTTAATAAAGCATATTTAGCAAAGAAATAAATAGATTTAAGAGGAAGACTTCAACTAGACACGCATGACAACGGATATTCATCTATCTACCAACATGATAGCACCTTTGTCTCCTCGGAAAGGCAGTCACCTATGTATAGTTTTCAAGTTATCAGGAAAATAAACACCAAGATATACTGTAACTAGCAAGAAGATACATAGTAACATACATGTGCATACAATTTTCAGGATTGCGAAAAAAGAAACAAATTGACACCAAGTGATGTCACTGTCAATCAAAATTGTGATGCAAAAGAAAACAACACAACAAGATACATAGTCTTGCCATCAAGTGCTACCTTGCTGTTGTTCTAATTATCAGTATGCACTGCACTAGTTAAGTGGCAATCATTTGGTAAGAGAGGACTACCTGTGATCAAAAGATTAGAGCCCGTTTCTACTCGGAGTCTTTGACCAAAACATTCCCAGCAGGTATCACCACCTGCAGTCACTTGATATCAGAACCATTGTTATACGTAAACAGATAAAAAAAACCATCCCCTACAAGTCCAAGCATGACATTACCTTCACTCCTAAAAATTCTATATGCTTTGATTAACTGATACAATATTCTGCAGAGGAAATGTGATTCAACGATCTATCATTGACTCTAGACAGTTCACGTGAAACATCTAGTAACTTGGTAATCTAGTCTGCATAGCCACTGTAAATTTGCAGTGGAAGTCAGTCACCACAAAGAAATATCAGAGCTTTAAACAACATCAATAGCAACCGAGATATATTAGGTGAACAACACAACATTAAGTTTCACCCTCGATAAACTACAAAACAGTAGTATTTTTGCATATAGTAAACAATTATTTAGATTTAGAATCTATAAAAGTGCACCCATTTGAACAATACAAAAGTAAAACATAAGAGTGTTACATGAATGAGAGCAAGATGTGCATGCAATTAACACTCTGACCAAATAATCCATGCAAGCATCCAATGCCAATACAACCCTTATCAAATCCATCTTCAGATGAATTAGTCCATCATCAGACTCAGTCCACATCTACATGTGGCTAATTAATCTCTACTACCACCTAAGAGTAGAGCAATACGTAATGCAAAGTGTCAAAAATCCGCACCAACAACTTCACATGACCAGTTTCAAGTAATCTGAACAAAAAGAATGGAATAGAATTAAGAACTTCTAACAACCAGGCCTACATGCCAATACAGCCACAATATCACAAAGCTCATAGAGGAAAAAGAAGAGAAACCCGACATCTTACCTAAACCTTGGCGTAAAAAAAGGGGCCATTTGAATAGTTCCGCCTACTTGGTATTCTTGAAGCCAAATAGTTACCTAGAATCACCTGAGAAGACACAAGTTAACTTCCAGGAAAGAAAGAAAAGCAATAAGATGTTGAAACAAGACTTGACTAGCGGAATTACTATCTTGTCATAGTAGTAGTAATACGTACAATTTGGTACATGTAGTGCTACTGCTGCCTATAAATGCAGTACTACTAGTATTCGGCAATTCAAAAGATAGAATTTTGTCGAAGGATATAAATTTGCAACCAACATAAGAGGGCAACCGATAAATTTGAATGAATGAATAGATCACACCAAATATTCAGACAAGTAGAGTTAAATGGCCAAACCATTGTAGCTCAGTTACAGTCACTAAATTCAAAGGAAAATCGCTACTATTGCATCAAATTTAGACGAAAAAATGACCAACTTGCTAGAGCAGACTGATCTCAACCTTCAAAAACACTACAAAACACACAAAACCATGTTCAGTCACGACATTGCAGCAACCTGAAACTTCCAGGACGTCACTAGGAGCAAAGTCGTTCACGGCACTTGCACCAAAACAGGAAATGAAACACCACATCGCTACATCACGTAGCGTCCATCAGCAGAAGAACCAAAAAAAAACATAAGAATTGGGGGTTTCTGGCCTCTTGACATATAAAAGATAGGAGCAAGTATGTTTGCCCAAATAGATACAGCTCATGACCATCAGCATATCATCTAAGGATGCGGAGGTAACCATGCCTCCATGGCCATGTAGAGCAGCTAAGGGAGAAACAGAAACTCACCCAAAAACATGGAGTCAACACAGCTATCCGTGGCTAGGATGATCAGGCCAGCTCCCAGGAATAACACAACTGCACAAGAGATAAACATATGTTAATTCCTGATATAAAGAACCAAGTAACAAAAGACTAGATCAAACTGGGATCACATTGGGAAGCATAAAAGAAAAGTGAGAACATGATTGGCTTTGAGAACATTTTTTCATGTTGGAATCAAACATAAATATATTTATAATCTACTACATTTAGTAGACAAATTTTGTTCTGTTGGTATTTTCTTAACCAGAAGAAGAGCAATCTATACCTAATAATAAAGGAGCTAGCGTTTCCGTGGTTCGGTCCGTTGGTTTCTGTCAAAATTTTCGTCCAACGTATTTTAGGACCGATTTACCCTCCCACCGAGTTCCATAATACGCACATTGCCACAATGTGAACCGATTCCCTTCTTATTTTTCTTCTCACCCGACCGAACTTCATCTCCACAACCGGCCGCCAGCCCTCGATCTCCGGCGAGCGGCGCCACCGACCTCCTCCACGGCCGCCGCTTGCTTCCCCTGGCCCTCCTCGTGCAGCGTCTCTCCGCTCCAAATTTCCCTCCCTGCCAACGGGATCCCAGTCGCGGGATCTGACTGGTATGTGTCATGTGTGGCATTTCTGATCCATCGGCACCATGGGCGGCGGTGGTCGCTGTAAACCGCAAGAGCTCTGGCAAGACCGGCGGAAGCGGCATGCCATGGCCAGCGCCCTCACTCCCAGGGAAATCGAATTTGAGGAGAAGCGGCAGCGTCCAGAGCTAGGATTTAACTCACCACCGCCTTGATTTGGCCGGTGTTGTAGCAGCAGAGCCGACCAAAGATTTCAGAGGTGGGGCATTGCCGCACGATTGGAGACGCGGGGCAGTGGTAATGGACTGAGAAGAAAGACATTAGAGGCATAGATACGAGGGAGAAAACAATGGTAGACAAGATCTGACAGCAATTTATTTGGAGAGAGGGTTTGATTGGGAGGAGGCAAATACAGATTGGGAAATCGGTTAGGGGAGTTCGGGAGAACAGCAAAGGATTTGGCAGGTAATTGACGGTAGGGATTTTTATAGTGAACTCTAGCTTAATGCAAAACAAAAGTCTCAAGCACGGTAGGAACAGTTTTAAGCTTCTAGGCTACTAGCTTTCACTTCTCATGGACATTCAGAAAACAGAGGCAGACAGTACATTCAGAAAAAAGAAGCAGACATCACATTCAGAACAGAGTGGAAAACAGGACACTGAGAACAGAGTTCATGTATACTAACTTAAGTTGCAATGCTTCAAATGCACCGTACACACAAACATGAAATTTATTCTTCAGATCATAGGCAGCTGCACTTCAGTAGCACAAAAAATGGAAACAAAAAATGAAAACAAAAAGTTGCACTTCAGTAGCACAAATTCATCTGCATTTTAGTTAAGCATTGCGTACTACAGTTCATCTTCTTTCATTTAATATATATTTATATATTATTCTTATTGCTCCGCGGAAGAATAAATAACTTTTAATGTATTTTGGGTGCCACATTCACGGACTTTATAGCTCAGGTGCTAATGTATTCCGTTGCAAGCTAAGGAGCAGGTCAACTGGGAGACGAGGATGTTGTCCGCTAATGACGAAGCTGCATGCATAACGATGGTGTATAGCCGGTTGTTGGTTGTAAGCAAGATGCCATATTATTACAGCTAACATGTAGGCAACAAGTACAATAGTTGACTATAAAATATACTATTTTCTCAATGGATGACCCATTCACACAACTTACCTAGAAGCACGTGCTAGAGCTAGCTCTTGCATAAGAGCACACTTACGTTCTATCTCCTCTTATCTATTCTCCAACTATAGATAAATATATAATTTTAATTCTTATAGCCAACTGATTAGAACTTATTGTACTTGCTCTGGTACCTAAGAATTTTTTTATTAAACGTGGACAAACCATTGTATTTTGTGTAGATGATCCTGCTGCTATAGAGCTGGCCCCATGCGATTCTTTACGAATGTTCACTATGACAAATTTGCCGAGGAAAACAGTTTAGAAAATTTGCCGAGGAAAACAGTTTAAAAGTTCAGTTTTGAAGTTTGGCAGAACACAACTAACATGAAGTATTTACACTGTACCCTTTCAATGTTCTTTACAGAAGCACATATCAGTGGCACCGTTGCAACCGGTAAACTTTGTACTAAAGAAATTTCTGTGAAAACAAATATTTGAAGATTATTTAGCGCCCATGGTGCAAGTGGGGGTAGATCAAATAAATAAAAGAAGATTAAGAAGAAAAAGTGGACTAAGGATACGGTTATGTGGGTTTGATCTACTTTGGGTCGCGCTGCCATTTTTCCTCCAAGAGTGGTTTCTCCCCTGTTCCGGTGCAACGCAAGGGTACATTTCCTAGTGTAAAATAATGGAGCTATTCTCCCAAAACAGGACCTGATCACTAAACATTAGTGTAAACATTTCCACAACAGGAAAAAAAAAAAACTTCAGCAAGCAAATATACATGACGGGGTTCCAATAATTTGAACAGAGAATTACATATGAACAAGAAAGATGAAAAAGATTCCTGATCAAAGCAAACTATGTTTGCATCATGTATGCATTATACTGAATCAATGAGAAAACAGAGGAGCTAATTACTGCAGAACACTTAGCACAATACCAGATCACCGATCACAAATACTCACTCCGAAACACAGAATATTTTCCAGCAAACTAAGGGACACTAAATCTTACATATACAGGTGCAATCAAGCAGTGGAAACTACCTACGCCACTACAACATGTCGCTAGTCAAGCAGGAGACAGCAGCAAGCACAAGGAGGTAGCAGATGCCTGTCTAATCCGATCCCAGTGCCATGGTGCATATGGACGTTGTAATATCCTGGAACCGAAGCACACCGAATATAAACGAACAGGAAATTGGCAACTCACCTTGCAGATCACGTGCTACTCCTTCTAGAGGCGCTATAGGTTGCCCTTGAGGCAAAACTGCAGTAGATTAATAAGATAGTAGAGATGATACAGAAGGTAAGTAAAAAAAGGATTCCAACTGAAGTCCAAATGAGTCAAAGTCTTCAGTCTACCTTGCCATTGGGATTACTGTCACTGCACTGCCATTTCCACACCATTGCAGCCAAGAGACAAAAGTGCAGTCCCGTTATCTGTATATAACATAAGGACAACCTATTGAGGAAACAAATAAAGCACATCATTCTTCAAAAATAAGCATGATCCATAAGGATAATGGGCAATATTCAAGAGTACTAGAAAGAGCTCTAAAGTGGGAAAAAATGACCATGGATACTGTAGCCTATCTTCTTGACAACTCAACAACAAAAGTGAAAAACAGATCAAATGTGGTAGTGCTCTCTTATTATTCATGCCATCATTAGAATCAGAACAAAGCAAAGCTATTCTCCCCAACCAAAACTAGAAGCACAACAAATAAGAGCTATTTCTCCCTAAACAAAAAACCTATCATCAGAATCAGAACATATAGATCAAAATCAATCGCTAAGATGTCACCAACAGAGCTATGAGAAATCACATCTCTTCGCACACAAGTCCATAGAATTTCCAAGAATAAATCAAAGATAACCAAAACATAAGTGACACCATCTCAGAACACATACAGGTCCATCAACTAAATATGCGTTATCAGAGACCTTATGTTCTACAATGCTTCTACCGGAGACAGGTGTAGCACTTGTTCTGTATACTTATCAGTCCTTCCACCATAAATAAATAATGATAGATATGAAATGTTTTAATCTAATTCCTTAACCAAGGGATGAAATTATTAGCAATAAGTAGCCATACAGATGCATTAAGCAGGTTAGATAAGCAATTCAAACATTATATTCCTATGATAAAAATGGGCAAAGGTAAGCATGCGATGACTAAATCAAAGAACAACCGACATTACCGGCCCACCAAACACAAAAACAACTCCCGCAACACATCATATTTTCCATTAAAAAGAACGACGATAAATACAAAATACACTGATGGAATCAGTGGAAACTACCTACTACACCACTCAACATGTTGTTGGGCAAGCAGGCGATCCACAATCAGCATTGGCAGCTCCTGCAAACCAAACAGAAACGCATCAGGACGTTATCCCCACATCAATGAATTGAACCACACCGAATCGAATCAAGATGGCAAGCTAACCTTGCAGATCATGTACTACTACTAATTCTGGAGGCGCTCCAGGCTGCCCTTGCCAGCCATGGCGAAACCCTTGGAGCACAAAGAAACTCGAATGATCATGTACTAGTATGAAATGCGCTCCAGGCTGGCCATGGCGAAACCCTTGGAGCACAAAGAAACTCGAATCAGATCATGTACTAGTATGAAATCTTCTCCTAATAGTCGAATCAGCTGTTCTACCGAAGCAAGGACGGAGAGCAAATCTCCCTCAAGATCTGCAACACACCTCACCTGCCATCAGCAGCACAACTCCTCTCGCCCTTCGACGAGCATCAATTCTTCTCCTCTCGCAAAGAAAACAAGATTGTCACACTGCAACTCTGAACCTGGGACTGTCGTATGCTAAAGTTCTTGATAATAGTGAAGGGTTAATGAACTCGAAATTGTGCTCAGAGTATGGCGTCATTGATGAAGTGCGACATTTATCAAGAATCTCTATTAACCAAGTTTAGTGATACAACTGAAATTCTTTGCTGCATTAATTTCAACTGGAGGTTGCAGGATTGATTTAATTATAGCATTGCATCATAGAAACCGAGCTTTTCATTAGAAGTAAAAAGGTGAAGAAACTACAGCAGCATGTAATATGAGCATTTAAAGGAGAAACTAACCAGTTTAGTGAACACACTTCTGGTACTTTGAAGAAATAATCTACAATATTGATGGTATTGATAAAGCACTAACTGAGAATTACAATAGAAATGCAGCAAAAATTTATCTTTGGCACTCTATATTTCGGCAATTAACTATTTGATTCCAGTAATGAAAACTAGTCCAGTTCATTGAGAAAATTTAAGTAATTCAAACAAGTGCAGTTCCGGTAATGAAACTGGCAGTAGATCATTGGTAAATTCAAACAAGTCCATATCATTCCTTGTAAGTATATCATGCACTGTGTAAGAGTAGAAATAATTTGTTTGCAAGTATATCATAAATTGTTTGCTTGTATGTGCAGTTCCAGAACATCGTGTTAGCTGGGAAACCAAATGGTACTACTCTAAATATTGACAGGCTGACATAGGTGTATTGTTAAACCAAGATATACATGCTAGCAGTAGCAAAATCCAGAATCTAATGTTAAATTGATTCTTTCATTTTGCAGCGACTAAATTAGCATTGTTTGATGGTTTGAAAACGACACTGAGATCAGTAGGTCAGTTATGACAAATTGTATATATGTGTGAAAATCATAGGAGAAGAATCAACCTTACATCTGAATTGGTTTAGCATATCGTATATACAATAGTGCTATGGAAATGTCAGTTGCTAGATCTTGCAAGATAGACAAGAAACTTCACTCTGGCGCGGCCCACTCTCTTGGTGACGATGGCCGTGATCTCCTTGGCCCCTGAATCCAAAGAAACAACTATGTATGCTCGTCGAAGTGAACAACTAATTAACAACAACAGAATCTGAAGCCGACCTAAGAACATATTAAGAAGAAACTATATCGAGATGAACAAACCTACAAATCATGTGAACTACACAAACATTATAACACGAGACATGAGAACACAAGAATACTATATCTTGCATACTTTTCCAAGAACTCATGGCAACTTGCGGACCTGGCCACCGTCGAAACCTAGTGTAAATGATCCAAGGATACCTCCTGCGAGCTCTTCTTGGAAGACGGCGGTGACCTGCAGACCTCGCCATCGTCCAGTTACTCCCCACGGATGGATGCGGCTCCCGACAGATCTCACCGGAGGCCTGCCGCTCCCTTGCTGGCTAGAGATGCGGAGGAGAGGGTGAGGGAGTGGAGGGATGGAGCAGCGGCGGTGGGGGGTTTCTCAGCCCATGGCGGCCAACACCATGGAGGAAGGTGTTGATGCAGTTCGGTGGTGGCATGGCGGCGGAAGCGGGCGCATCGGGGGCAGCCCGTGCCAATTACAGGCCTAAGCCACAACCAGCACCATCAGCTCCTGCAACCCAAAACCAAAAATGAAGCGCGTTAGGACATTATCCACACATGATCGGAATCGGACCACAACCAGATCAAAGCGAACAGGAAATTGGCAGCTCACCTTGCGTGTCACGTGCTACTAATTGTTCTGGAGGAGGTGGTACACGCTGCCCTTGCCGGCCATGGGGAAACGCTAGGCGCACAAAGAAACCCGAATCAGATTACGCACTAGTACCAAATGTCGTCCTAATAATAGTCGAATCAGCTGCTCTACCTAAGCAAGGACGGAGAGGGAGTGGAGAAGCTGGTACCTTTGAGGCCGACGCTGACGTACGACGACGTCTCCGGCACGAGCAGGTCGACCTCCTGGTCGCCGGCGCCCCCGCGGCTGCGTGCAGCACCGCGCCGCCGACCGGTATGATCGACGGAGCCGCGCGCGCCGTCGAATCGTCGACACAGGCTGCGTCGACGAGCAGGCGATTCGCGCCGCCGTTGTGGCTACTGCGCGTCGAATCCTCTTTCGTCAGCGAGGATGGGGCTGCGCTTGGGGGTGGGGTGGTGGGGGAAGCCGGCGGCGGCATGTCGACCTGGTGCAGGGGGAAGGGAGACGGCGACCCACCGTCGATGTGATCCAGGCGAGCTGGTCGCGCGCCGAGGGATGAAGGGGCTAGAGGAGATGAGGAGGTGCCGGTGGTGGGGGGAGAGAAGAGACGGCGGCCTGTGGTGGGGGACGGCGGAGGGCGCGTGCCGGCGGCGACGGGGCGGTGGTTGGGGAATGGCATGCGATGGGAATGATGACCCAGTCCAGAATACTTACTGTAAATAAATAAATGGAGGAGGCGGCGTGATTTTCGTTTTAATTGGTTAGCATTAGAGGCAGGCGTTATGTTTCTTTGGGACAAGTATATCTGGACACTAGATCAACCTGGACGGTTCAGATCGCCGATCCAGGTGAGGCAAATCCGGTATTGTGATTGGCTCTAACGAGACCATGCGAAGAATTAGCAATTATTAATGTCATTATTAATTAGTCCCGATCACGCCCTAATTTCTCGGGCTTTGTTTTGGTAGTTTTGTTGGGGCCTTGATCCATGCAAAAGGGCTCCACGGTGATTATGGTACGCCATTCATTGACTACTGCTTTTGCCTCCTAGCAATAATAACTACTATACCTAAAATTATGGAGAAGAGGCGGATTATTTGCTGAATCGAATCTCTGCAGCTCGAACGAGAAACCAACATTAATTATTATACCTAACTAATCATCCGGAAATTCTGTTTAGCCCAAAAATGATCCCGCTCCGCCTGAACTCTCAATTGTTTTGACTAGCTATACTTTGAAAAAACGGAGGTGTGCGACAAAAGTAATTCACGAATTATGTTTCAAGCCACAAGACTGGATTCATCTGCTGGCCAGTCAAGGATGTTGTTAATCACGTAAAAAAAGATGTTGTTGATCCATGCGATTTTCCTACGCTACACACATATCATCATATGTGATTCCTTAATCATGGGGCGTTGCAGTAGGTAGTACTAGGCTAGTAGCTATGTAGTAGCTTTGCACTTATACCTTTCTTGTAGGAATAACGTCTATGACCTAATCAAAAGCATATGAATTCATCTAGTACTCCAGCTACACGGACTCTAGAAGCTCTAATGGTTAGGGTTAGGCGACACGACCAGACTGCACCACCACTCGCCCTCCCTCTCCCAGTCCCCCACCTCTATTCTCCGTCGCCGCCGAAGGTCGCGAATGGAAAAGCACGGGCGGTGACGGCGGCGAGGTCTCTCAACTTATTAATGGCTGGTGTTTCTTGGTTGGCAGGAGGCATGCGTTGTGTTTATTTGGGATATATATCTGGACGCTGGATCATCATGGACGGTTGAGATCACCAATCCGGGTGATCATGTATTGTGATTGGCTGCAACGAGGCCATGGGAAGCATCCCAACTTATTAATGGCATGATTAATTACTCTCGACTAGCAATGCACACACTAATTTCTCGGGGCTGTGCTTTTTGGCACTTTCCTTGGGGGCTCTATCCATGCAAAGGGCTCACCGTGATTATGGTACGACATTAACTACTCCCAACAGGTGGATTATTCGCTGAATTGTTGCAGCTCGAACAATCAATCATCCCGGAAATTATGTTTAGGCCAAAAATTGATCCCACTCTGCCTCGAACTCTCAATTATTTTGGCTCGCTACTTTGAAAAAACAGAGGCGTGCGACCAAAGTAAGTTGCTAATTTTGTTTCCAGCCACAAGACTTGATTCATGTGCTGTCCAGTCCAGGAGGTTGTTAATCCATGCATTATTCCTACGCTATGTACATATCATCATATGTCAGATTCCTTAAGCAGGGGCTGGTGTCGTCTAATCCATGCATGTACCTAGTAGTATATAGTATGTAGTAGCTTGCATGTACTCTTTGTAGGAATAATACCTCTGACCTAATCAAAAGAATATGAATTCACCTAGTACTCCACCTACACAAACGCTAGAAGCTCTAATGGTTAGGGTTAGGCGACACTGGAGGCGACCAATACATCACCACCATTCACCCTCCTCCTCTAAGTCCCCCTCCCCATTCTCCACCACCACCTTAGTTTACGTAGGGCAAAGCATGGGTGAGGCTTCTTCTCGGCGGTGGTGTATCGGAGCCAAGATAGATGTTCTCCCCGACCCGTTTCCAGCCACAAGACTTGATTCATCTGCTGGCCCATCAAGGATGTTGTTAATCTATGCAATATTCCTACGCTACGCACATATTATCATATATTTGTGATTTCTTAAGGCTTTTATCTGCAAATTCTGGATAATCATTTTATCCCAGGTTGTCTTTTAGTTTCCATGTGTGTTGCTTCATGTAACTTGTTTTTCGATTAATGAGATACATGGTTGCTCTAAAAAAAAGCTCGTGGGACTCTTGGCAAGCTCAATGTGGCATCCAACTAGTGTCGGGCTCGCCTCCTAGTTTGGTCTTGCCAAGGCCCCTGGATGAGACTAGTGTGCATGCGATGCTCGATCGATGAAGATTCTCCTTGGTGCGTGGAAGCTATACACCAAGTAGGATCCATTGAACATTGGTCGTTGCACTAGGACTGGATTGGCTAGAGCGTTGGACCGATCTAGTGCACATGCATGCACATGGCCCCACTATTTTTTTATCTACAAATCAAATCTTGTGCAACTCGAGAGGTCCAAGGTATTTTGCTACGCGCTACTCCCTTCGATCCAATAGAAAAGTGTAAGAACCATACTACAATGTCAATTTACAATTTAGCCCTTCTAAATTAGAAATGAACTACTACGCCTAACTTGCATCTCGTCCACCTCCCTCGCATCTCCCACATCTTGCTGGCATGTCTTTGAATCGCTTGCCCCAACTAGCTTCTGGCCAGATCGCTTGTTTTGACCAAATCGCTCCCTTCTGGTCGTATCTCCAGCTTGCTTCTAGCCAAATCTCTACCACGTCCCAGACTTGGATGGAGGAGGGGCCTCTTCTCCGAGCAAGCTCTATGCCAGGTCCTCCTCCACACCAACTCCTACTCTGGCCAACTCCTCCTCAGGCCTAGACTGCCTTCATGCCTCTAGCCAGCTCCTCCTCTAGCTAGCTCCTTCTTCGTGCCTCGCATTCCTAGTGTGCATCTGCCCCTCGGTGCCATTGATAGATGAACCTAGTGCAGCAACATCTTCCTCATACGCCTTTGGATCAACATCAGGTACTACTGCACAAGATTGAGAACAATTCAAACTGCAATTGCAGTTGATGAGACTTGAGTAATTCGAGAGTTCATTATAATTCTATTCAATGTAAAAATATAGATGGATTAAAACTGCAATACAAGCTGCTCTTGATGAGTCAAACTAGCACTTGACAGAGAAACAAACATGAAAAAAAGTATGTTGTTATCTTTTGGCGTTTAGTTCCACCATGTTGGACCTCAATTGCTCCATGTACCTTGAAATCACCATGAAGGGGTTTAACATGAGAATATAATTGAACAAAATATAGTATGTACATGGACAATATAAAACAAAGATAGCATATATTCCAATATTTGCATGGAGTGGTAAAAAGGCTAACAAAAATTAAGATTTGTCTTGTAGTAAAGCACATATCAGCAACAACTCACATCCAAGGACAACAGAAGTATACACAAGCATTGGGAGTAGTTTATCTTTGTGTAGATGCACACAAGTTAATCACGTAGTATGTAGTACATACAATTTTTGTAATGAGAAAAGTCAAACATTTAGCACTAACTAACTAATAACATGTGCTAAATTACTGCCAATATCAAGCGAGATGGATAGTCTAACAAGTTGCCGCTAGATTCCTTGGAATGTCTAGAGTCCCATCCCCCACTTGGTGATTATTATTTTTAGCTTCTTCTAAACTAAGAACCTAGCAAACTTTTGAAGGACAGAAAGAATGGTGTGGTCGTGTTAAGTGCAAGTACAATTCAAAACAAGGGTCTTCTTACAAAGAAGGAATTTGACCTTGGCAACTTCAAACATGGTGCCTGTCATCAACTCATTTGCCCAAATCTAGCAAAAGAAAACTGTAAGAATATCCAAAACTAGAACATGTACTCCATTGAACTCAGTTGAGGTTATGCTTTGTTCCAAACCAATAGTCAAACAATACACCATTGCATTCTTGGGGAGCCTCTCCCTGCTCTTGGCGTTCTTCTTGCTAAGAAGATGTTGCTTCCCGGCGCACCGCCGCACCATCTTCTCCATCTCCATCACCCCCAACCGATTCGCCGATGGCTTAGTGACAAACACGAAAGAGGAACAAAATAAAGAAACACCCAAAACAACTGAAGGACTTGTAAGAACAAATGGTTAGGCCAAGATGGACCAATAGGAAACCTTATGCGTCTTCATCTTGTAGCCCTTACCGTCTTTCGCGATGTCGATCACAACCCCACGATATCAACATCTACTGAAGCTCAGTTCAAAACTTCTTTGCTCTAGCTAGTTTGCCGAGCTCGGTAAGAGACATTTGTATACAATTTATTTATAAAATCAAAGATAGAGATACATATATGCATGCAGTACTTGTAGAGAACCTGCCTACCATTGCATGTAGTGTGTCTGATTTAATCAAGTCGGCATTAGCGCTAGCGAAATAAATTCCGGCGCAGGATTTGGGCTCACGCGCCAAACGAATTTGGTAGTTTTTGGGCCGTTTTGAGCGGAAAAAAAGGGAGTCCAAACCCTACCCCACATTTCCCGCGACGCGATCCCCTCTTCTACCCAACGAAATCCAGATCGAACGCCGCCGCCGCTCTTCCCCGTCGTCGCCCCATTATCCATCCGGCGAAGCTCCAACCGCTACCGAGCCCCACCGCACAAGATCGACCTCCGCCGCCATGGATTCGCGAAGGACAGAGGCGGAGGCGGTGCCCCCATGAACCGCTCTGCGTCGCGGCGGCTCGTTCGCCGGCGCGCTTGTGCGCTGGCAGGACGGCGCGCAGAGCTCCGTCGAACCTGCTTCCTGCGTCTCACGCGTGGCTTCCGGGTGCTGCTTCACGCCGGCGAGGTGGTGCTGGTGCAGGCCGTCCGGACGCGGCGGCGCAGCTCCGCCGTTCTGCGCTCCGTCCTCGCTGTCGACCAGACCGTGGCCTCGCCGCGCTCTGCTCCGGGGCGTCTCCGTGCAGGTATGGTATCCACACCCCAATCATAATCCTTTTCCCCCTGATTCAGTTTTCTTGACTGAAAAACGTGTTTCTTTGCAGAGCAGCAGGAGGAGGGGCGAGGCTTTGAAGGTCGTGATTGCTGTCCCGTATATATACTGCATGTATTAGTTTGATTGTATGCGTTGGCTGCTTCCCTTGAACTGTTTAGCACGATCGATTTAAAGCTAGGACTTGTAACTCCTAAACTAGTTTCTACGTGGATGCATAGCTATGGCACTGGAGCATTAGTCAGGTTCAGCCAATTATTGAACAGCATGTTGTTGGAATTCCCTAGAGTCTTCTTATTTCTCCAGGCTCCACCAAAAACATCCTGATTTCAGTACCTCGTGGATTCAAATCAGACGTTAGTTCATACTGATTATTCGGACCAGCCTGTGTTGTTTTTGTACGGCCCTCTAGTCACCGAAGATCAACCTTTGCTTCTTTGTTGTGATCTCTGGCTGGCTTCTGACTGACCCGGTCGACACCGTGTTGAACAACTAGCAGATCAGTAGAGAATTTCAGGTGAAAAGTTCGGAGTTTTTGGTGTCCATATCTGTGTGAGCTAGATGTACACACAGATACGTTTTAGTTTAGGCTTGCTCTAAATATTGACTCGTGATGTGCAGAGTTAGCTAATCTGAGCTGCTTAGGACGCATGAATACATGGTGCTATTTCTGCACGTTTTCTCTTCATTGCAGATTGATAAAACAAATTGGAAATACTACATGTTTGTATGAATCTGCCGAATCAAGATTTGACATCAATTTCCGTTGATGGCTATTTCTTTTCTTCAAATCTTTGTGGAATTCTTTTCATCTCCGTATTTTAGTGAGCAGGCTAGAATAGTTGGCAAGTTTGCGGGATTCGTTCTGATGTATTAGTAGACCCGATGATCCTGTTTGCAGCCTCAAAACATGCAAGAGAAGTTTTCGGAAAATTGTGTGCATTACTTGTTATCTTTAAGATCTTGTGATAAGTGTACATGCTCTGCACAGTGACAATGGTTCATTCAATTGATAAATTGTGTTTCTTCCATAGTAGTTTAATTGTACTCATTTCCTTTCTAATATGCAATCTTCTTCAATTATGTTAGGTGCATAAGAGTATGTGGTAAGGCTGCTGTTGAGCAAGCTGTGGCGGCAAGGTCAGCGCACCGCAACCGCGGTGGTGGTGCTGTGTTGATTTCGGCTACAATTCTCTCAGGTGAGGGGCGCCTGTTTCCCCCACCTCTCGTTCCTGGTTTGTTGCGATGTGGATATGCACGTGCTTGCATTCGTTTTAGGAATTTGCATCCCGATGCGTGCTAACAGCTCCCAGATCAGTAGAGAGCTTTAGCTGATAAGTTCAGATTGTTAGGTTTCAATTTCCGTGTGAGCTAGTACATGTACATCCAGATAAGTTTTAGTTTTGATTTGATCTTATATTGACTGATGATGTGCAAGATTAGCTACTCCGAGCTGTCAAGATGCATGCCACCGACAGTTGCAAGAGCCGTCGACTTGTTGGGTCTTGGTTTATTTTTCTGTCTGAATCTTGATATCCAGATAGTATAACATGGATGTAACTTTGTACTTGACTTGCATGTTTCTTGGACTATTGCTTTATTTTATTGCATTCTTTGTGCAAGTGCAATGACTAGCTGTTGATAAATTTTCTAGGATGCATCACTTGAAGGAATCTGGAAGACCTGGAGTGGTGGCCTTTTTCTTCGATTCCATGTTGTGTCTAGGTAGATTCTGGTAAGTGATAAGTGTACGTGCTGTGCATACAAACCATGGTGCATTCCATTGATAAAGTGTATTTGTTTTTCCATATTAGCTTAATTGTACTCGTATCTTTTCTAATATGCAATATTTTTCTAATATGTGAGGTGCATCAGAGTATGCGACATGGCTGCTGCTCGGTAGACCATGACGGCGAGTTAACTGTGCAGCAACCGCGGTGGTGGTTCCGTCATGGCTGCGCCTAAAATTCTGTCAGGTGATTCCTCGAGTCAATGCGCTGGGTTCGGCAATCAAGCCGTTGAGCATTTAATTATTTGTGGTTCTTTTCCAGCACTAGATTGTGCTGCTGGTTATGTAGATTATATGGTCCTAGTTTTTATTCACCTCTAATGTCAAAAATGAGTAACGATGGTGTTGTTGTCTTCCTCGAGTTGGCCATGAAGCTGAGTTGTCGATATTATCATTTTTTAGCATTGTTAACTCAGAAAGGCCCTGGCAGAGGATTTTCTTGCACTGCTCTGCCACTTCAACATGATCTGTATTCATATGCTTCACCGTGCCGTTTAACTGGTGCTAGCATGCTTGAGAATAACAGGGAATGCATGTTCATATTAGTTTCCTAATTACAACATTTTTTTCTTGGAAAAGCATCAAGATGCGGCAGTATTTTTGCATTACAAATACTATATTTCGTTTGTTACTTAAGTATTTTCGCATTAACTGGTGCTAGCATGCTTATGTCTTGATAGCTAGTTGTGTATATTATATTTCATTTGTTACTTTAATTATGTCAATTTGATCTGTTTTTCGTGTACCTATGTATTCTTCACTGACACTGCCCTTCATTGTCTCGAAGATGCATTTCTCAATTGAGGGAGAGGTTTGCCAGAGGAGAAGATCCTACACAGCTGCATAAATAGCCATTGGAAGAAGTCATACCAGAGGTGAACCAAGCACTTCAGTATTTGCTTATAGTGCACATATATATGCAAATCCTTAGGTGTTTAGGTTAGATGTGCACTTGTCTTGTTCCGTAAGCTGCATTGCAAACATTGTAAACATAGCATAGCTTATTGTTTGTTGCAGATGGAGCCACATGGGAAGTCCTAAAAGACCGAGCCTTCATCGACGGAGTTGGTGCAAGAAGATATAGATCCAACACTGATGGATAGTAACGATGCCGATACCATGCAAGAGGATTTGCTGAATGAAATATACCAAAACACAGCTGATGTAAGTCACACTATACCTTAATGAACTTTACAGGCTATTGTCGCATCTAAGAGGATTCGCAGATGGAGCCACATAGCTGAACGAAACCTGGAGCTTTATGCTCTTTTTTGATTCAACACAATGTGGATGTATTAAGAAGCTGGTTTAGGTTCAGTTTTAGTGTATTTATGTTGCCTTTTGGAATTGCATTTAGTAGAGCTGAACCATTTTCTAATATGAAGTGCTGATTCTTACGCCATGAGAGTGTTCTTCGGCTGGACTGTTTCTTGCATTCGCGATGGACATAAAAAATAGAGCTTCAGTCTTTCTATTCTTGTTTCCTTTTGCTCTTATGTTGCAGAGATTTGCTCTAGGATATATTTCTTATTGTTTCTACTTCGTTTCTTTTGTGGCTGGGCTGCTGGAGTCCTTTAAGCTTTTTTGTTAATGCTTCCTGATGTTAAGTTGGGGGTCTCCAGCATTTTGGATTAAAATCGTACGTGTACCTTTTTCCTAATGTGATTAACTTTGGAAATATTAAGCTTATATATAATCCAAGTATAATTCAGGACTAAACAATGATATGGTAGATAACTGCTACTTTGCTAGTTGTTGATTTCATCCTACTAGTACTCACAAGCAGCAACTAGTTAATTTTACGCCATGTGTTGTTCTTTTTTCTCTAGGGCAAGGAGGAGAGGCAAGCTGGAACCAGTAGCTGCACAATATACTTGGAAGCTGGATGAGCCAGGGACAACAGGGACATGTCTTTGTCTCGCCAGCTAGCTTACTGGTTCTCCTTTTTTGCTGATATCTATCAGTTGCCAATGGTAAGCTTCCACTACCTTCTGAAAGCCGATTTGAGCCTCTGAGACATGTTTATCTGCATCTGCATGAAATCGTTTGTTTGGTGCAGTTACCATATTAATTCCAGAAAATATGCTTATAAGATGATCCTAGCTAGTGACTTGTTTCTGCTTGTTAGTAGTGTCATTCCGCATGGTATCTTGACCTTTTAATTTTTCCAGAAAATAAACCTTGATGTTTACAGTAATAATTTCATATATTTGACGTGGTGTGAAATCTTCCTAAGCTGTAGAGGTCCAAGTGCTGCCATGTTTACAGTAGAAGTTCTGTTTTTTTTTACCAAACTAATGGCATTACATTACTTGGAAGTGTATCATTAGAAGTAAAATATGGTTATGTGGCCATGTTCAAATCTGGCTCAGGGAAAGCAAAGCTAGTATTTGCATGTGAGGTTGATTGATGTGATTCGGTATTTTTCTATGTATGGGATGGTCAAGAGCAGAGTTTATAGTGTTGTAATTGACCATGTGTTGTTCTTCAAGGACAAGGAGGACGCAATCTGGACCAGTAGCTGCACTAGTTGGAATCTGGAGGACCCAAGGACAACTGAGACAGACTCCATGCCTTTGCTTGCTGCTTCTAGTTGGCTCCTGATGATCTGCAGTTGCGCAATGGTAAGCTTCTTGCATACCCTATAAATGCCACTTTGAACCTGTGAGTTGTGTTGTATGTGCATGAAATTGGTTTATTTGGGGCAGCTGCCATCTTAACTCTGGTGGAATGGGCTTACAAGATGATCCTAACTAGTGCTTTGTTTCTGCTTGTTAGTAGCGTGAGTTCGTATGGCTGTATGGGGTCTCGGCCTTTTAATATTTCCAGAAATGAAACTGTGATGTTTGCAGTAATAATTTCATATAGGTGACATGGTGAGAAATCTTGCTTCCCTGTAGATGTGCGAGTGCTGCCATGTTTACAGTCAAGTAAATGACATCAATGATCAAATTACTAGGCAATGCACTTTTTGCCAAGAAAATGACAGCAACGATTGAATTACTAGGCAATGTTGTTTGGTTACGTTGTTAGGTCCAAATTTGGGTGATGGAACGGAAAACTTGTATTCGCATGATTATTGATTGTAAACGACCGATTGTCTACATTGCATTTGTGGTTAATAATTTAATATGCACATCCTCTGCATGGTCCAATTTAGCTGTTTAATATTTGTGTTGTGCATGGTGCTGGATAAATCAAATTCATATCTTTGTTATTGTTGTAATTCTGGTTATATAATATATATAAAAACAGAGTTTGTTGTACTGACCATGTGTTCTTCAAGGGCAATGGGGATTCTTGTTGTGGCTATTTGGAGGTAGGCCGGCAAGCAGCTCGGCATGGTCTTCGTCACAGGCACCACCCTGATTCAGCAGATTGCACGCGGCGGCGTTGACAAGTGAGACGAGCGCTGGGGCCCTTCGGTGCCGGGCAGTTGACCCGCTGGCCGCTGCTGTCATTGATGGTGGTGGCAGCCAGGCGGTGTTTCTCACCATATATATCATCGTCACCACGTACTGCTTATGCTGAAGAAAAAAAGGAAACGGCGGTGTTTCTGCGGCCGTGGCAACTTGATGTGAATTTGTTTGTTGACAGTGGAACTAGCTGGGAATTGATTGTGTTTTCTGGGTGAAGTGTAGCTGCACGGTGTTGATATTTTAAGTTGAGAACCTTGGCTGGATCGATCTGTGAGGCGATGCATGTGTCATGTGGGTCAAGTGCTCTGCTAGCTTTGTTATCTTATGTGTGCTATAATTTGAAGACATTTCATTCCATATAATTATATTTTGTGGTGCGAATTTCCCAAAAAAAAAGGTCAATTGTTATGTCCAAATTTGAACTTTTAATGGTTAAGAATGTATTTACTAGTTTATATTTCTTAGAAGAAAGAAAATCTAGATAATCTGGAGCTGATCCATTAGGACTAGCACTTGTTATACGAGGCAAATAGAAATCGAGCGGGGTGATGCTAGGTGGTACTGGTACTTTTAGCTGCAGCTGGTAGATGTGAAGAAAGAAAAATGTATTGAAGCATTGTACCAGGCAAAACGAAAACGAGCTGGGAGAGTGACGAGGAGCTAGCTAGCTCAGGATCACACACCCCATGGTCTAGAGAGCCCAAATATCTCTCAAGCACCTTAGAGCATGTCTAAAAGCATGTCTAACAGGTCCCGTATATTTTCGCCCATTAAAACACGAGTAAAAGGTCCTGTATTCACTTTTCGCCGGCCGAAAACTCAGACGAGCTAGCAGAACCCGTATCCCTAAACTGTAAAAGAGCATATTCCTAGAATATACCAAATCATTTTTTCTTTTCTTTTTTTCCCTTCTTCCTCCTATCCTTCTTCCTCCTCCAGCCGCACTGCCCCTGCCCCGCCCGGTCGGCCGGCCGTTGCCCCCCGCCGCCGCCACCGGCCCGCTGCCGTCCCCCGCCGCCGCCGCCCGCGCCGCGCGCACGCCCGCCACGGCCCCCGTCGCCCCCGCCCACCAGCCACCCACCGGCCGCGGGCGAGCCGCCCCGCCCACCACGGCCCCGTCTCCACCGCCCACCACGGCCGCCCCGCCCGCCGCCACCGGCAGGTCGGCCGCCGCCCCCGCCTCCGCCCGCCACTGCCTTGGCCACGACCGCCCTCGCCCGCCACGGCCGCCCCCGCCCGCGAGAAGACCTGCATGCACTGCAGTGCGGCAGCCACAGACGCTCGGCGGCGCGTCGGAGGTTGTCGCACGTTTCTCCAGCGGGGCTCCATGGCGGAAGCAGTTGCAATTTGGTGAAAATTCAGCGCGCCACAGGTGAGGGGTTCGCCCGTATTCAGCCTCCCACCTCGTACTTGTAAGGGGCGAGGAGCCGCCCGTAGCCAAAACCGTAAAAAATTTACGGGGTTGGGCGTTTTAAGGGGTCCGTTAGACGACGGGTAGAGCTCTACCCCGTATATCGGCGGTTATTTTACGGGGTTGGGCGTTTTAAGGGGTCCGTTAGACATGCTCTAACGGACCCCTAAAGGACCAATCCCGTAAAATAACCGCCGAAATACGGGTAGAGGCTTTACCCGGCTGTCTAGCGCACCCGTAAAACGAGCCCCCGCATCGGTTTTTTACCGTTTTGACTAGGGGGTGGCTTCTGGCCCCCTACTTGTACAGGGCGGGAGAGAAAATACAAGGCAAACCCCTATCCTATTTCAGCTAGGGCGCGCGGATATTTCAGGATTCCCACCCATTTCCTCCCGCGCGCCTCCGCTGGAAATAGAATATTCCGTAGGATTCTGTTTTACGGGGTGGGGATACGGGGTCTGCTAGCTTGGACGATTTTTTGGTCTGGTGGAAAGTGAATACAGAAACCTCTACTTGTGTTTTACGGGGCAGAAAAATAGGGGGTGTGTTAGACATGCTCTTAATGAGATGACATAGGGAAATGAAACACGCGGAGTAGGTACAAAGAAAAAACTTAGCAAGACAAAATACTCGTGCATAGGCACGAAAATAGCACAGATCGGCAAAAGAACTTCCTTGTTTGATTCGTCCGTGGAATTGAGTCGCTCCTGCACAAGTACGTACCTACAGTGCGTGTGACGCGAGCTAGCGTGGACCAGAGATTGGAGGAGCATCTCAAAAAAGAAAAAGGAAAAAAGGAAAAGAAATAAAGAGATTGGAGGTAGCCACGTCAGCAGGCCAGCACGCGACAGCGGCATACCGAGCGGAACGGTCGCGGGACAAGTGCCTGCTCCGCGCGCGTGATGTTTACATGTGCCGCCGGACGCACGCAAATTAACATCATCGCGCCAGCCAGCCTGTCTCGCCTCTGCCTCTGCCTCTGCCTCCTCACGCGCGCACGCGGCCCGGCCCGATGCAACGGCGCGTGCTCCCGCCGGGCACCCAGCTTCTCCCCGGTTCCAACCCGGGGCGCGTCCGCGTCTTCATCAACGCGCTCGGTGCCGTCACCAAGACCCCCGTTATCGGATAGCCTTAGCTAGCTAGCCACGATCACGAATGAATGCCTGAGTGCGTGTAATGCAAATTATAGTCACGTGATCGATTTCTCCCTGGTTGATTGACTATTATATGTACCTCTACCTGTGTGGTGTATCCTGGAATAAGCAATGAAGTTATTCAGTATTGAGATTACAATCAAACCAATATATAAAGATGTCATGTAGAAATTGCACAACCACAAATTAGTAGCCTACGTCATGTAAAGAAGTTAATAAATATAAACGTGCTTATTTTTAGTAGGAATTTTTTTAGTACGAAATTGTGTGGTTAAGGGAAGGCAAATGGTATAATTAATGGGAAAGTCATAGTGTTCTCTTATTTTAATAGTTATTACAATGGTAGAAAAGACACGTCTTTCCTTATAACGCCACATCATCTAGAGATGACAATAGAAATAAGTCATACAATGTGTTATCTCTTATGGCATTTCCTTGCAATTAATGGTAATTAATTAAAATTGGTAGGAAATTATGTTGCTAGGGGAAGACATGTCGTACAATTAATGGAGAAAATGCCTTCCCTTATTTTCTAAGAGATGATCTCTCAGCTAAGGGAACACAACCCTCTCTCCCTTCATTTTCTCTCCTCCAACTAAGCAAAAATCTAACGTGGCACCTCTAAGGAAAGGCTGACGTCACCCCATTGTACGTACCCTTATGATCCTTTATAGCTAATGAAAGGCAACCTTATTTTTATTCATTTTCTCTTCTTCAACTAAGCAAAAAATCCACCGTGCCAAACAAAAGTCCAATCTCTCGTTGACCAATTCCAAGCATATTCAAAATATTGGTCGGAATCTGTAGGCTTCACGAGGGCATAGCGTGAAGCTTCGCTGTCATGGGACATGTCCAAATATAGATTTTCATAAAATTGACAGTGGTGGAGAAAGTCATGGTAGCTTCGATTGGGGGTTTATAATGACGGAGAGGTGTATTGGTTGCGAGGAACACTATGCGGCGCATGTTCTTCTTGTGTGTCGATCGTCGTGTGTTGGCGACTTGCATCGACTTGGCAAGAAGGCGTTGCAAGCAAAGTTGAACCGCATTTTCGGTGGTGCTCTTCGACCGCCAAGTCACAGCTTTCGTGGTGAAAATCCATGATTTGGGATTTATTTGTTGTACCCGGCAATGGTCTTGTCGAAGGCATTATTTTGGAAACTTGGACTTCATCCAGAGTGAAAACCCAACATCCTCGTTCGAGCGATGATAACACTTGTGCACTCGTTTCCTTCCCGAAGGCGTTGCTTTTGAAGAACTTTTTTTTTGCTCGGATGTTGTCTTCGGTGGTGGTTAGAGTGTTGTTGTTGCAAGTGTTTCATCACCGTGATAGGTCTTTATTTTTATTTATCTTTATATTTTTTACTCGGTTGTCCGCATCTTTGATGTCTCTAGATATCTTGTCGGTGCAAATGTTGGGTGTAATTGGTATCTTCACGATATTAATATATTCTCTTTACCAAAAGCATTTATATGCGACAATGCAGTATGAGTCATTCACAAGGACCTCGTTTATCGACATCAGCCGCATCTCGGCGGCAACTGATTACTATATGTAATTTATGTGAAGCAAATACATGGTTTTAAAGAGGTACGTGTGGACCTAAAAAAAATATCCAGTTACTCCATTTGAAAGCACATGACTTGTTTGACCCTTCAAGTTTGAACTTTGACCCTAAATGTATAATATAATTTACGAAATTAATTTTGAATTATAATAAGATTTTTATTCAGTTGTTCATGTATCATAACCTAACCGGTATCATTATTATGGGCGTAAAATTGAACTAGAAGAGTGAACTACGCCGTGGAGTGTAAATAGAGGAATTAATTGTTTTGCAGGTTCGAGAATGCATCTAGTGTAATGCAAAGAACGTCACTTCTGAGAAGCAGCGCCCATCCATGTTTGTTTATGGCCCTTGTTTCCGCAGCCATATACGTATGCAACGCCGCAACATGGTCCCTTTTATGATGTCTTTGTCCTACGATTGTGTTAACTGACCAACCACGGCCTGATGAACCGGAGTACTGGTCTACTGGACACTAGACAGTAAGCCAAAACGCTCCTCCGATGCCTCCGTCTCGATCGCCATCTTGTCTGCCGCTGTGCGGCTAGCCAAAACTCTCCGCATATGCGTCCTTCTATAAATTCCAAAGTTTATGTCTGTAGTACCCCCCACCAGTTTTCTGGGTTCAGTTCTCCTACTAACTTAATCTTCTCGAGATGAGCGGCGCCAAGTCTTCGTGGCCGGAGCTGGTGGGCATCCTGGCGACGCTGGCGGCGACGGAGATCGCCCACGAAAGGCCCGACGTCGCCGTCGAGGTGCTGCCGCCCGGCGCGCCGCTCCCGCCGGGCTACAACGCGGAGCGCGTCCGCGTCTTCATCGACAACAGCGGCATCGTCGCCCAGACCCCCGTCATCGGGTAGCTAGCTAGGACGCGACTTGATTTCCATGCGTGCATGCATATGCATATGTTTAAGAGCCAGCTACCACATCGTGACGTCGATATGTAGCTCGCATCGCTTTCTTTACCTGTACCTCCTTGTCGCTGTGCAGTACCCCTGTACCAGTTACATATACCGTATACTCAATAATGGAAATAACTCGTCGCTTGTACTTGTCTTTGCTTTGGCGGCAAGGGAAGAAAAGGTGGAAAACGTAAGAAGTAGTAAGGTCTTCTTTGCTAGTACTAGTGTATTTCTAAGGATTGTGGGGATCATTTCCCTAAATCCCCACTTGTTTCTACAAGAATGTTCGGTTCTAATGTATTAGCCTAGTTTGATTCCCATTTTTTCTCAAATTCCGGACTACTGTATTTGCTCCAATATGCAGTACACTAGTCTATCCAGCGGATTGGGGATCATGGTTTATGCGGTTTGAGAGGATTGCGTGAATTAAGGTAGGGACCCTTTGAAGATTATCCCGTAATGGGTTTCCTAAGTGTTAGTTGATGTTCTCTAGAAGCAGAGCCAACAAGGAAGAAGTGGTGAAAGTGGAGTGGGCGCTACACACTGTTGGCGGACATGGGTTTTTAGGATTTCAGTGCTGACTTCACAATGTGCGGGTATAGATTAGGCGAGCCTACTCGCCAGATCCAGTTTAAGTGGTAATCTAGGACCTTCGGTCATCACAACGTTGACCTTCTGCACACAAAATTTATCACCAACTATATGGACTAACGTGATTTGCAACAATTTTTCTCCCACCCGCATAAAAAGCAGAGAAAACTATTGCAACATCCCCAACGCATTCACTCAGCAAATATTCCCATTCACTACAAC
This sequence comes from Lolium rigidum, assembly GCF_022539505.1. NCBI lineage: Eukaryota > Viridiplantae > Streptophyta > Magnoliopsida > Poales > Poaceae > Lolium > Lolium rigidum. The sequence continues at coordinate 20,807,861 of NC_061509.1, read as the reverse complement.
AAAATGGCCCGAAAATATGAAGAATTAATCACAATATGAAACAGTGACTAAGAACGGAAAAAACATGGCTCGGTGGACCCTAGAAAATATAAATTCAAATTTAACGATGGAAGAGAAAAAACTAGTGACATCATCACGAAAATTAGTCGGTATACGCCCTCTCACATTGCATAATATCATGATCTAGTATTGTAGTACATGAGACTAATTCAATTAGTGTTTGCCTAGCATATTATCATACAATAATATCATATTCTAACTTCATTTATGTGTCTGAAGATTTTCAATAAAAATTTATGGATACTATATTTTTATTAAATTTCTTGTTTGATGTTTTATTATCTACATCATAATATGGCACAAAATCATCTCTATCATCCTTTAAATGGTACTCTTATTATACTTACAATGTGAGGGACCTAAGGGAAAAAATATAAGACATGATACTTGTTCACACCTCATACAATGTACAATTTTCTAGACAAACCTAAACATTCATATAGTTAAAATATTTAGCCACCATACTTTGTAATGACATTCAGGGTATCTCGTTGTTATCACCAGAATTTGACCGGATCCGAGGTGGGCCGCGATTAAGATGGGCTTGAAGAACATACACGGAAGAAATACATGAATCGGCCTTGTATACAAAGTTTGGGCTAGTTTGCCCGTGTATCTGTAAATATAGTAGGATACGTGTCGGTTAGATAGAATTTGGCTCGTGCACGGTTGGGATTATTCCCACGTTAGAAAGTCCACGGACTATAAATATGTATCTAGGGTTATTGAGAAAAACAACAATCACGTTCATCACAAACCAATCTAGGCGCATCGCCAACCCCTTGTTTCGAGGGTTTCTTCCGGGTAAGCATCATGCTGCCTAGATCGCATCTTGCGATCTAGGCAGTATACGTTTATTCGTTGTTCATGCGTTGCTCGTGCTGAAGCCTTGTTGATGGCGAGCAGCGTAGTTATCATAGACGTGTTAGGGTTAGCATTGTTTCATCGTATCATATGCTTTCGTCCATGCAAACCCTTAGACGTCTAGCCGCCTCTTTCAACAGTAGTAGTATTATTTGCTGATGGCTATGTGTTTGCTTAATTAGTGAACAAGCACCACATGTTTACCTGTGCGCAAATTAAAGGGCCGTGAAGCCTACGCCACCATTTACCTCGTTCAATGCTAGTACTGCTACTCCTCAGTCAGCCAAAGACAAACAGCAGGCCAGAGTGACTTCGTTTGACCAAATACGTGATAACTTAGTGGGTGCAAATTCGTGAGGTCTTGAAGTAGTAGAGGTATGGTTAGAGGAGGCGAGCTGGAGCTGGACCTGGACGGGTCGTCGTAGCTAGCAGGCAGGCAGGCAGGGCACCGCTTCGCTCCAAGAGCCAAGGTCCGGGCCCATGGTCAACGTACGCAAAGACTCCTCGCGCCGCTAATCGTCGGTACAACGCGCCGCGCCACGCCTGCCTCGCGCGCAAATAAAAAAGAAAAGAACATTGCGCGCACGCACAATGCGGCCCACCAAAAATGCGGAAGTCCTGCCGCGGCCAAGCCATTCATTATCCACTAATCCCGTCGCATGCCATCTACTAATCCCGGCCCTCCTCCAAACCTCGCGCGTCTCAGGGCCACATCTCCGCTAGCTCCACTCCACGTCACCGATCCGTGTTGCGAGCCTTCTCTGCCGTCCACCCCGCCCGCGCGGTTCAATTAGCAACAAACGAAAATCCACCTGTTTCCCGCTTGGAAAAACGCACCTTCCTCCATCTATAAAAGAAGGCCATGGTCGCCACCGCGGGCGGCAGCGCGTGCCGTGACTTATGACTTTGGACTTTGGCGAGGAGAGGGGAGGGGAGGCCACCATGCTCCGGATCGTGAACATCTCTCCGGCGTCCCCTTCATATTTCTTTCCCGATCTATCTCGCTAAAGCAAGGAGAAATCCGTTCTTTCTCCAGCTCGCACCTCCGCATATCTTCGATGGAGAAACCGGTCGGGGAGGCCACCATGCTCCGGATCGCCTTCCGTGATCCATCCATCCAATAAACGACTCTCCGCCGTCTCCTTTCTATTTCTTTCTCGATCTGTCTCGCTAAAGCCAGGAGGAATCCCTTCTTTCTCCAGCTCGCACCTCCACATCGCTGATGGACAAACCGGTATAGACGTCCCTAAGATTTTGCAAAAGTTTTACCGTCAATCTATACAAACTTGCAAATTAAAGGCTGAAATTTTTGTTTTTGTTGCTATGTGGCTGCTTCTCACGGCCAAGAAAAGAACAATTGAAAAAAAAAGCAGATTGGGAAATCGGTCGATCGAAACATCACTGCCAAGAAAGTAAACAGATCTTTCGATCAGGAAAAAAATAACATACACGGAAATCGATCGGTCCAAACATCTCCTCTCAATCCTTAGCAGCTCAATGCACGTACCTGCTGGCTTGATGGCTTGACGTTGACAAACTAGTACTGGTGGAGATTACCCTCCTTCGGCCTCGTCCGCTCCATCTCCTCCTTGCACTTGGCGATGGGACGGGACGGGAGGCCATGATGCCGCCGGAGAGAAAACTACGTGTGGCCGGACAGCGATGTGGAGTCCCCTTTCTATTTCTCTCCCGAAATATCTCCCTAAATCAGGTCCCAGTAGTTAGAGTAAAATACATGGCTGATCACTAAAGTTGTCCGTATAATTCGGTTGGGTCACTGTATTTAGAAAAGTGAAAGTTACGATCCTTGTACTTGGTTAGGCGTGTCACCCTACGGTCACTGCGGACGTTGCGGCTACCTAAGCGTTTTCATGATGTGGTGGGACCCAGCTGCAGCGAGGGAGGAATTTGGACAGGCCGGTGTTTTACAGAAAGGCACCTGAGCATTTATGCTTCACGCGCTTCCATGCTGAGGCTACCCCTCCTCGCCGGCGGTGTCCCGATCCACCCGGGGTTCGTGTGTGCCACGCGGAGCAAGTCGGAGCCAGAGGAGACGCCCGACTCTGTGCTCTCACCGCGCTGCCTCCCAGCGTCTTGCGTGCCGGCCGCCGCCCAACCACGCCTACCGCGTCCCGCCTCCAACGTAGCTCCCCGTGGCCCCCAATCTCTAGAGTTCCCGCCACCGGACAAAGCAGAGGCGTGCGCAGCTCTACGACTGCCTTCTCAACTGCGCGTTCATGCTTGACGCCGTTCCCGACCTCAGCGCTACCGGAGTGGGCGTCCCGCGGTAGGCCGCCGCTCTCGCGCACCCGGGCACATCGGCAGGCTGCAGCGGTGTGCGTTGTACGTCGTGCGCGACGACCTCAGGCGAAGCGCGCTCGTGAGCGACGAATTGCATCTCGGCCGCCTCTGCGAGTTGTTTCTTCGTCCGCGGCGTGGTTCAACCTGGTGCTCCAGCGTTGTGGCACCGGCCGAAAAGAATCTAACATGCATGCACAAGAACGTGTTCTATCGTGCTGATCGTGGCCTCGCTCCGAGCAGATGACCGTGGCGCAGCATGCTGAGAAGATCAAGCAATCAAGCTCGACATGCACACACATGGCTCTTACTCTGCCGACGTCCAGAAGCTCCATATCTGCAAGTCCAGTGCGGGCTCGACGTCGACCACTACACCGGCGCTGTTGGCCGAGCCTGACCGGTTGCACGACGAGTGCGCTGACGATGATGCGGCGGAGGATGGACAACTAATTCGTCCTCGTCGTGAGCATGATGTTCAATGAGACGGCCGTCAGCGAGGACGCCGACAGAGCTCGACATGGATGCCACAACTCGCGCGTCGAGCGAATTCACGCCGCCACCGGCACCGGTAACGTGTCCTGCGCTGAGTCGGGGGCGAAGACAGCCGCTAACGCATGTCTCGACAGCACCTCTCCTGCCAGCGCGGTCACCAGCAGCAGGTCGACGTCCTCGGGATCGTTCACGTTGTCGGAGTTCTGCGGCGAGGAGAAGGACCTTCGTGTCCATCAGTCCATGGCGTCGTCGGCGGCCCATGCAAAACAATACCGGCGCCGCCCGCGCGTGCTCGGCCATGGCGTCCGCCGGCCCGGACCACCACCGCGGTGTTCACTTCTTCCAGGAGGCCGTCGCTAAGCGGGACCGAAGGATACAGCTTCCCGGTGCTCCTCCTCTGCTGCCAATATAATTCGGACTGTAATCAAGGGATCAACTCAATATAATTCGGACGGTTTTGAACGGTTCTCACGGCGCTCGCTGCCAGAAATGATCAACCAGGGGCTTCACTGTAAGAAATGCAACCAGTTAGTAATGGCGCTCGCTGCCAGATGGGCCCTCATCGCCACGCGTAGTCATACGTAGCCGCAACATCGGCAGTGACCGTAGGGTGACACACATAGCCAAGTATAAGGACCGTAACTTTCACTTTTTAGAATACAATAACCCAACTAAATTATACGGACAACTTCAATGATCAACCATGTAATTTACTCCAGTAGTTAAGGCCCTTTCTTGAAAAAAAAATATTCAAGATTAAGCCAATTGACTCTACCCAAAACTTTTACGCAATTCAGGGTCGGGAGTTTTCATCTGAACTTGAACATTATGGCCGGCATGTAGTTGGAAGGATAGCAATATCGTCAAACAGATATTCTTGTAATTCCATCAAAATTGTTCTGAATATTGTAGAGCCTAGATTTCACCCATTGAGCGCCATATGTTGCTTAAATTGTATCCTAAAACAGGTATTGCTGCTACAGTGTCGATCCATCCCACTCTACCTACCATGCTGCCTCGCGCGCATGGCCAAGCCAGCAAAATTACCACCTACTAGGTGACCCGCGGAAGTCGTGTCGCACCCAAGAATCCATCACAGGCAGGTCATTAACTAACCGTTCCGTTGCATTCGCATGCCATCCAATCCCCTCCTTTAAAAAGGCGTCTCAATCCGTTTGCTTACTAATATGCGAGATCTCCGCTCCACATTTCATGTCACCAATCCGTGCAGTAACCATGTCTGCCATTCATCCTGGTGCACATCCCAAGATCCATATGTTTTCCGCTCGGAAACGCAGAACTTCCTCCATCTATAAAACCAGGCCATGACGAAAGTCGGCGGCGATGACGAAAGCGAGAGCTATTAGTGTCTTCCATCCATGGCCGATTGTTGATAATGGGTATTCAAAGTCAAGAAATATAAAAAATCTAATGGAGAAAACGTGAAGTTTCACAATTTGTTCAACACGGAAGTACAAGACACACAGATTGATAAATTGTTCAACGCTAACCAGATTTGGTGACTCGGCTCGGCTTGCTTATGCGACTGCGTATGGCCTCGCTGGCCCTTCCGTGTCTCCCGCTGATAGCGTCGTTGCGTGGGCACTCTCACGAAATGAACCACTCGCCGCATCGGCCTTGTTGTGTAGCTGGAGCCTCACTTGACTAGTAAGGGGTCCATACTACTACTGTTCGGCCCAAAGAATTAGTTAGATTTATTGGATTAGCCAATTATGTAACTCAACACTAAGTGATTTTTCCTAGCCGAAAAATAAGGATTACCAAGTCATTTTTCATGCGTGGCGATACGAGATAACGTTGAAAAGCCAGCTCAACTTACATGCAAGCCTATGTAGAGCTACATACTGGCACATTTGAGGTTCGCATGTTCTCTAGATTGGGTCTAACCAACGAAAAGGCTGTATCCATGGACAAGCTTCACAGTAACACAAGGCCCCACAACTCACAAAGCAGAATGATGATTTATTCAACCGTTTTACCTCAACGGCTGCTCGGCCTACACTCCTTCGCAACGGCTGCTAACTTGACTATTTCCAGGTCAAAGGTAGCTAACTAGATTGATCCTGCTTCCTATCTAGCACTTATTAAATTTTACTTATTTCTACTTGTTTGCAAAGATCTGTAGTTTTGTTTAATACCCAAAGCTAGTAATTTATTAGCAAGGCTTCTTGTAGATACATGGGTGTGCCATCGATCAGGCCAGTTAGGCCAGTTTTTCCTAACATCCCCTTGGCACGGCGTTGCAAGTCTATAATACACATGCATATACAAGCTCAGCTCCAAATCAACATTCCTCAATAGATAACTACACAAAAAAAAAATCGAAAATTTGCCGAGACCTTTATGATTTCTCAGGCATTCAGGTCACATATCAAACAATCAACAATAAAAACGAATATATATCAGCAAGAAAATTTGCCAAGGCCTTCTATCTTTTAGGGACACATCACAAAGCAAATAAAACAAAGCTAAAGGCGCATACAACACAACTCATGCAACCTGGTACGGCGAACATTACAGCAAAACACATCCTTTGCAACTATATACATCACGGAGATAATATTCAAGGAGGCTACGTCCTGATGGCGACGTCTCCTTGTCCACGTGCTCTTCCTTGTCGAGTGATGCACCAGGCTCAACACTCCAGCCGATGCGTTGTTATTTATCCTCCAGCATGAACAAAACATCAGCGTCAGCTTTAATGCATATTAAGCAAAGAAATAAATAGATTTAAGAGGAAGACTTCAACTAGACACGCATGACAACACAACAGACATTCATCTATCTACCAACATGATAGCACCTTTGTTTCCTCGAAAAGGCAGTCACCTATATATATATGGATTTACAACTACATCATAGTTTTCAAGTTATCAGGAAAATAAACACCAACATATACTGTAACTAGCAAGAAGATACATAGTGACATAGATGTGCATACAATTTTCAAGACTCCAAAAAAAGAGACAAATTGACAGCAAGTGATGTCACTGTCAATCAAAACTGTGATCCGAAAGAAAACAACACATCAAGATACAGTCTTGTCATCAAGTGCTACCTTGCTGTTGATCAAATTATTACAGTAAGCACTGCACTAGTTAAGTGTCAATCATTTGGTAAGAGAGGACTACCTGTGATCAAAAGATTACAACCCGTTTCTACTCGGGGTCTTTGACCAAAACATTCCCAGCAGAACCATTGTTATATGTAAATATATAAAAAAAAAAACATCCCCTCCAAGTCCAAGCATGACATTACCTTCGCTCCTGAAAATCCCATAAGCTTTGATTAACTGATACAGTATTCTGCAGAGGAACACGTGAAACATCTAGTAACTTGGTAATCTAGTCTGCATAGCCATTGTAAATTTGCAGTGGAAGTCAGTCACCACACAAAAATATCAGAGCTTTAAACAACATGAATAGCAACAGAGATATATTAGGTGAACAACACAACATTAAGTTTTACCCCCGATAAAACTACAACAATAGTATGTTTTGCATATAGTTAGGGTTGCAGAGCGGCGTCCGCAAACAGGTATCCTGGATCCCGCAAAACAAAAAATAGAGCAAACCGACGTGGGATTTGAAGGGGATTTAAAGCACGGGTAGTGCAAAAAGTGATCCCGCATCCCGCCCCACTTGACAGCCTACATATAGTAAACAATTCTTTAGATTTAGAATCTATACAAGTGCACCCATTTGAACAATACAAAAGTAAAACATAAGAGTGTTACATGAACGAGAGCAAGATGTGCATGCAATTACCACTCTGACCAAAGAATCCATGCAAGCCTCCAATACCAATACAACCCTTATCAAATCCATCTTCAGATGAATTAGTTCATCACAGACTCAGTCCACATCTACATGTGGCTAATTAATCTCTACTACCACCTAAGAGTAGAGCATTACGTAATGCAAAGTGTCAAACATCTGTACCAACAAACTTCACATGACTAGTTTCAAATAATCTGAACAAAAAGAATGGAATAGAATTAAGAACTTGTAACAACCAGGCCTACATGCCAACATAGCCACAATATCACAAAGCTCATACAGGAAAAGAAGAGAAACCTGACATCTTACCTAAACCTCCGCGTAAAAAAGAGGCCATTTGAATAGTTCCGCCACTTGGTATTCTTGAAGCCAAATAGTTACCAACAATCACCTGAGAAAATACACAAGTTAACTTCCAGAAAAGAAAGAAAAACAATAAGATGTTGAAACAAGACTTGACTAGCGAAATTACTATCTTGTCAAAGTAGTAGTAATACGTACAAATTGGTACATGTAGTGCTACTAGTATTCGGCAATTCAAAAGATAGAATTTTGTCGAAGGATATAAATTTGTAACCAACATAAGAGGGCAACCGATAAATTTGAATGAATTAATATATCACACCAAATATTCAGATAAGTAGAGTTAAATGGTTGAACAATTGTAGCTCAGTTACAGTCACTAAATTCAAAGGAAAATCTCTACTACTGCATCAAATTTCGCTGAAAAAATGGCCAACTTGCTAGAGCAGACGGATGTTAACCTGAAAAAACACTACACAACACGCAGAACTAGATACCAAACTATGTTCAGGCACGACATTGTAGCAACTTGAAACTTCCAGTACGTCACTAGGAGCAAAGTCGCTCACGGCACTTGCACCAAAAAAAGAAATGAAACACAGCTATCCTAGGAGCAAAGTCGCTCACGGCCTCTTGACATAGAAAAGACAGGAGCAAGTATGTTTGCCCAAATAGAAACAGCTCATGACCATCAGCATAGCATCTGAGGATGCGGAGGTAACCATGCCTACATGGCCATGTAGAGCAGCGAAGGGAGAAACAAAAACTCACCAAAAAACATGGAGTCGACACAGCTATCCGTGGCTAGGATGATCAGGCAGCCCGTGACAGCTCCCAGGAATAGCACAACTGCACAAGAGATAAACATATGTTAATTCTTGATATAAAGAACCAAGTAACAAAAGACTAGATCAAACTGGGATCACAATGGAAAGCATAGAAGGAAAGTGAGAACATGATTGGCTTTGAGAACATTTTTTCATGTTGGAATCAAACATAAATATATTTATAATCTACTACATTTAGTAGACAAATTTTGTTCTGTTGGTATTTTCTTAACCAGAAGAAGAGCAATGTAAAATAATGGAGCTATTCTCCCAAAACAGGACCTGATCACTAAACATTAATGTAAACATTTCCACAACAGGAAAAAAAAGCAAACTTCAGCAAGCAAATATTACATGACGGGGTTCCAATAATTTGAACAGAGAATTACATATGAACAAGAAAGATGAAAAAGATTCCTGATCAAAGCAAACTATGTTTGCATCATGTATGCATTATACTGAATCAATGAGTAAACAGAGGAGCTAATTACTGCAGAACACTTAGCACAATACCAGATCACCGATCACAAATACTCAAGATGGCAAGCTAACCTTGCAGATCACGTAGTACTACTCATTCTGGAGGCTCTCCAGGCTGCCCTTGCCGGCCATGGAGAAACCCTTGGCACACAAAGAAACTTGAATCAGATCATGTACTAGTATGAAGTCTTCTCCTAATAGTCGAATCAGCTGTTCTACCGAAGCAAGGACGGAGAGGAAATATCTCTCGAGATCTGCAACAGCACCTCACCTGCCATCAGCAGCATATCTCCCCTACCCTTCGGCATCATCACTTCTTCTCCTCTGCAAAGAAATCAAGATTGTAACACTGCAACTCTGAACCTGGGACTCTCGTATGCTGAAACTTGAATCAGATCACGTACTAGTATGAAATCTTCTCCTAATAGTCGAATCAGCTGTTCAACCGAAGCAAGGATGGAGAGGAAATATCCCTCGAGATCTGCAACAGCACCTCACCTGCCATCAGCAGCACATCTCCCCTGCCCTTCGGCATCATCACTTCTTCTCCTCTGCAAAGAAATCAAGATTGTAACACTGCAACTCTGAACCTGGGACTCTCGTATGCTGAAGTTCTTGATAATAGTGAAGGGTTAATGAACTCGAAATTGTGCTCAGAGTAAGGCGTCATTGATGAAGTGTGACATTTATCAAGGATATTGTAGCCTATCAGATCAAATGTGGTAGTGTTCTCTTATTATTCATGCCATCGTTAGAATCAGAACAAAGCAAAGCTATTCTCCCCAACCAAAACTAGAAGCACAACAAATAAGAGCTATTTCTCCCTAAATAAAAAACCTAACATCAGAATCAGAACATATAGATCAAAATCAATCGCTAAGATGTCACCAACAGAGCTATGAGAAATCACATCTCGTCGCACACAAGTCCATAGAATTTCCAAGAATAAATCAAAGATAACCAAAACATAAGTGACACCATCTCAGAACACATACAGGTCCATCAACTAAATATGCGTTATCAGAGACCTTATGTTCTACAATGCTTCTACCAGAGACAGGTGTAGCACTTGTTCTGTATACTTATCAGTCCTTCCACCATAAATAAATAATGATAGATATGAAATGTTTTAATCTAATTCCTTAACCAAGGGTTGAAATTATTAGCAATAAGTAGCCATACAGATGCATTAAGCAGGTTAGATAAGCAGTTCAAACATTATATTCCTATGCTAAAAATGGGCAAAGGTAAGCATGCGATGACTAAATCAAAGAACAACCGACAATACCGGCCCACCAAACACACAAAAACAACTCCCGCAACACATCATATTTTCCATTAAAAAGAACGACGATAAATACAAAATACACTGATGGAATCAGTGGAAACTACCTACTACACCACTCAACATGTTGTTGGGCAAGCGGGCGATCCACAATCAGCATTGGCAGCTCCTGCAAACCAAACAGAAACGCATCAGGACGTTATCCCCACATCAATGAATTGAACCACACCGAATCAAGATGGCAAGCTAACCTTGCAGATCACGTACTACTACTAATTCTGGAGGCGCTCCAGGCTGCCCTTGCCAGCCATGGCGAAACCCTTGGAGCACAAAGAAACTCGAATCAGATCATGTACTAGTTTGAAATCTTCTCCTAATAGTCGAATCAGCTGTTCTACCGAATCAAGGACGGAGAGCAAATCTCCCTCAAGATCTGCAACACACCTCACCTGCCATCAGCAGCACAACTCCTCTGCCCTTCAGCAGCATCAATTCTTCTCCTCTGCAAAGAAAACAAGATTGTCACACTGCAACTCTGAATCTGGGACTGTGGTATGCTAAAGTTCTTGATAATAGTGAAGGGTTAATGAACTCGAAATTGTGCTCAGAGTATGGCGTCATTGATGAAGTGCGACATTTATCAAGAATCTCTATTAACCAGGTTTAGTGATACAACTGAAATTCCTTGCTGCATTAATTTTCAACTGGAGGTTGCAGGATTGATTTGATTATAGCATTGCATCATAGAAACCGAGCTTTTCGTTAGAAGTAAAAAGGTGAAGAAACAACAGCAGCATGTAATGTGAGCAATTAAAGGAGAAACTAATCATTATAGTGAACAGCCATCTGGTACTTTGAAGAAATAATTTACAACATTGATAGTATTGATAAAGCACTAGCTGAGAATTACAATAGACATGCAGCAACAATTTATCTTTGGCACTCTATATTTCAGCAATTAACTATTTGATTCCAGTAATGAAAACTAGTTCAGTTCATTGAGAAAAGTTCAGTAATTCAAACAAGTGCAGTTCCGGTAATGAAACTGGCAGTAGATCATTGGTAAATTCAAACAAGTGCAGTTTCTGTAATGAAACGGCAAAACCCTGGGCGCACAAATATACTCGAATCAGATCATGTACTGGTACCAAATCTCATCCTAATAATAGTCGAATCGGCTGCTCTACCTAAGCAAGGACGGGGAGGGAGTCTACAAGCTGCTACCTTTGAGGCCGACGCCGACAAGCCCCAGTACGGCGGCGTCTCCGGCACGAGCAGGTCGACCTCCTGGTCGCCGGCGCCCCCGCGGCTGCGTGCAGCACCGCGCCGCGGACCGGTATGATCGACGGAGCCGCGCGCGCCGTCGAATCGTCGACACGGGCTGCGTCGACGAGCAGGCGATTCGCGCCGCCGTTGTGGCTACTGCGCGTCGAATCCTCTTTCGTCTGCGAGGATGGGGCTGCACTTGGGGGTGGGGTGGTGGGGGAAGCCGGCGGCGGCATGTCGACCTGGCGCAGTGGGGAGGGAGACGGCGACCACCGTCGATGTGATCCAGGCGAGCTGGTCGCGAGCCGAGGGATGGTGGGGGGAAGGGGCTAGTGGAGAGGAGGAGGTGCCGGTGGTGGGGGGAGAGAAGAGACGGCGGGCTGTGGTGGGGGAGACGCGGGGACGGCGTGCCGGCGGCGACGGGGCGGTGGTTGGGGAATGGCATGCGATGGGAATGACTCAGTCCAGAATACTGTAAATGGAGGAGGCGCCGTGATTTTCGTTTTAATTATTAATTCATGATTAATTAGTCCCGACTAATTTCTCGGGCTGTGTTTTGGCACTTTCCTTGCGGGCTTGATCCATGCATTTTGCCTATTGACATTTTACCTACCAGCAATAAAATAGCTACCTAAAATTATGAAGAAGATTCTCAAGAAGGCGGATTATTTGCTGAATCAAATCTCTGCCGAGAAACCAACATTAACTATTATACCTAACTAATCATCCGGAAATTCTGTGTAGCCTAAAAATGATCCCGCTTTGCCTGAACTCTCAATTGTTTTGCCTAGCTATACTTTGAAAAAACAGAGATGTGCGACGAAATTAATTCACGAATTTTGTTTCTTTGGGATATACTTTTTAATTATATTAATTTCATAGAAATAATTTTTATCTGTTTTAAGTAATTCTTAGTCAAACAAAAAGCTCGTAAAACAAGGACGCTTTATTCCTTGAAACGGAGGTAGTATATCTAGCCGCTGGATCATCCTGGATGGTTAGATCACCAATCCGGGTGAGGCAAATCCTGTATTGTGATTGGCACCAACGAGGCCATGCGAAGCATCCCAACTTATTAATGGCGTGATTAATTAGTCCCGACTAGCAATGCACGCACTAATTTCTCAGGATGTGCTTTGGCACTTTCCTTGGGGGTTTGATCCATGCAAAGGGCTCACGATGATTATGGTACGACATTAACTACTCCCAGCAATAATAGCTACCTAAAATTGTGGAGAAGATTCTAAGAAGGCGGTTTGTTTGCTGAATCGCTGCAGCTCGAACGACCAATCATCCCAGATATTATGTAGGAAGGCTTTTATTCGCAAATTCTAGATAATCATTTAATTCCGGGTTGTCTTTTAGTTTCCACATATGTTGATTCATGTAACTTGTTTTTCGATTAATGAGATACGTGGTTGCTTTCAAAAAAAGATCGTGGGACTCTTGGCAATCTCAATGTGGCAGCCAGCTAGTGTCGGGCTCGCCTCCTAGTTATTGGTCTTGCCAAGGCTGTTGGATGAGACCAGTGTGCATGCGACGCTCGATGAAGCTTCTCCTTGGCGTGTGGATGCTACACCAAGTAGGATCCATTGAACATTGGTCATTGCACTAGGAATGGATTGGCTAGAGTGTTGGACCGATCTGGCGCACATGCATGCACATGCCCCCACTGATTTTTTGTCTACAAATCAAGTCTTGTGCAGCTCAAGAGGTCCAATGTATTTTTCTACGTGTTAATCCCTTCGATCCAATAGAAAAGTGTAAGCACCTTAGTACAATGCCAGTTTACAATTTAGGCCTTCTAAATTAAAAATGAACTACTACGCCTAGCTTGCATCTCGCCTATCTCCCTCCCATCTCCCACATCTTGCTCGCATGTCTCCGAAACGCTTGCTCCAGCTAGCTTCTGGCCAGATCACTTGCTTTTGACCAAATCGCTCCCTTTTGGTCGTATCTCTAGCTAGCTTCTAGCCAGATCTCTACCACGTCCCAGACTTGGACGGAGGAGGGGCCTCTTCTCCGAGCAAGCTCTATGTCGGGTCCTCCTCCACACCAACTCCTACTATGACCAACTCCTCCTCAGGCCTAGACTGCCTTCACGCCTCTAGCCAGCTCCTCCTCCAGCTAGCTCCTTCTCCGGGCCTCGCATTCCTAGTGTGCATCTGCCCCTCGATGCCATTGATAGATGAACCTAGTGCAGCAGCATCTTCATCCTACGCCTTTGGATCAACATCAGTTACTCCTGCACAAGACTGAGAACAATCAAACTGCAATTCCAGGTTATGAGACTTGAGTAATTCGAGAATTCATTATAATTATATTCAATGTAAAAATATAGATGGATTAAAACTGCAATACAAGCTGCACTTGATGAGTCAAACGAGCACTTGACAGAGAAACAAACATGAAAACAAAGTATGTTGTTATCTTTTGGCATTTAGTTCCACCATGTTGGACCTCAGCTGCTCCATGTACCTTGAAATCACTATGAAGGGGGTTTACATGAGAAGATAATGCAAAAAATCTAGTATTTACATGGACAATATAAAACAAAGATCGCATATATTCAAATATTTGCATGGAGTGCTAAAAAAGCTAACAAAAATTAAGATTTGTCTTGTAGTAAAGCACACATCAGCAACAACCCACATCCAAGAACAACATAAGTATACACAAGCATTAGAACACTACGAGAAAACAACTCGTGTCGTGCGACGAGTTGCACGGCAAAGAGCCCCATATGCACGACAAAGTCTTTGTCGTGCGACACCGCACGCCAAACACCGCACGACAATTATTTCGACGGCAACGAGATCTTCGCCGTGCGGCTCGCCTATGTTGCACGGCAAAGTCTTTGCCGTGCGCCTAGCTCGTTGTCGTGCGCCCGCATCGTTGCCGAGCATGCCTGCTTTGCCGTGCAAAACCCTACATCATAAACCCTAACCCTAAACCCTAAACCTAACCCTAACCCTAGATCCTAACCTTGACCCTAAACCCCATACCTACCCCTAAACCCTAGATCTAACCCTAAACCCTAAACCTAACAAGTAGATCAAGACATCTCATGTGATAATGGCTCTAGCTGCGGGTATGCTAGAGGCTATCATGTGCCAAAGGGTCCCAAGCTTGGTTTTCCATGTGTATATGTCCTAAACAAACCTAAAACAATGAAAAAGTGCATTGGTGGAAACTCGCGCGGAGAAATCTAGGGGGGTAGACCTGCCGGGGTACACATACCGTTGTTTTTGGGGGGAGGAGGGGGAGAACGACCGCCGGAGTACCGGAATCCCACCAAATCTTGCATGTGGACCTATGATATGTGTAAAAGTGTGTTGGAAGGTATAATGGTGTGAAAATAGCTTCCCTAAACCCTAAACTGGGGAGGCTTCGAGTAACGCAACTAACCCTACTGACACGGGAGCTGCAACACCCTACATCATAAACCCTAACCCTAATTCCTAACCTTGAACCTAAACCCTAGCCCTACCCCTAAATCCTAACCCTAAACCTAACCAGTAGATCAAGGCAGCTCGTGTGATAAGGGCTCTAGCTGCGGGTATGTCGGAGGCTACCATGTGCCAAAGGGTCCAAATCTTGGTTTTCCATGTGTATATGTCCTAAACAAACCTAAAACAATGAAAAAGTGCATTGGTGGAAACTCGCGCGGAGAAATCTAGGGGGGTAGACCTACCGGGGCACACATACCGTTGTTTCGGGAGGAGGAGGGGAGAACGGCCACCGGAACACCGGAATCTCACCAAATCTTGCATGTGGACCTATGATATGTGTGAAAGTGTGGTGGAACGTGTAATGGTGTGAAAATAGCTCCCCAGAACCCTAAACCCTAAACTGGAGAGGCTTCGAGTAACGCAACTGCAGTTGCTGACACGGGAGCTGCAAAACCCTACATCATAAACCCTAACCCTAAACCCTAACCCTAAACCTAAACCTTGACCCTAAACCCTAGACCTACCCCTAAATCCTAATCCTAACCCTAAACCCTAAACCTAACCAGCAGATCAAGGCAGCTCATGTGATAATGGCTCTAGCTGCGGGTATGCCGGAGGCTACCATGTGCCCAAGGGTCCCAAGTTTTTGTTTTCCATGTGTATATGTCCTAAACAAAACTACAACAATGAAAAATTACATTGGTGGAACCTCGCGCGGAGAAATCTAGGGGGATAGACCCGCCGGGGCACACATACCGCTATTTTATGGGGGGGGGGAGGAGGGGGAGAACGACCGCCGGAGCACCGAAATCCCACCAAATCTTACATGTGGACCCATGATATGTGTGAAAGTGTGGTGGAAGGTGTAATGGTGTAAAAATAGCTCCCCGGTGTGACCTTCCTCACATTTTGGCGATAACAGTTAGCAGATTTCTGAAGCGCGATTTGCTCCGAAACCCTGATTTTATATGTGGGGGGATGAAGATGGAGAGTACTTTTGTATTGCAAATAGTATGGGTATATACACATTGTCTTAATTAACACTAGTAAATAGTCATCAAAAAGTAAAACTAATTAAAAAAATAAATATAAGTATTAGATGAAATATAATAGAAAGGGAAAACAAAGGAAAATGCCATATGACGCACGGCAAAGGCAAAACACACGGACAAAGGCGGCGTTGCCGTGCGTCCCAGATGGGTGCACGGCAAAGGGCGTGGCACGACAATGCCCAGAGCCTTTGCCGTGCGCTCTCTTCTGTCGTTGTCGTGAATCATTTCTTTGTCGTGCGCTTGTTTCTATCTTTGTCGTGGCCAGTGTATTTGCCGTGCATTTTTCTTAGTGCTCACGGCAAAGAAGTCTTTGCCGTGCGGGCGCACACGGCAAAGATAGCCTGCACGGCAGCCCCTGTTTTTCCCGTGGTGGGAGTAGTTTATATTTGTGTAGATGCACACAAGTTGATCACCTAGTATGTAGTACATACAATTTTTTTAATGAGAAACGGCAAACCTTTAGCACTAACTAACTAATATCATGTGCTAAATTACTGCCAACATCAAGCAAGATGGATAGTCTAACAGGTTGCGGCTAGATTCCTTGGAATGTCTAGAGTCCCAACCCCCACTTGGTGATTATTTGTCCGTTTAGCTTCTTGTAAGCTAAGAACCTAGTAAACTTTCGAAGGATAAAATTCGTATGATTTTTAAGAATGGTGTGACCGTGTTAAGTGCAAGTGCAATTCAAAACAAGGGCCTTCCTACAAAGAGGGAATTTAACCTTGGCAACTTAAAACATGGTGTTTATCATCAACTTATTTGCCCAAATCTAGCAAAAGAAAAATGCTAGAATGTCCAAAACTAGAACATGTACTCCATTGAACTCGGTTGAGATTATGGTTTGTTCCAAACCAATAGTCAAATGATACACCATTGCATTCTTGGAGAGCCTCTCCGTGCTCTTGGCGTTCTTCTTGCTAAGAAGATGTTGCTTCCCGGCGCACCGCCGCACCATCTTCTCCATCTCCATCACCCCCAACCGATTCGCCGATGGCTTAGTGACAAACACGAAATAGGAACAAAATAAAGAAACACCCAAAACAACTGAAGGACTTGTAAGAACAAATGGCTAGGCCAAGATGGACCAATAGGAAACCTTATGCGTCTTCATCTTGTAGCCCTTACCGTCTTTCGCGATGTCGATCACAACCCCACGATATCAACATCTATTGAAGCTCAGTTCAAAACTTCTTTGCTCTAGCTAGTTTGCCGAGCTCGGTAAGAGACATTTGTATACAATTTTTCAAATCAAAGATAGAGAGAGATGTATACATATACATATATGCATGTAGTACGTGCATTCATTGCATGCAGTGTGTCTGATTTAGTCAAGTCGGGTAGTAGCGCTAGCAAAATAAAAACGAATTGGGTACCCTTAGGTACCCCGGTAAGGAAAAAAGTGCGTCCGAAACTTGCTGCTCTGAGATCGCAAAGTTGTTACATCGTTTATGATAGTACTAATGAGAAAGCTGCTCTGAGATCACAAACTTCTTTGCTCTAGCTAGGTAAGATACATTTGTATACAATTTATAAAATCAAAGATAGAGATACATATATGCATGCAATACTTGTAGAGAACGTGCCCACCATTGCATGTAGTGTGTCTGATTTAATCAAGTCGGCATTAGCGCTAGCGAAATAAATTTCGGCGCAGGATTTGGGCTCACGCGCCAAACGAATTTGGTAGTTTTTGGGCCGTTTTGCGCGGAGAGGGAGTCCAAACCCTACCCCACATTTCCCGCGACGCGATCCCCTCTCCTACCCAACGAAATCCAGATCGAACGCTGCCGCCGCCGCTCTTCCCCGTCGCCGCCCCATTCTCCATCCGGCGAAGCTCCAACCGCTACCGAGCCCCACCGCACAAGATCGACCTCCGTCGCCATGGATTCGCGAAGGACAGAGTCGGAGGCGGTGCCCCCATGAACCGCTCTGCGTCGCGGCGGCTCGTTCGCCGGCGCGCTTGTGCGCTGGTAGGGCGGCGCGCAGCGCTCCGTCGAACCTGCTTCCCGCGTCTCGCGCGTGGCTTGCGGGTGCTGCTTCACGCCGGCGAGATGGTGCTGGTGCAGGCCGTACGGACGCGGCGGCGCAGCTCCGCCGTTCTGCGCTCCGTCCTCGCCGTCGACCAGACCGTGGCCTCGCCGCGCTCTGCTCCGGGGCGTCTCCGTGCAGGTATGGTATCCAAATCCTAATCATAATCATTTTTCCCCCTGATTCAATTTTCTTGACTGAAATCGTGTTTCTTTGCAGAGCAGCAGGAGGAGGGGCGAGGCGAGGCGTTGAAGGTCGTGCTTGCTGTCCCGTATACTGCATGTATTAGTTTGATTGTATGCGTTGGCTGCTTCCCTTGAACTGTTTAGCACGATCGATTTAAAGCTAGGACTTGTAACTCCTAAACTAGTTTCTACAGTACGTGGATGCATAGCTATGGCACCTGAGCATTAGTCAGGTTCAGCCAGTTATTGAACAGCATGTTGTTGAAATTCCCGAGTCTTCTTATTTCTCCAGGCTCCACCAAAAACATCCTGATTTCAGTACCTGGTGGATTCAAATCAGATGTTGGTTCATACTGATTATTCGGACCAGCCTGTGTTGTTTTTGTCCGGCCCTCTAGTCACCAAATATCAACCTTTGCCTCTTCCTTGTGACCTCTGGCTGGCTGGCTTCTGACTGGCCCGGTCGACACCGTGTTCAACAACTAGCAGAGATCAGTAGAGAACTTTAGGTGAGAAGTTCGGAGTTTTTGGTGTCCATATCCGTGCGAGCTAGATGTACACCCAGATACGTTTTGGTTTAGGCTTGCTCTAAACATTGACTCGTGATGTGCAGAGTTAGCTAATCTGAGCTGCTTAGGACGCATGAATACATGGTGCTATTTCTGCACGTTTTCTCTTCATTGCAGATTGATAAAACAAATTGGAAATACTACATGTTTATATGAATCTGCCGAATCAATATTTGACATCAATTTCCGTTGATGGCTATTTCTTTTCTCAACCGCCTTGTTTGCTTCAAATGTTTGTGGAATTTTTTCATCTCCGTATTTTGGTGAGCAGGCAAGAATAGTTGGCAAGTGTGCGGGATTCGTTCTGATGTATTAGTAGACCCGATTATCCTGTTTGCAGCCTCAAAACATGCAAGAGAAGTTTTCATAAAATTGTGTGCATTACAAAACCTGATGCTCTCAAGTCTCAAACTTAAATCAGAGTACATTGATATGAAAACTCCTGGTCTGGATTTTTATGTGAATTGTATTTTTGCATGCATCAGGTTTATGTGATATCCATCTTTGTGCATCATAAAAAGTGGGCTGGTTGTATGCATCAGGTATTATGAACCATTATTTGCAGAGTGCCAACAAAAAGATCAATGCTGGTAGCCAGAATTTAGAAAAGGAGTATCTTAATAAACATTGACTCGTGATGTGCAGAGTTAGCTCTAAACATTGACTCGTGATGTGCAGAATTAGCTAGTCCGAGCATTCGCGTGGACAAAAGATAGAGCTTCAGTCTTAATATTCTTGTTTCCTTTTGCTCTTCTGCTATGGAGGTTTGCTCTACGATCTGTTTCTTATTGTTTCTAGTTCGTTTCTTTTGTGGCTGGGCTGCTGGGAGTCCTTTAAGCTTTTTTGGTAATGCTTGATGTTAAGTTGGGGGTCTCCAGCTTTTTGGATTAAAATCGTACGCGTACCTTTTTCCTAATGTGATGCACTTTGGAAATATTATGCTTATATATAATCCAAGTATAATTCAGGACTAAACAATGACATGGTAGATAACTGCTACTTTGCTAGTTGTTGATTTCGTCCTACTAGTACTCACAAGAAGCAACTGGTTAAGTAGTTATGTAACCTCTTTCTCTGTTTTTCCAAACTAACACCCCCACATCACCCACTTTAATGCAGAAGAGGTGTAGCTCTGTCTTGCTATATTTGCAATTCCTTCATCATAATACTTTGGTCTTTTGATGTTCCATTACTCTTTGTTTATGTTACCATTAGATTTTCTTCTAGAATTGCATTTATTAGAGTTGATAATGGTTAAATATTTACCATTTTCTTGAAGTGCTAATGCTTAGGCCATGTGTGTTGTTCTTCAGCTGGATTGTTTCTTGCATTTGGGATGGACAAAATAGAGCTTCAGTCTTTCTATGTTTGCTACCATTTGCTCTTTTGCAGTGGAGGTTTGCTCTGGAGCTGTTTCTTATGGTGTCTAGTTGGTTTCTTTTGTGTTTGGGCTGATGGGAGTTCTTTAAGATATTACTTTATGCTTCCTGATGTCAAGCTGGTGATCTCCAACTTTTTGGATTAAAAAGCATAATGTTTTCCCATTGTGCTTTTCATTCTCTTTTTTGCGTGGGTTAAGTTGACTATTCTCTTTTTTACTTTGGCAATTTTACGCCATGTGTTGTTCTTTTTTCTCTAGGGCAAGGAGGAGAGGCAAGCTGGAACCAGTTGCTACACAATATACTTGGAAGCTGGATGATCCACGGACGATAGGGACATGTCTTGGTCTCGCCAGCTAGCTTGCTGGTTCTTCTTTTTTGCTGATATCTATCAGTTGCCAATGGTAAGCTTCCGCTATCTTCTGAAAGCCGATTTGAGCCTCTAAGACATGTTTATCTGCATGAAATCGTTTGTTTGGTGCAGTTACCATATTAATTCTGGAAAATATGCTTATAAGATGATCCTAGCTAGTGCCTTGTTTCTGCTTGTTAGTAGTGTCAGTCCGCATGGTATCTCGACCTTTTACTATTTCCAGAAAATAAACCTTGATGTTTACAGTAATAATTTCATACATTTGACGTGGTGTGAAATCTTCGTAAGCTGTAGATGTCCAAGTGCTGCCATGTTTACAGTAGATGTTCTGTTTTCTTTTTGCCAAACTAATGGCATTATATTACTTGGTAGTGTATCACTAGAAGTAAAATATGGTTATGTGGCCATGTTCAAATCTGGCTCAGGGAAAGCAAAGCTAGCTAGTATTTGCATGTGAGGTTGATTGATGTGATTCAGTATTTTTTCTATGTATGGAATGGTTAAGAGCAGAGTGTATAGTATGTTGTACTTGACCATGTGTTGTTCTTCAAGGGCAAGGAGGACGCCCAGTAGCTGCACTACTTGGAATCTGGAGGACCCAAGGACAACTGAGACAGACTCCATGCCTTTGCTTGCTGCTTCTACTTGGCTCCTGATGATCTGCAGTTGCGCAATGGTAAGCTTCGTGTATGCCCTATAAATGCCACTTTGAACCTGTGATGTATGTGCATGAAATCGTTTATTTGGGGCAGCTGCCATCTTAACTCTGGTGGAATGGGCTTAAAAGATGATCTTAACTAGTGCTTTGTTTCTGCTTGTTAGTGTGAGTTTGAATGGCTGTATGGGGTCTCGGCCTTTTAATATTTCCAGAAATGAATCTGTGATGTTTGCAGTAATAATTTCATATAGGTGACATGGTGAGAAATCTTGCTACCCTGTAGGTGTGCGAGTGTTGCCATGTTTACAGTCAAGTAAATGACATCAATGATCAAATTACTAGGCAATGTACTTTTTTGCCAAGAAAATGACAACAACGATTGAATTACATTGTTAGGTCCAAATTTGGGTGATGGAACGGAAAACTTGTATTCGCATGATTATTGATTGTAAACGACCGATTGTCTACATTGCATTTGTGGTTAATAATTTAATATGCACATCCTGTGCATGGTCCAATTTAGCTGTTTAATATTTGTGTTGTGCATGGTGCTGGATAAATCAAATTCATATCTTTGTTATTGTTGTAATTCTGGCTATATAATATATAAGAACAGAGTTTGTTGCACTGACCATGTGTTCTTCAAGGGCAATGGGGATTCTTGTTGTGGCTATTTGGAGGTAGGTCGGCAAGCAGCTCGGCATGGTCTTCGTCACAGGCACCACCCTGATTCAGCAGATTGCACGCGGCGGCGTTGACAAGTGAGACGAGCGCTGGGGCCCTTCGGTGCCGGGCAGTTGACCCGCTGCTGTCATTGATGGTGGTGGCAGCCAGGCGGTGTTTCTCACCATATATATCATCGTCACCACGTACTGCTTATGCTGAAGAAAAAAAGGAAACGGCGGTGTTTCTGCGGCCGTGGCAACTTGATGTGAATTTGTTTGTTGACAGTGGAACTAGCTGGGAATTGATTGTGTTTTCTGGGTAAAGTGTAGCTGCACGGTGTTGATATTTTAAGTTGAGAACCTTGGCTGGATCGATCTGTGAGGCGATGCATGTGTCATGTGGGTCAAGTGCTCTGCTAGCTTTGTTATCTTATGTGTGCTATAATTTGAAGACATTTCATTCCATATAATTATATTTTGTGGTGCGAATTTCCCAAAAAAAGGTCAATTGTTATGTCCAAATTTGAACTTTTAATGGTTAAGAATGTATTTACTAGTTTATATTTCTTAGAAGAAAGAAAATCTAGATAATCTGGAGCTGATCCATTAGGACTAGCACTTGTTATACGAGGCAAATAGAAATCGAGCAGGGTGATGCTAGGTGGTACTGGTACTTTTAGCTGCAGCTGGTATATGTGAAGAAAGAAAAATGTATTGAAGCATTGTACCAGGCAAAACGAAAACGAGCTGGGAGAGTGACGAGGAGCTAGCTAGCTCAGGATCACACACCCCATGGTCTAGAGAGCCCAAATATTGTTCACAAAATTAGCTAGCTGAATCCATGTATGGGCTCCGATGTATAATCTCTGAAGCACCTTAGAGCATGTCTAACAGGCCCCGTATATTTTCGCCCATTAAAACACGAGTATATTCACTTTTCGCCGGCCGAAAACTCAGACGAGCTAGCAGAACCCGTATCCCTCGCCCGCCACGGCCGCCCCCGCCCGTGAGAAGACCTGCATGCACTGCAGCGCGGCAGCCACGGACGCTCGGCGGCGCGGCGGAGGTGGTCGCACGTTTCTCCAGCGGGGCTCCATGGCGGAAGCAGTTGCAATTTAGTGAAAATTCAGCGCGCCACAGGTGAGGGGTTCGCCCTGTATTCAGCCTCCCACCCTGTACTTGTAAGGGGCAAGGAGCCGCCCCGTAGCCAAAACTGTAAAAAATTTACGGGGTTGGGCGTTTTAAGGGGTCCGTTAGACGACCGGGTAGAGCTCTACCCCGTATATCGGCGGTTATTCCGGGTAGAGCTCTACCCCGTATATCGGCGGTTATTTTACGGGGTTTGGCGTTTTAAGGGGTCTGTTAGACATGCTCTAACAGACCCCCTAAAAGGACCAATCCCGTAAAATAACCGCTGAAATACGGGGTAGGGCTTTACCCGGCTGTCTAGCAGACCCCGTAAAACAGGCCCCCACATCGGTTTTTTACCGTTTTGACTAGGGGGTGGCTTCTGGCCCCCTACTTGTACAGGGCGGGAGAGAAAATACAAGGCAAACCCCCTATCCTATTTCAGCTAGGGCGCGCGGATATTTCAGGATTCCCACCCATTTCCCCCCGCGCGCCTCCGCTGGAAATAGAATATTCCGTAGGATTCTGTTTTACGGGGTGGGGATACGGGGTCTGCTAGCTTGGACGATTTTTTGGTCTGGTGGAAAGTGAATACAGAAACCTCTACTTGTGTTTTACGGGGTAGAAAAATAGGGGGTGTGTTAGACATGCTCTTAATGAGATGACATAGGGAAATGAAACACGCGGAGTAGGTACAAAGAAAAAACATAGCAAGACAAAATACTCGTGCATAGGCACGAAAATAGCACAGATCGGCAAAAGAACTTCCTTGTTTTGATTCGTCCGTGGAATTGAGTCGCTCCTGCACAAGTACGTACAGTGCGTGTGACGCGAGCTAGCGTGGACCAGAGATTGGAGGAGCATCTCAAAAAAGAAAAAGGAAAAAGGAAAAGAAATAAAGAGATTGGAGGTAGCCACGTCAGCAGGCCAGCACGCGACAGCGGCATACCGAGCGGAACGGTCGCGGGACAAGTGCCTGCTCCAGCCAGCCAGCCTGTCTCGCCTCTGCCTCCTCACGCGCGCGCGGGGCTGGCCCACCTTCCGCACGCGACCCGGCCGCAAGAATTTTTGGAAATCTTTGCAAATTGTTTTGATCGAGAGCTTCAGTATCCAGTAGCTGTTGATCGGGATTAAGCTTGCGATCGAGAGCAATGGCGGCTCCTCAGTCTCGGCGCAAGACATCGTGGCCAGAGGTGGTGGGCATGGCTGCGACGCCGGTGGTGATGAAGATCATGACAGACAGGCCTGACCTCTCCGTGGAGGTGCTCCCGCCGGGCACCCAGCTTCTCCCCGGTTCCAACCCGGGGCGCGTCCGCGTCTTCATCGACGCGCTCGGCGCCGTCTCCAAGACCCCCGTTATCGGATAGCCTTAGCTAGCTAGCCACGATCACGAATGAATGCCTGAGTGCGTGTAATGCAAATTATAGTCACGTGATCGATTTCTCCCTGTTTGATTGACTATTATATGTACCTCTACCTGTGTGGTGTATCCTGGAATAAGCAATGAAGTTATTCAGTATTGAGATTACAATCAAACCAATATATAAAGATGTCATGTAGAAATTGCACAACCACAAATTAGTAGCCTACGTCATGTAAAGAAGTTAATAAATATAAACGTGCTTATTTTTAGTAGGAATTTTTTAGTACGAAATTGTGTGGTTAAGGGAAGGCAAATGGTATAATTAATGGGAAAGTCATAGTGTTCTCTTATTTTAATAGTTATTACAATGGTAGAAAAGACACGTCTTTCCTTATAACGCCACATCATCTAGAGATGACAATAGAAATAAGTCATACAATGTGTTATCTCTTATGGCATTTCCTTGCAATTAATGGTAATTAATTAAAATTGGTAGGAAATTATGTTGCTAGGGGAAGACATGTCGTACAATTAATGGAGAAAATGCCTTCCCTTATTTTCTAAGAGATGATCTCTCAGCTAAGGGAACACAACCCTCTCTCCCTTCATTTTCTCTCCTCCAACTAAGCAAAAATCTAACGTGGCACCTCTAAGGAAAGGCTGACGTCACCCCATTGTACGTACCCTTATGATCCTTTATAGCTAATGAAAGGCAACCTTATTTTTATTCATTTTCTCTTCTTCAACTAAGCAAAAAATCCACCGTGCCAAACAAAAGTCCAATCTCTGTTGACCAATTCCAAGCATATTCAAAATATTGGTCGGAATCTGTAGGCTTCACGAGGGCATAGCGTGAAGCTTCGCTGTCATGGGACATGTCCAAATATAGATTTTCATAAAATTGACAGTGGTGGAGAAAGTCATGGTAGCTTCGATTGGGGGTTTATAATGACGGAGAGGTGTATTGGTTGCGAGGAACACTATGCGGCGCATGTTCTTCTTGTGTGTCAGACTGTCAGGTGTTGGCGACTTGCATCAGACTTGGCAAGAAGGCGTTGCAGCAAAGTTGAACTGCATTTTCAGTGGTGCTCTTCGACTGCCAAGTCACAGCTTTCAGGGTGAAAATCCATGATTTGGGATTTATTTGTTGTACCTGGCAATGGTCTTGTCGAAGGCATTATTTTGGAAACTTGGACTTCATCCAGAGTGAAAACCCAACATCCTCGTTCGAGCGATGATAACACTTGTGCACTGTTTCCTTCCTGAAGGCGTTGCTTTTGAAGAACTTTTTTTTTGCTCGGATGTTGTCTTCGGTGGTGGTTAGAGTGTTGTTGTTGCAAGTGTTTCATCACCGTGATAGGTCTTTATTTTTATTTATCTTTATATTTTTTACTGGTTGTCTGCATCTTTGATGTCTCTAGATATCTTGCTGGTGCAAATGTTGGGTGTAATTGGTATCTTCACGATATTAATATATTCTCTTTACCAAAAGCATTTATATGCGACAATGCAGTATGAGTCATTCACAAGGACCTCGTTTATCGACATCAGCCGCATCTCGGCGGCAACTGATTACTATATGTAATTTATGTGAAGCAAATACATGGTTTTAAAGAGGTACGTGTGGACCTAAAAAAATATCCAGTTACTCCATTTGAAAGCACATGACTTGTTTGACCCTTCAAGTTTGAACTTTGACCCTAAATGTATAATATAATTTACGAAATTAATTTTGAATTATAATAAGATTTTTATTCAGTTGTTCATGTATCATAACCTAACCGGTATCATTATTATGGGCGTAAAATTGAACTAGAAGAGTGAACTACGCCGTGGAGTGTAAATAGAGGAATTAATTGTTTTGCAGGTTCGAGAATGCATCTAGTGTAATGCAAAGAACGTCACTTCTGAGAAGCAGCGCCCATCCATGTTTGTTTATGGCCCTTGTTTCCGCAGCCATATACGTATGCAACGCCGCAACATGGTCCCTTTTATGATGTCTTTGTCCTACGATTGTGTTAACTGACCAACCACGGCCTGATGAACCGGAGTACTGGTCTACTGGACACTAGACAGTAAGCCAAAACGCTCCTCCGATGCCTCCGTCTCGATCGCCATCTTGTCTGCCGCTGTGCGGCTAGCCAAAACTCTCCGCATATGCGTCTTTCTATAAATTCCAAAGTTTATGTCTGTAGTACTCCCCACCAATTTTCTGGGTTCAGTTCTCGTACTAACTTAATCTTGTGGAGATGAGCAGCGCCAAGTCTTCGTGGCCGGAGCTGGTGGGCATCCTGGCGACGCTGGCGGCGACGGAGATCGCCCACGAAAGGCCCGACGTCGCCGTCGAGGTGCTGCCGCCCGGCGCGCCGCTCCCGCCGGGCTACAACGCGGAGCGCGTCCACGTCTTCATCGACAACAGCGGCATCGTCTCCCAGACCCCTGTCATCGGGTAGCTAGGACGCGACTTGATTTCCATGCGTACGTGCACGTGCACGCATATGCATGTGTAAGAGCCAGCTACCACTGTAAGAGTCTATTTCAGCTGAAACTCTGTGTTTGTATTCATCCTCAAGAGGGGTTACATATAGGAGATTACATGCAGAGAGAGAGGGAGAGAATACAGGGAGCGATCCAGGGAGTGCGGATCGTGCACAACGTGCAAGACGTGATAAGGATGGAGCCAGAAGACTCGGTCTAAGTGTGATCGTTATCACATGTCTAACATCCCCCCGCAGTCACATCGGCAGCAGAGCGAACGGTGAGGCTGGCACGGAAATCGTTGAAGACGGCAGTTGGGAGGCCCTTTGTGAAGATGTCGGCGAACTGCGATGTCGTTGGAACGTGTAGAACCCGGAACTGGCCGAGAGCGACTCTGTCCCGCACGAAATGAATGTCAATCTCAATGTGCTTTGTGCGCTTGTGCTGTACAGGGTTAGCCGACATATAGACAGCAGAGACATTATCACAATAAACAACAGTTGATCGATAGATAGGTCTATGTAGTTCCTGCATTACCTGTCGAAGCCAACAGCTCTCTGCAACAACATGGGCAACGGCTCGGTATTCTGCCTCAGCACTGGAGCGGGACACGGTAAGTTGCCTTTTGGAAGACCAGGAAATGAGATTGTCGCCGAGAAAGACACAAAACCCAGAAGTGGAGCGGCGGGTGTCAGGGCAGCCAGCCCAATCCGCGTCGGAATAGGCTATAAGGGAGGAATCAGAGGTCGGTGTGATAGTCATGCCATGATCAAGGGTACCTTTCACATAGCGGAGAATGCGTTTGATAAGGTTTAAGTGAGAAGAGCGAGGCGCGTGCATGAAAAGGCATGCTTGTTGGACAGCGTACGATAGATCGGGGCGAGTTAAAGTCAGATATTGCAAGGCACCGGCGAGACTGCGATAGTGAGTAGGATTATCCAAGGGGTCACCGTCGGTGATGGAGAGTTTGGAGCCGGTATCGATGGGGGTTTTGGCAATGTTGCAGTCAAGCATAGCGGCACGATCGAGTATGTCAAGAGCATACTGACGTTGGGAGAGAAACATCCCGGAGGAGGAGCGGGTAACGGCGATGCCGAGGAAGTGAGAGAGGGCGCCGAGGTCGGACATACCGAATTCAGTCTTGAGAGAGGCGATGATCTGCTCGAAGGAGAGTGGGTGAGGAAGCGGTGAGTACAATGTCATCAACGTAGAGGAGTAGATAGGCGGTGCCGAAGGAGGAGTGATGGATGAAGAGGGATGTGTCGCAGCGGGAGGATTGAAAGCCTACCGAAGTGATGAAGGTGGCAAATCGTTGGAACCAAGCACGTGGGGCTTGTTTTAGACCATATAAGGATTTTTAAGAAGACATACATGATTGGGGGAAGCAGCATCTTCGAATCCTTTTGGCTGTTGGCAGTAAACAATTTCATTGAGAGTACCGTGGAGAAAAGCGTTTTTAACATCCAATTGATGAATTGGCCAGTGGGAAGAAACGGCGATGGAGAGAACGAGACGTATGGTGGATGGTTTGACGACGGGGCTGAATGTTTCTTCATAGTCGATGCCTTGCTCTTGGCAGAAACCGCGTACGACCCATCGAGCTTTATAGCGGGCGAGGGACCCATCGGAGTTGTACTTGTGGCGATAAACCCATTTACCGCTAACTACGTTGGCGCCGGGTGGAGATTGGACGAGTTCCCATGTGTTATTAAGAATGAGGGCATCAAATTCAGCGCGCATTGCTTGAGCCCAATTTGGATCTTGGAGAGCCGAGCGATAGGTGCGAGGTATGGGAGAGATAGGGGTTTGAGCGGTGAAGTTCAGTTGCTTGCGAGGGAGGTGAAAGCCTGATTTGGCACGGGTCCGCATGGGGTGAGGGTTAGCCGGCGGTGGTACAGGGACGGCATGAGAGGGAATGGCCGGCGATGGTGTGGAAGGAGCGGAAGATTGATCAGTAGAGACAGTCGTAGGAGAAGACTCCAGGATAGGCGAAACAGAAGAAGTAGGTGTCGGCTGTCGCGGCAGAGATTCTGGGGAAAGTCCTGCCGCGGCAGGCTGCCGCGGCAGATAAACAGAGAAAGGGGCTGCCGTGGGAGCGCCGGGGAAGGAAGAGGAGGGAGAGTCCGGGATTGGATCATCGTGGGGAAAGTCGTAAGAGGGGAGATCGGGCAAGGGGATATTGGAGAAGGGAAAGATGGCCTCATCGAAAGTAACGTGGCGAGATATGAAGACGCGGTCAGAGTGGAGATCGAGACACCGATAGCCGCGATGTTGAGTTGGATAGCCGATGAAGACGCATGGAACAGATCGTGGTTCTAGTTTGTGACTGGTTTGAGCTTCGATATTGGGGTAGCAAAGACAACCAAAAACCCTAAGGTGATCATAGGTGGGAGGGGTTGAGAAGAGGGCTTCATGAGGAGTAGAGGCACGGATTGATTTGGTGGGTCGCAGGTTGAGCAAATGAGTAGCGACGTGCATGGCTTCAGCCCAAAACCGTGGAGGCATGGAAGCCTGGATAAGAAGTGTACGGATGATGTTATTCGTGGTGCGAATAGCACGCTCTGCCTTTCCGTTTTGGGGTGAGGTGTAGGGGCAGGAAAAACGGAAGAGAGTGCCGTGGGGGAGAAAGAGATCATGGTTCTTTTTATTGTCAAATTCCCTACCATTGTCGCATTGGATGTTGGCAATTTTTAGATTGAAGTGAGTCTGGACGTAAGCTTGGAAAAAGCGGAAAACATCATGAACATCAGATTTTGCCTTAAGAGGGTAGGTCCACATGAAGTGAGTGAAATCATCAACAATTATTAAATAAAATTTATAGCCTGAGGGTGTAACAACAGGTGCGGTCCAGAGATCGCAGTGTAGGAGGAAAAAGGGCCTAGGGGATGAACTAATAGATGATGAAAAAGGTAATCTAACATGCTTCCCTAGCTGACAAGCTTCACAAAGACGGCGTTTGTTATTACAAGGAAATAATTTGTTGAAAAAATTGGAGACGCCGGGGTGGCCTAGTCGTCGATGCCATAGTTCCGAGGCAGCTTGAGTGGTCAGAAGCGTCGACGAGGAAGGCGGGAGCGAGAGGATAAAGATCGCCATCACTGTTGGTACGAAGTAGAAGGGCCCCGGTGCGCAGATCCTTGCAAGATAAACCCCAAGGGTCAAACTCCATAGAAATAAGGTTATCACGAGTTAATTTTCGAACAGATAGAAGATCCTGAATAATGTTTGGTGCAACTAGTATGTCGTTTATGGAGAGAGATCGAGCGTTAGTAGGAAGGGTAGAAGAACCAAGGTGTGAGACAGAGAGATGGGATCCGTTACCAACTATGACAGGAGGAAAATTGGAAACGGGAGTGAGAGAGGCAAGGTTACCATGAGCCGCGGCCATGTGCGAGGTAGCACCCGAGTCAGCTACCCAGCCGTTGGTGGAGCCGTTGTTGATCGACAGGTTGTGCAAGGCCTGCATAAGCCCTGCCTGCTCGACGCTGTTGTGATCGTGGGTCTGCATCTGCTGCTGTTGAGGCGGCGGCACCGTGGGCGGCACGAACTCGTTGAGGAAGATGCGGCATGTGCTGCATGAACGGCGGGGCAGAGAAGGTGTACGACGGTGGAGCAGCGAAGGGCGACGACGCGCCGAACGGTGAAGCCGGACCGATCGGAGGCGGGGTGGCATACTGCACCGGCGCGAACATGCTGAAGGCGTGCGGGCGGGGGCCGAGGACGCCGTGGCCGCCAAAGGCTTGAGGCGGCGCGTAGACGGGGACGACGCCGGTGAGTGGCGGACGAGGCGCAGGGTTGGCGACGGGGGTGTAGCCCGTGTGCTTGTCCGTGCGCTTGCGCTTCTGCTTGCCCTGAGCAGGAGAGGGCGAGCCCTGGCCGCCGCTGCCGTAGGGCGCGCCGTAGGAGCCCTGGCCGCCGTGGGAGCCCTGGCCGCCGTGGGGTCCGGCGGTGTAGAAGACGGTGGAAGTGGGCTGCTCCGTGGCGGCCCGTGGCCCACCGAGACGATCCTCGTCGAGCTGCACCGTCGACTGGGCGGCGGCGAACGTCGGCACGGTGGTCCGCTCCTCCAGGAGCTGCCGCGCGGTTTTGTGACGGCCGTCGAGGCCGCGCAGGAAGTAGACGACGAGATCTTCATCGTCCAGGGGCTTGCCGATGTCGCGCAGGCCGTGAGCGATGCGCTGGAGACTGGAGGCGTACGTGGCAACGGACTTGGTGCCCTGGCGCTGATACGTCTCCAACGTATCGATAATTTCTTGTGTTCCATGCCACATTATTGATGTTATCTACATGTTATATGCACACTTTATGTCATATTCGTGCATTTTCTGGAACTAACCTATTAACAAGATGCCGAAGTGCCGGTTCCTGTTTTCTCGCTGTTTTTGGTTTCAGAAATCCTAGTAACGAAATATTCTCGGAATCGGACGAAATCAACGCCCGGGTTCCTATTTTACCCGGAAGCATCCGGAACACACGAGAGGGACCGGAGGGGGGCACGAGGCCCACCACACCATACCACGGCGCGGCCTAGGGGTGGCCCGCGCCCCCTAGGGTTTGGCCAGCCATTCGACCCCACGGCGCCGCCTCTTCGCCTATAAGAAGCCCCTGGATCAGAAAACCCGATACCAATTGACGAAACCCACGAAACCTGCCGGAGCCGCCGCCATCGCGAAGCCAAGATCTGGGGGACAGGATCTCTGTTCCGGCACCCTGCCGGAGCGGGGAAGTGCCCCCGGAAGGCTTCTCCATCGACACCGCTGCCATCTCCACCGCCATCTTCATCACCGCTGCTGCTCCCATGAGGAGGGAGTAGTTCTCCATCGAGGCTCGGGGCTGTACCGGTAGCTATGTGGTTCATCTCTCTCCTATGTAGTTCAATACAATAATCTCATGAGCTGCCTTACATGATTGAGATTCATATGATGATGCTTGTAATCTAGATGTCATTATGCTAGTCAAGTGAGTTTTACCTATGTGATCTCCGGAGACTCCTAGTCCCACGTGTGTAAAGGTGACGAGTGTGTGCACCGTGTGGGTCTCTTAGGCCATATTTCACGAGAATACTTACTCATTGAATGGCATAGTGAGGTGCTTATTTATATCTCTTTAAGATTGCAGCATGTTGTATCACAATTTATCCATGTGCTACTCTAGTGATTTGTTATTAAAGTAGTTTATTCCTCCTGCATGTGTGCAAAGGTGACGAGTGCGTGCACCGTGTTAGTACTTGGTTTATGCTATGATCATGATCTCTCGTAGATTATGGAGTTAACTATTGCTATGATAATATTGATGTGATCTATTCCTCCTACATATGCATGAAGGTGACGAGTGTGCATGCTATGCTAGTACTTGGTTTAGTAGCGTTGATCTATCTTACACTAAAGGTTACTTAAACATGAGCATTATTGTGGAGCTTGTTAACTCCGGCATTGAGGGTTCGTGTAATCCTACGCAATGTGTTCATCATCCAACAAAAGTGTAGAGTATGCATTTATACTGTTACTGTTATGTGATCAATGTTGAGAGTGTCCACTAGTGAAAGTGTAATCCCTAGGCCTTGTTCCTAAATACTGCTGAGTTACTACTGCTTGTTTACTGTTTTACTGCGTTACTACTGCTGCAATACCACCACCATCAACTACACGCCAAGCACTTTTCTGGCACCGTTACTACTGCTCATACTTATTCATACCACCTGTATTTCACTATCTCTTCGCCGAACTAGTGCACCTATTAGGTGTGTTGGGGACACAAGAGACTTCTTGCTTTGTGGTTGCAGGGTTGCATGAGAGGGATATCTTTGACCTCTTCCTCCCCGAGTTCGATAAACCTTGGGTATCCACTTAAGGGAAACTTGCTGCTGTTCTACAAACCTCTGCACTTGGAGGCCCAACACTGTCTACGGGAAAGGAGGGGGAACGTAGACATCAAGCACTTTTCCGGCGCCGTTGCCGGGGAGGAAAGGTAAAAGGCTCTCATACACCGGTCCCGGGTAAAGTATTTTTACGGCGCCGTTGTGTGTGTGCTCAAAGCTATTTCCTTTAGATCCTGCAATTGCATCTTTTTGTTTCTTGTTTACACTAGTTTGGCATAATGTACAAGAGTGAGCTTCTTATTCTATTTCCTGATTTAAAACATGGATTGTTTGATGCGAAAATTAAAAAACCTATGAAATCTTCTTTGCATGCTGGTAGTAATATTAGTATGAACGCTTTGAACACCATTGTTGACAATGATATAGAAAGTTCTAAGCTTGGGGAAGCTGGTTTTCATGATATTTTTAGTCCCCCAAGCATTGAGGAGAAAATTTTCTTTGATGATACTTTGCCTCCTATTTCGATGATGATAATGATAGTGGTCTCTTTGTGCCACCTACTATGGAGAGTAAATTTTGTTGTGATTATACTATGCCTCCTACACTTGATGAGAATAATAATGATAGCTACTTCGTTGAATTTGCTCCCACTATTATAAATAAAATTGACTATGCCTATGTGGAGAGTAATAATTTTATGCATGAGACTCATGATAAGAATGCTTTATGTGATAGTTATATTGTTGAGTTTGCTCATGATGCTACTGAAAGTTATTATGAGAGAGGAAAATATGGTTGTAGAAATTTTCATGTTACTAAAACACCTCTCTATGTGCTGAAATTTTTGAAGCTACACTTGTTTTATCTTCCTATGCTTGTTACTTTGCTCTTCATGAACTTGTTTATTTACAAGATTCCTATGCATAGGAAGCATGTTAGACTTAAATGTGTTTTGAATTTGCCTTTTGATGCTCTCTTTTGCTTTAAATACTATTTCTTGCGAGTGCATCATTAAAACTGCTGAGCCCATCTTAATGGCTATAAAGAAAAGAACTTCTTGGGAGATAACCCATGTGTTATTTTGCTACAGTACTTTGTTTTATATTTGTGTCTTGGAAGTTGTTTACTACTGTAGCAACCTCTCCTTATCTTAGTTTTATGTTTTGTTGTGCCAAGTAAAGTCTTTGATAGAAAAGTAAGTACTAGATTTGGATTACTGCGCAGTTCCAGATTTCTTTGCTGTCACGAATCTGAGCCCACTGCCCTGCAGGAAGCTCAGAAAATTATGCCAATTTACGTGCATGATCCTCAGATATGTACGCAACTTTCATTCAATTTGAGCATTTTCATTTGAGCAGGTCTGGTGGCCTAATAAAATCCATCTTTACGGACTGTTCTGTTTTGACAGATTCTGCCTTTTATTTCGCATTGCCTCTTTTGCTATGTTGGATGAATTTCTTTGATCCATTGATGTCCAGTAGCTTTATGCAATGTCCAGAAGTGTTAAGAATGATTGTGTCACCTCTGAACATGTTAATTTTTATTGTCCACTAACCCTCTAATGAGTTGTTTCGAGTTTGGTGTGGAGGAAGTTTTCAAGGGTCAAGAGAGGAGGATGATATACTATGATCAAGGAGAGTGAAAGCTCTAAGCTTGGGGATGCACCCGGTGGTTCACCCCTGCATATATCAAGAAGACTCAAGCGTCTAAGCTTGGGGATGCCCAAGGCATCCCCTTCTTTATCGATAACATTATCAGGTTCCTCCCCGAAACTATATTTTTATTCCATCACATCTTATGTGCTTTTTCTTGGAGCGTCTGTTTGTTTGCTTTTGTTTTTGTTTGTGTTTGAATAAATTGGATTACATCATGCTTGTGTGGGAGAGAGACACGCTCCGCTGGTTCGTATGAACACATGTGTTCTTAGCTCATAATATTCATGGCGAAGTTTCCTCTTCGTTAAATTGTTATATGGTTGGAATTGGAAAATGATACATGTAGTAATTGCTATAAATGTCTTGGGTAATGTGATACTTGGCAATTGTTGTGCTCATGTTTAAGCTCTTGCATCATATACTTTGCACCCATTAGTGAAGAAATACATAGAGCATGCTAAAATTTGGTTTGCATATTTGGTTTCTCTAAGGTCTAGATAATTTCTAGTATTGAGTTTGAACAACAAGGAAGACGGTGTAGAGTCTTATAATGTTTACAATATGTCTTTTATGTGAGTTTTGCTGCACCGGTTCATCCTTGTGTTTGTTTCAAACAACCTTGCTAGCCTAAGCCTTGTATCGAGAGGGAATACTTCTCATGCATCCAAAATACTTGAGCCAACCACTATGCCATTTGTGTCCACCACACCTACCTACTACATGGTAATTCCCGCCATTCCAAAGTAAATTGCTTGAGTGCTACCTTTAAACAATTCAAAATTTATTACCTCTTATTTGTGTCAATGTTTTATAGCTCATGAGGAAGTATGTGGTGTTTATCTTTCAATCTTGTTGGGCAACTTTCACCAATGGACTAGTGGCTTCATCCGCTTATCCAATAATTTTGCAAAAAGAGCTGGCAATGGGATTCCCGAGTCCCAAATTAATTAACAAAAATAGACACTCCTCCATGGTATGTGATTGTTGGACGGCACCCGAAGGATTCGGTTAGCCATGGCTTGTGTAAGCAAAGGTTGGGAGGAGTGTCATCATAATAAAACTAAAATAAAAAGGCACTCCTTCATGGTATGAGATTGTTGGCGAGGCACCCGAGGATTCGGTTAGCCATGGTTTGTGAAAGAAAGGTTGGAAGGAGTGCCACCCAAAAATAAAATAAAATGGGAGCCGCTCTTTGAAGGTTTGTCCGGCAAGGGGTTAGAATACCCGCTACCATTCGTTGACAACAACATACACCTCTCAAAACTTTACTTTTATGCTCTCTTTATGTTTTCAAAATCAAAGCTCTAGCACAAATATAGCAATCGATGCTTTCCTCTTTGAAGGACCATTCTTTTACTTTTATTGTTGAGTCAGTTCACCTATTTCTCTCCATCTCAAGAAGCAAACACTTGTGTGAACTGTGCATTGATTCTTACATATTTGCATATTGCATTTGTTATATTGCTTTGCATTGACAATTATCCATGAGATATACATGTTATAAGTTGAAAGCAACCGCTGAAACTTAATCTTCTTTTGTGTTGCTTCAATACCTTTACTTTGAATTATTGCTTTATGAGTTAACTCTTATGCAAGACTTATTGATGCTTGTCTTGAAGTGCTATTCATGAAAAGTCTTTGCTATATGATTCAGTTGTTTACCCATGTCATATACATTGTTTTGATCGCTGCATTCACTACATATACTTTACAAATAGTATGATCAAGTTTATGATGGCATGTCACTCCAGAAATTATCTTTGTTATCGTTTTACCTGCTCGGGACGAGCAGAACTAAGCTTGGGGATGCTGATACGTCTCCAACGTATCGATAATTTCTTGTGTTCCATGCCACATTATTGATGTTATCTACATGTTATATGCACACTTTATGTCATATTCGTGCATTTTACGGAACTAACCTATTAACAAGATGCCGAAGTGCCGATTCTTTGTTTTCTGCTGTTTTTGGTTTCAGAAATCCTAGTAACGAAATATTCTCGGAATCGGACGAAATCAACGCCCAGGTTCCTATTTTACCCGGAAGCATCCAGAACACACGAGAGGGACCAGAGGGGGGGCACAGGCCCACCACACCATACCCTGGCGCGGCCTAGGGGTGGCCCGCGCCCCCCTAGGGTTTGGCCAGCCATTCGACCCCCTGGCGCCGCCTCTTCGCCTATAAGAAGCCCCTGGATCAGAAAACCCGATACCAATTGACGAAACCCACGAAACACTGCCGGAGCCGCCGCCATCGCGAAGCCAAGATCGGGGGACGAGGATCTCTGTTCCGGCACCCTGCCGGAGCGGGGAAGTGCCCCGGAAGGCTTCTCCACCGACACCGCTGCCATCTCCACCGCCATCTTCATCACCGCTGCTTGCTCCCATGAGGAGGGAGTAGTTCTCCATCGAGGCTCGGGGCTGTACCGGTAGCTATGTGGTTCATCTCTCTCCTATGTAGTTCAATACAATAATCTCATGAGCTGCCTTACATGATTGAGATTCATATGATGATGCTTGTAATCTAGATGTCATTATGCTAGTCAAGTGAGTTTTACCTATGTGATCTCCGGAGACTCCTAGTCCCACGTGTGTAAAGGTGATAGTGTGTGCACCGTGTGGGTCTCTTAGGCCATATTTCACAGAATACTTACTCATTGAATGGCATAGTGAGGTGCTTATTTATATCTCTTTAAGATTGCAGCATGTTGTATCACAATTTATCCATGTGCTACTCTAGTGATTTGTTATTAAAGTAGTTTATTCCTCCTGCATGTGTGCAAAGGTGACAGTGCGTGCACCGTGTTAGTACTTGGTTTATGCTATGATCATGATCTCTCGTAGATTATGGAGTTAACTATTGCTATGATAATATTGATGTGATCTATTCCTCCTACATATGCATGAAGGTGACAGTGTGCATGCTATGCTAGTACTTGGTTTAGTAGCGTTGATCTATCTTACACTAAAGGTTACTTAAACATGAGCATTATTGTGGAGCTTGTTAACTCCGGCATTGAGGGTTCGTGTAATCCTACGCAATGTGTTCATCATCCAACAAAAGTGTAGAGTATGCATTTATCTGTTCTGTTATGTGATCAATGTTGAGAGTGTCCACTAGTGAAAGTGTAATCCCTAGGCCTTGTTCCTAAATACTGCTGAGTTACTACTGCTTGTTTCTGTTTTACTTGCGTTACTACTGCTGCAATACCACCACCATCAACTACACGCCAAGCACTTTTCTGGCGCCGTTACTACTGCTCATAATTATTCATACCACCTGTATTTCACTATCTCTTCGCCGAACTAGTGCACCTATTAGGTGTGTTGGGGACACAAGAGACTTCTTGCTTTGTGGTTGCAGGGTTGCATGAGAGGGATATCTTTGACCTCTTCCTCCCTGAGTTCGATAAACCTTGGGTATCCACTTAAGGGAAACTTGCTGCTGTTCTACAAACCTCTGCACTTGGAGGCCCAACACTGTCTACAGGAAAGGAGGGGGAACGTAGACATCAGGCGCAGATCATGGAGTTCAGAGAGGAGCTTCACCTTGCGCGACCGGACGTTGCTGGTGAACATGTTCTCGATGGTGGACCAGAGGGCGAACGCGGTGGCCTTGGGGTCCATGATCAGTTGCTTGAACTCCGGCGTGCAGGTGTTGTAGATCCACAGCTTGACGACGAACTGGGTGCGGCGCCACTCGCGGTCGTCGTTGTGGTCGTCGAAGTCGGCGGCGATGTGATCCTCGACGCCGTGAAGACCGATGGCGAGCTCCATGTCCTGCCGCCACATGGAGTAGTTGACGCCGGCGAGGTCGAGCTTGTGGTGGACGTAGAAGCCGATGTTGAGGCCAGCGAGGTAGTTGACGCGGGCCTCTGGGGACATGGTGGAGAGGTTGGGGAGGGAGACGGGGTGAGAGGAGAGAGAGGAAGAGGTTTGAGAGGCGGCCGGCGACGAGGTGCCGGTCATGGCGGAAGCGTAGGTAGGATCGTTATCCTGATACCATGTAAGAGTCTATTTCAGCTGAAACTCTGTGTTTGTATTCATCCTCAAGAGGGGTTACATATAGGAGATTACATGCAGAGAGAGAGGGAGAGAATACAGGGAGCGATCCAGGGAGTGGATCGTGCACAACGTGCAAGACGTGATAAGGATGGAGCCAGAAGACTCGGTCTAAGTGTGATCGTTATCACATGTCTAACAACCACATCGTGTCGTCGATATGTAGCTCGCATCGCTTTCTTTATCTGTACCTCCCTGTCGCTGCAGTGTACCCCTGTATCAGTGATATATACCGTATCTATCTATACCCTAATAATAAAGGGAGAAGCGTTTCCCTGGTTTGGTCCGTCAAATTTTCGTGGTCCGTCGCACGTTGGTTTCGTCCGTCGCCCTTGCCGTGATGCGTATGTAATTGTTAACTCTGACCGTATGCAAGCAGGACTCAGCAGACTCCAGGCCACAACAAGGAAACCGAACGAGACAAGGCAGGCACCTACGCAGACTCTTTCCCGATCTCATCTCAACAAGGAAACAACCACACGCCCACGACTGCTCCCCATAAAGACTGGGCGACGACCCTCCGGGCACTAGGGAACTTTTTCATCGGCGCCAGCCAGGTCGCCTCAATGGCGTCCAACTGGTGCTCTGAGGTCGGCGACAGTCCGCGGTAGGAGCTGCAGTGCCTGAAGACGATGGCCATGGCCTTGAGCATGAAGGTGGCGTCCCTTGGCGCCGTGCATCACAAATTAACAATGACGGCCTTCTACAGCTCGACATAGGTGAGCGCAACCGAAAATTTTAGATCGATACGCGGCAGCTGGAAGACTATGGGTCGATACGGCAACAGCTGTAACGGCCAATCCGTACCGGACTCTTTATCTGGTGTCGCTGGAGACGTACAAATACTGGAGGACTTTCAGGTGATGATCTCGGCGTGGTGCGGCGTGAATACAGGTACAGGCATATGCATATAACTTTCACGAGAGTTTCCGGAAGCTATAAGCCAAGCGGTGATCGACGAACGATTTTGTCCTCCCAGACCATCAATGAAGAGGCCATATGAAGGACAGCCGATTAGTAGCGCCAGAGTATGGCTTGGTGGCACGCAAACTGACTGATGTGGTATCGTATACTTAATTGTCTGCAGATTGTTTTTCATTCATATACAAAGAAGAGCGGGAGGGCCATCAGTATGTTGCTGCGCCGTACGAGGTGTCCGGACTGGCGCACTGCTCGCGAGAAGTGCGGCTCGCCGTATTCATCCTGCTCTTGAACAAAACTCTTGAACAAAAGGAGATGAGCTTCCACGACTTCTATGGCAAAGATTGCATTTTTTACGTGCCCACATGCTAATTGGATTTGGAGGAGAGGTGGTGCAGTGTATATTCACTAATTATCATCGAGACATTCTTGCCAGTTTTTTGTGTGTGTCGGTGTAGATGCACATTAAGTTGTTGCATCGGAAATTTTGATAGAAAAGACTACCCGCTCCAACGAATTGCTAGAAAGGACTACATACGAAAATAATTGTCAAAAGAGACCACCTTACCGTGGCGGCAGCGCCGGCCAAGCGACGCGTGGCATCTTGCCGCCGTAGCCTGCCGCCGTCAGCACTGGTGGCACGTCAGCCGGCCAGCAGCACCGTTACGCGGCATTGGAGCTGGTGGGCCATGCCGCCATTGCAACAGGCGGCACCCTGACGTGGACATCTGCCGCCACAGCTTCCGGCGGCATGTTCCTTCGTGTGATCGTGTCTCGTGGCCGATCACTCTCTCGCTCGCTGATTGAGACGCTCCTAAATACGTAGTGTTTTATCTACTAGAGGAACTGTTAATAGCAGGTCCATGACCGCATGTACCATGAGAAAAAGTGCAAAGAACTCTTCATCAAGCGTGAGCATGCGCGTACAGTGCAGCCACATGGCCTCATAATCACAGCAGCGCGGTCTTTCGAGCCGGAGGTAATCATTCACACTCGCGTCGGCTGAGGCGCCCTGACTAGCTGTAGGACGGACAGGGGTGCCGCCCCAGGCGGTGGCGGCATGGCCCACAGCCTGGACGATAGCTAACGGCACGACGACGGTAACCTGACGTGCCGCCAGGGATAGCCACGAGCAATGGCGGCAACCACCACGTGTCGCCTGGCACGCACTGCCGCCACCGAAATGTGGTCTTTTTTGATAATTTTTTTTGCAGGTGGTCTTCTCTGGCATTTTATTGGGATAGGTGGTCCTTTTTGTCAAAAATTCGTTGCATCACTGCTAATTTTTCTATACCTTCTAAATGTGCCCATAGAGTTGTTGCATGGCTACAAAAGAAAATTGTGCATTCTAAATGAACACGAAGCAACACACTTATATATTTGTGTGCTTTCGTTTCTTCAATATTGAGCTGGAATTTTCCATGTAATAATTCTTTACAGCAATGTGATAAAATTTAATCAATTTCGTGTCTTTCCATGTAATTTAACAGGTGATTTTCTGCACGTTCATTTCATAGTTTTGGAAACATGTGATGTATTATAAAGAAAACTAGAAACAAAGTGATGCATTCTTATTTCATTACTTTTGTACGGATTGTTATTTAGGGAGACATCTACTCTCTTCGTGAGATGAAACATGTCATAATTTTGTCTAAATTTGGATGTCCAATCCAAATTGTAACATCTTTAATCGAATGGAGGGAGTAAGAGAAGTGAAATTTGGGGTGAAAGCCAACACATCTTTCAAAAACAATGTTGCAACCACATTTAGGATATATGTGAAACATAAAATATTTAATATATTTTAGACCCGTTGCAACGCACGGGCACTTTTGCTAGTACTCAATAATGGAAATAATTCGTCGCTTGTACAGTTGTACTTATCTTTGCTTTGGCGCCAAGGGAAGAAAGATGGAGAACGTAAGAAATACTAAGGTCTTGTTTGGTAGTACCAGTGTATTTCTAGGGATTCTTGGGCTTATTTCCACCGAATCCTAAATCCCCACTTGTTTCTGAAAGTATATTCGGTTCTAATGCATTAGGCTAGTTTGATCCTAAATTTTCCTCAAATTCTGGACTAGTGTATTTTCTCCAATACCCAACACACTACCCTACCTAGCGGATTAAGGATTAGGGTTTATGAGGTTTGAGAGGATTGTGCGAAGCCAGGGGTTTCACCCAATCCCTTTGGGGATTGTCCCATGTAAACCGCATAAATCCTCCTTTACCAAACAATGACTAATGGTTTTCCTAAGTGTTAGCTTATGTTCTCTAGAAGCAGAGCCAACAAGGCGGAAGCGATGAAAGTGGAGTGGGCTCTACGCACCGTTGGCGGATATGGGTTTTTAGGATTTCAGACAGGTTCACATTGTGCGGGTTTAGATTAGGCGAGACTACTCACCAGATCCAATTTAAGTGGTAAATCTAGGACCTTCTGTCATTGGAAGGTCAACCTTCTACACACAACATCTATCACCATGTATATAGAGTACCATCATTTGCAACAATCCCCCCCCCCCCCACGCCTCGCATATAAAGCAGATACAACAGCTGCAAGATCCCCAACGCATCCACTCAGGAAAAATACCTATGCATGCAGCACATGCCCATTCATTGCAAAAAAAATGGCTGGAAAATGTGAAGAATTGATCACAACATGAAACAACGACTAAGATCAGAAAAAACATGAATCGTTGGACCTTGGAGAATACAAATTCAAATTTAACAATGGAAGAGAAGAAAATAGTGACATCATCACATAAATTAGCTGATATAAGCCCTCTCACATTGCAGAATATCATGATCTAGTATCGTACTACATGAGACAAATTTAATTAGTGTTTGCATAGCATAGTATCATACAATAATATCATATTGTAACTTCATTTATTTGTCTGTAGAATTTCAATAAAAAGTTATGGATACTATATAATTTCATTAAATTTCTCGTGTGATGTCGTATGATCTATATCATAATATGAAACAAAATCATCTCTATCATCCTTTAAATCGTACTATTATTATACTTGCAATGTCAGTGACCTGGGAAAAATAGGAGGACATGATTGCTTATTAACACCTCACACGATTTAGAATTTTCTAGACAAACCTAAACAATCCTATAGTAAAAAAAATACTTGGCCACCATACTTTGTAATCACACTCAGGGTATCTGGTATAATAACAATTTGTACCTATATTAAGATATTCGAAGGTACTAAAATAGATTGTAATACATATTAAAACACTACTATAGGTGAAAGTGGCACAATTATTATGTAGAATAATATGATTGTTTCATCTTTATATGATTTTTTTGGTTTAGACAAACTTAGTTCATCAATATGTTTGAAACTGTTTACCTCGAAATGAACACAATTCTGAAGACCAGATACATTTCTACTTTAACATTTTTGAATTTTCTTTTTCAAATCATTGTTATACATGTAACAATAGATGATAAAATTAACAATGGACTTGGAGCTACAACATTACATGTGGTTATGGTAATTAGCCATGATAAATAAATATTAGTCAATGCTAATTTCTAACATTTGTATAGGAGAGAATATTTTAATTGAAATATAATGATAGAATAAGCTATAAAGAGGTAAAAATATTTAGTAGAAACTTTTGGAATAATATTTGGGTCTGACTATTGCTCAATTAATTGAGACATAGACTAGCTATCAGTAAACACACGTCAGACCGCGTTCGAGGCTGGGTTGCATCCACGTCTGCGTCATCTGTCGCGTTGTCTCCGCCCAAGTCTGCATGCACGGCGTCCCTGCCTCATGCTAATGCTATGTGGATGCCCGCGAGCACGTTCACGTCGCCATCGCTGACGCCTCCACGGATTTCTTCCGCGTCGACCATGTATTGTGCAGTGAACCTGTTCTGCAGCTGCACCAACGTGGCCGGCCAGTGCTAGTGGGCTTGCTTGTTTCAAAAAGACACTTCTTACAACTCAAGGAATCTTTTCAGTTTTGAAAGGAAAAACTCATCGCTCTAGCTCCAAGCAAAGTGAAAAAGGGTTTTCTAATTCTTAACTAGTATTTTCTTTGTCTAATTCTTAACTAGTATTTTGTTAAATCTCAGTCGCAACCGTACTCATGATTGAAAAATATTTCGGTTGCAACCTCACTTACAACTGAACAAATCTCAGTTGCAACCTTACTCGCGATTAGACAAATATCTCAGTT
Organism: Lolium rigidum; assembly: GCF_022539505.1. Classification (NCBI taxonomy): domain Eukaryota; kingdom Viridiplantae; phylum Streptophyta; class Magnoliopsida; order Poales; family Poaceae; genus Lolium; species Lolium rigidum. Next base: position 20,764,195 of record NC_061509.1, on the reverse strand, counting down.
ACAAACTTACAACCTCACTTGGAACTGAACAAATTTGCAACCCCACTTGCCTCTGGAAAAATATCGCACTTGCAATCCCACTTGCGACTGCAAAAGTATCTCAGATGCAACCTCACTTTTCACCTGGATTTTTTTTTCAGTTGCAACCCAATGTGCAACTCGGAAAAAATCTCACTTGCAACTGGAAAAATAACCTAGTTTCAATTCCACTAGCAACTGGACAAATATTGCAGTTTCAACCTCAATTGCCACAGGGGATATATCTCTTGCAACTAGACAAATCTCAGTTGCAACCCCGATTGCAACTGTACAAAATCTTAGTTGCAACCTCACTTGCAACTGAACAAATCTTAGTTGCAAATCCATTTGCGATTGAAAAAATATATCTTAGTTGCAACCCTACTTGCGAGTGGAAAAATATCTTAGTTACAACCTCAGTTGCAACTAGGAAAAACTCAGTTGCAACCCCACAACAACTAGACAAAATCTCATTTACAACTCTAGTTATAACTGAAAAATTATTTCTGTTGCAGCCACACTAAGACACACATTTTTTAAAAGAAAACAACTTTAACTGAATAATATACATGAAAGGTCACAACAAATCTCACACACAAAAGCCTAAAAACAAAATCAACATGGCTCATTTAAGGAAAACAATGAAGAGCACACAAAATGGAAAAGCCACTATCGGAAACACACCAGCCAGACAAATCAAGCACAAACTGATGCAGCCTTTTCAGTTCAAACAAGAAAAAAAAAGCCCAGAATAACAGCGGCAGCAGCAACCCACGTGAGGTGCGACAAGCAACGGCCCAGGCTACCTTCGCGTGTAGAATGACAAACCCACATCCCTGCCCGAAATCGTTAAAAAAAGGCCGACCTTCGCGAAGGGAAGGCAACTCGCTCCGCACGCGACAAGTGGCGCGCTGTGGTGCCAGAAAATTCCTGGGGAGTGGTCTCCCTGCTCGCCACGTGTCGCAAGGGGAAGCAAGGTGGGGATGGGGGAGGAGAGAGAAGACTGGGTTGTGTCAGTTTTTCCCTTTTCCTTCAAGATTCGTTTTTTCAAAATGAAATATCTTGAGAACCGTAAGTCCAAATTGCGAACCGTTTTCACTTTTGAGATCCCCTCGTCGAGATCTTCAAAACTAGATCCCATGTTGATAGGTTTGAAGATACTTTTTTTTTCGTACTTCCTATACTACTATGGTTGTACCTACGGTGTGTACCTAAATGTACTCGTGTTTCAACTGATAAATACTTCTGTTTTTAGTGTATTTGGTGCAATTTTTCCCTTTACTCGCTAACTGTACTCGTCCGTGTACGGGAATGTACCTGTACTTACGTGCGATCGTACTCTCTTCGTGTGCGCCACTGTACTTCTGTACATGTACTTGCTCGTGTTCACGACTGTACCTGCTCGTATGCGTGTTTGTACCTGCTCGTCTGCGTGACTGTACTTGTACTCGCCTGTGTGTTAAACTGTACTCGTGTGTTGTGCGTGACTGTACCTGCTCGTGTGCGTGACTGTACCTATACTCGCATGTGTGGTCAACTGTACTCGTGTGTTGTGCGTGACTGTACCTGCTCGTGTGCACGACTGTACCTCCTCGTGTGCGCGACTGTAGTCGTGTGATACACGTAACTGTACTCGTGTGTTGTGTGTAGATGTACCCGTATTTTGTTCTGTACTCCTACATTTGTGTAGCTGTACGTGATGTTGTTTATAAGGAAGTACTACGAGCTAATACGTGCTAACACGAGTACTGGCTAGCTAGCTGCATGAAGCAAATCGTGTTTCGCTCGCTCGTTTGGTCGGTACTCGCTCGCGCGCTTGTCTGGTACTTGCTCGCGTGTGCGTATACGCGGCAAGGGCTATGCACGTACAGCGAGACGCGGATGTACGCAGCCTTAAGGGATCAGCGCTCCAAACCTGCCACGCGTCGTCACGTTGTTGTCCAGCTGTTTGGGAGCTCGCGCGCGGAAACGGACCGTGCCGAAGGTCGGTCTTTTAATAGCGATACCCTCGTCGTGCAGAACAAACAAACCTACCATGCGGTGCACATGTCTTGAGATCTAAATTTGACGGTATGTGATTCTACTGAGCCCTAAGTTAATTCCCAGTATACGGAGAATTAGCAAAACCGACAATATTTTGTTAGCCTATTAAGTATTAACCAAGACCCGACATCACAATGGTCGAGTTTGCTTCAGGAACGCAAATTAGAAAAGTGTATATATACCACAGTTCATCATAGCACACGATGAGGCCATTTGTGCTACCGTGCTTCCATAAATTAGAGAGTCAAGGTCAGTACTTGAACATGGAAGGAATATGTTTCAACAAGCAATTATTTTTCCATGGTGAACTATATGTGGCATTATCAAGAGTGACAAACAAAGTAAGATTGAAGCTGCTGATCGATGGCAATTAACGTCGAAGTGAAGAAAACACACACAAAAAAATATTGTTTAAAGGACATATTCTAATCTACAGTGGTGTGGAAGTCCTTTGAACTCATGGTTAATGCTCTAGAGTGTTGGTCAACAACATAGAGTAAACATATGGGGAGAAGGTGATGGCCAAAACAACGTAAACAGAGACATGGTAGATGGGCATGAGGTTGAGATGCATGAATGTTTATTTTATCTAAATACATTAATTACGAAAATAGTATTCACTAAATATGCACATGTTAATATGTACAAGTTTTACAGTGATTGGCATTTTTAATAAATGTACATCAACCCCGATTTGATGGTGGTAGATAGATGGAACCAAACAGATGGAACCAAAAATATGAGACCGGAACCAAAATCTGTAGGACCGGAACTTTTAATATATTTTATAAATATTATAAAAGACGAGCGTCCTTTTGAGCGGCCGAAACATCTGATGAGACTGCACCAATCTTAAAGCAATTGACATATCTGCACACATCTTAAAGCAAGCAAATTGGGCATAATCTCTCTTGTCCCTCCCCAATCCCCATTCATACTCTCTCACTGATGTGATGGTCTACCAGGCGATCCTTGGGCGGTGGTGGCTGGAGAACCGAGGGTGATGACCGCTAGAGCACCAAGGGCGGCGGAGACTGGAGCCCGAGGGCGGCGGAGGTGGACGAGATCGAGAGCGTCTCTCCCGGGCGATCCCTTGGCGGTAGCGGCTGACCACCGAGGGCGACAGCAGCTGGAGCCCCGAGTGTGGCAGAGGCGAACGGGATCGAGAGAGTGGCGAGCTGGATGCGCCATATGCTCGACTCCACTGCTCACCCCCTCAGCTCCCGCCTACCAGCGCGCCATATGCTCGACGTAATGTGGCGCCGACCTGGAGTATTCAAAGCGACGTGTACAGTCTCGACGTTGTATTTCTTCAACTACTGACAACCTGTTCCTCATGGAGAAAATCTTAGTGCGAGAGGTAAATTACGGTGTTGCCATGACGAGATGGGCGCGATGCCATCCATGGTGGAGGTGGTGAGGGAGCTAGAGACGATATTGCAGATGACGCCGGAGATGGATGGTATAGTACTGTCGAAGGTGCTGACCATGGACCCCTAGGCACACCCCTGGCAGCACGGTGGCGCGAACGAACAGTACTTGTCATCATCCGATGCCTCCGGCAGCAACCTGCGGAGCGGCGTTGTGCCCAGCATCAACCCTCGTTGACAAACTAACTAGTACTGTGAGAGCATGTCTAACAGACCCCGTAAAATAACCGCTGAAATACGGGGTAGGGCTCTACCCAGCGGTCTAGCAGACCTCGTAAAACAGGCCCCCGCGTTGGGTTTTTCCAGTTTCAGCTAGGGGGTGGCTTCTACCCCCCTACTTGTGCGGGGCGGGAGAGGAAATAGAGGGCGAACCCACCATCCCATTTCAGCTAGGGCGCGCGGACATTTCAGAGTTCCCACCCGTTTCCCCCCGCGCCGCCGCCATAGCCACCCGCGCGCCGCCGCCGAAAACCTTGAGATCCATCCCGCTCCGCCGCGCCGCGCTGCATCCACGCCCGCCGTACCCCCGCCGGACATCCGCTCCCCTCCGCGCGCGCGCACGCCGCCGCACCCCCACCGCGGTCTCCACCGCTGTCAAAACCCACGGTGAGTACTCCGTCGCGTTTCTCTTCGTTTTCGCCGGTACAATCGATGTGCTTGGAGGTTGATCTATACTTCACGGTGCTAGATGACTTCGGAGGATGCGCATATGGAGGATTTGGTGGATTCGTCGACCGATTGGTCCTCGTCAGATTCCGACGATTCGGACCTCGACGAGCTGCTGAACAACGACGACACGGAGATGATGCTGCTCCTGTTCGGCATGAAGCAAATGGAGGAATGTGCCAAGCTGCTGGATCAGAGAAAAGGATCCACTATGGGGCGTATGTGCATTCCTCGGAACCGCGCACTCAGCCACGAACAGCTGATGCAAGATTATTTTGCCGAGGTACCGACCTATCCTCCCCGCCTCTTCCGTGAAGGTATCGAATGCGTAGGAGTTTGTTCGAGAGAATCGTCAGAGACTGCGAGGAAAATTGCGATTACTTCAAGCAAAGGAGGAACGCTGCCCATGTCATGGGATTTAGCCCATTTCAGAAAATATCAGCCGCCATGAGGGTGATTGCATACGGTATCCCAGCAGACTATACCGATGAGTACCTTCGCATTGGTGTACAAACAACCACAGATTGCGTGTGTATGTTTGCCAAGGTGGTGATCAAGTTGTATGGTGAGACGTATCTCCGAGCTCCAGATGAGCAAGATACGAAGAGACTCATGGAGATCAATGAAAAGAGGGGGTGGCCGGGGATGCTTGGTAGTCTGGATTGCATGCATTGGACATGGAAAAATTGTCCAAAAGCATGGCATGGAATGTAGCAAAAGCCGTGATGCTACCATTGTTCTTGAAGCTGTGACCTCGCAATACTTATGGATTTGGCATGCTTTTTTTGGACTACCGGGGACACTCAAGGACATCAACGTCTTGAATAGATCCCCTTTGTTTCCAAGACTAGTTAAGGGTGAAGCTCCAACTTGTAACTACAAAGTTATGAACAATGAGTACACCATGGGGTACTATCTCACAGGTGGTATTTACACTAACTATGCAACTCTTGTCAAGTCCATTAAAGAGAAAAAGGACAAGCCTTTGACAAGAAAAGAAGCTTGCTTCACCAGAAATCAAGAGGCATGCCGCAGGGACACTGAGAGTGCTTTTGGTGTTTTGCAAGCAAAGTTTGCCATTGTTCGGGGTCTTGCAAGGTTTTGGGATAATGAAACTCTTGTTGAAATCATGACATGTTGTGTGATTCTTCACAGCATGATCATTGAAGATGAGAGAGGGTGGAACTTGCCATGTTTCTATGACAATGTTGGCACCCGAGTGCAGCCCCAACGGAACACTGATCGGATTGAAGCTTTTCTTGCAGCGCATCGCAACATTGAAGATGCCGAGACTCATCACCGGCCAGCTCACCCAAGATCTGATTGATCATCACTGGCAGTTGCATGGTGTAACATCCCAAATTTATAATCAATGAAGAAGAAGATTTCCAAATACTCAAATTTTAGAACCAACAAAAACTTTTATTTGCATATAGTGCCATTCTTAGGACTTGTGCATTATTGTGTGAATTTGCCATGATGGTTGAAAATAAAATAGAAAAATCCCGAAACCCTCACATATGGTTTATGTCATTTTTGCAAATCTTTAACCTAGACCATTTTGGCTTGCACCATTAGTTGTATTATGTTACTAAACACTTATTAACACTTTTTGAATCAAAGAAACTCAAATCAAATCAAATTTGAAATCAAATTGTGCTCACATGCACTAATGGTCAAATCTGCCAATTTCAGTCTGATCACTACTTTGAGCCTCTGTATTTTGAGATTTTCAAACCAAACAATTCCAAATCTTTGCACCTCATCCAAGTACACATCAAGGTGAACAATTTTGGTAAAGACCACCAGTACAAATTCATCTTAGATCCAAAGTTATGCTCAAGCCAAGATGAGACTTTGAAGCAAACTTAAGATCATCCCATTTGCAACTTTTGCATTTCTTTTTATTTTTGAATGCCACCACCACCTTTGTGTGTTGTTGATCATTTGAAGCAACACCACCAAGTTTCATTTCAAATTTTCAAAATTGCATCCATGCGGCCATATTCACAAACACATTGTGATCAAATCCAAATCAAATCCAATCTTCACTATTTGAAATAGTGCCTAGCCAATTCTGGTTACCACTTGAGCTAGCATTGTTCCCTTGTCCCCTCTAGCCCTAAACCCTGCATAGAAACCCTAGGGGAGGGACAAGCATGGCCATGCCAATGGCATGCAGGCCATGCTCACCATGCCCCATGCTAACCCTAGCATCCCACCTCTCTACACTGGCCAACCCTGCCCTATTGCCTCCACTTGACCCCCTGAGCATGCATGTGCCCTCCATTGGTCGAAAGGTGGACAACAACGCCCAGACCAACGTGCGCCCGCGACGCTCTGGCGCGACAGGAATGGCATGGCCGCGTCCACGCGTGTCTGCCGGAGCGCGCACGGTGCACGCGTTGCCTCGCCACCTCGCGCCACCCCTGGCCCCCTTCTCTCCACCTCGAGCATCCCCGTGCCACCGCGAACGCACCAGACACGCTCGCGACACCAACCCACGCCCGCCGTTGCCGGAGAAGACGACCGCATCCCGCCACCACCTCGCAGTATACCACTTGCCCCCGACCAAGTTAGGCACCATCCGACCGCGTCGCCGCTGCCAAAAGAACCGCCAGGAACCGCAGCACAGTGTCGCACCCTCGCCTACCTCCCTACGCCGCCGGAGAGCCCGCGCCATGGTCGACTTGCCGCAGCACCCACGGCACTCCTCCGCCATTATAAATAGACGCTTCCCCTCGTCGATTTCTTCAATGCACCACACTCCCCTCTCCTCCCTCGACCTCCTCGACTACTCCCTCGCCTCGATTAGCCACTGGAGCCACCCAATTTCATCATCACTGCCGTGAGCCGCCGCGGAAGTTCGCCGTCGATTGGAGCCCTCCCCGGAGACGTCGCCGGTACCTGGAGCTTCGCCGTCGACTACACCTTCCTCGAGCACACTGTCAACCATCGCTGGAGCCACGGTGAGCCCTCCGACCCCGTACCTGCGCCGCGCCAGTGAGGTCTTCTCGCCAGCGACGGCGACGAACGAGATCCGTCGGATCTTGTTCTAATCCAACGCCTCGCAGCCCCCGTACCGCTTCGCGTAGTAAAGAGAGGCTGACGAGTGGCCCCTCACCTGCAGGCAGCCCACGCGTGCTGGACGCGTGGTGGGCTGGCCTTTGCGCTGTTTAAATGAATTAGGCCCAGTTAGTTTTCCCGCCGGCCCGTTTAATTCAAATCCTATTTTCTGTTAATTCAAAATTTGCTTACAGATGCTGTGTTCAAATTTGAATAACACCAAATTGGCTCAACCAAATTTAATGAACTGCATATGGATAGAAAGCTAGAGAAAATATTTACACAACTACACTGGTCTCAGCATGAGATTCGTTGTAGAATTAATGTGACAAAAATAACAAGTCAGGGACTTTTACAACTTCAAACAATTATTAAAAATCAACCAAAAATGCTTTTGAGTTGATTCCAACTCCCATAAGTCACATTCACATACACTAATTGTTTCTGTAAAAATATTGCATGGTTACTTTGTGTGATCATGACCTAGTTGAAATAAAGGACTATATGGCTATTCTAGTCAAATGATATTGTCCAAAACTATATAATAAATCATATGAGGTGTTTGCCCTCATTTAAATATTGTCCCAAGTAACTTCATATGAGTTTGTGACCTTGGTCTACTTACTCCCACACTGAATTACTTGGTGATGTAAATCTTAAGTGGTATGGTTAAATGGTATGAGGTCTTCTACCTCATTTAAATCATTTCCCAAATGAGGATTATGAATGGTGGACCTTAGTCAACATGGGTTCATACATTACTCATTTGAGGAGGTTAAATCTTAACAGGATTCAGTGAGAGGAAATTATTTCCTCAAAGAACTAAAGAGAGCACTAGTTAATAATGGTAATGAGAGGAAATTATTTTTCTTAAAGAAAGAAAACCAATTCAACTAATATGTTATGTGTGTCATGATTCTAGAATAGTTTGTGTGGAGCCATTGTGTGCTTAGTCTAGCTCTTGAACCTTGTTTGGTGACTATTACTTCATATCCGTTTTTACACGCTAGTACCGAGGAGTACCAGGAGGAGGATGTCTACTACCAAGAGGAGGAAGACCACTTTGACCAGTACACCAACCAAGGCAAGCTAATCTTGCAAGTGCAAAGCTCTCTTGAGCAAGGCACCATTCCACTTTACCTTATGCTCAATGATCCTATCCCAAGTTTATACATCGCAATTTACTTGGTTTATTTAAAGCTTGCTTTTATAGTTAACTTTGGTCTAAGTATAGAGTAGAGCAAGAGTATCAAACTTAGCCTAAGTAGCTTATGAGTTAAGTAGCACCCCTCATGATTAGTTTCTAGTGCTAACAAATAAAATTGACTACTCTAGATGGGAACTTGTGAATTTTGAAAACCTTGGAATGATGATTCATTCTATTGAAAGATTTTGAAGGTGAATATGACTTGTGAATGATATGGTGAACTTTGATAAAACTGATTGTTGGTTTGAATACGATACCTTTCCAATATTTGAGTACCCCCACAATACCTGATTATGGGTAGAGCTTAACTGGAAGTTTATGCATCTTAGTATGGGTTCCCTCTGAACAAGCATCATAGGGGTTATGCCGAGGATGCCTCCGTTAGAAGTGATATGATGTGAAATGAGGTGAATTGTCTGGCCCAAGCCCTGTGTAGTTTCCAGGCTGACGGTTTGTCTTCACTGGGAGGCCAAGCTCATGGGGAGAGGTACCTATACTAAGGTATGTAAGTGAAAGGTTATGGTTGATGATCCGCGTACTGTGTTACGATGATTCAGGGTTATTCCTGACGGATAAAATCAAATGTTGTGGCACAAGTGTGCAACCTCTGCAGAGTGTAAATCTATTCGAATAGCCGTGTCCACGGTTACGGACAGTTGGAAAGGCCATACTGTTACCGTTGTCAGATTTTCTTGAAAATGAATTGAATGGTGACTTGACTTGAATCACAACTGAGTTGTGGGAATAACACTAATATTCCCACTTGAGTTGGTTAGCATATGAAAGAGTCTTTTATCAAATGCTTGTGAACTAAAATTGGCTTTACGCAGATAAACTAGAGCTTAGCATCCCATTACAATAATTGATAGTACTTACACCAGTATTAGTTTGTGAGTACTTTAAAGTACTCACGGCTGTGTCCCTGGCTATTCCAATGGCCAGACTATGAAGAAGAGCAGCAGTACGAAGATGACGGCCAGCAGAACGTCTACACCAACTAGGAGTTCTTCTAACGTCCAGCGTTGGCATGTGGACTATAGAGTCCCCTTTTATTTCGCTTCCGCTATGTAATGTGTTCGTTGATCATTAGATCAACTATTTGTGTAATATTGGATCATGTGATCTGAATTTGTAAGACGACTATGGTTTGTAATGAATGATGACTTATGATATCGACTGTTATGTCTCGCAACAACGATCTTCCTGGAATTGCGATGTATGGCATAATAGGCATCTGGACTTAAAAATCCGGGTGTTGACACATGGCCAATGAATTTTTACATTCATTTCCTATTCTTGTATGTGTGAAACAGTTATCTTGATTGTTTGATTGCGGGAACATTTGTTATTTGTTTGATTCTTCCATTAGAACATTTGTTGGCAGTTCTGAAAAATATTATTGTAATAATTATGATGATTATTGTGTGATTTAAAACTTTTATTCGATGTGAATGTTGTATTGGTTCTAATATCCAATTTGTCAAAAACCCTGTTTTGAGGGGTTGGAAACTCGTCCGAGCTAGTAGACCCCGTATCCCCATCCCGTAAAACAGAATATTTCATAGGATTCTGTTTTACGGGGTGGGAATACGGGGTCTGGTAGCTTGGAAGAGTTTTCGGCCGGTGAAAAGTGAATACAATACCCTCTACTCGGGATAGAAAAACAGGGGGTCTATTAGACATGCTCTGAGCTTAATAAATTGTTAATTGATATGTTCTGTCACATGTGTTTGTAGATACAGTATTAGAAATTAATATTACGGTTTTGCTCACACCCTCCTCGGGCGAGCACACAACGATACTATTCAGATGGTACAATGCACTTGTGTTGGTTGCTACTATTGATCTTATGGTCTTAAGAAGTTGTGCACTCCAGCTGCTGCATATTCCATTGATCTTCTGCAGTCTAATGATTACTAATGCACTGAGGAATTGTATCGGCATACCTTGCTCTGCGCCTGAGGTATCCAATCAGTCTAATATAAATATGGGATTCATACCCCTATTGCAGAAACTAGCACAAAAGGGCAGCAAAACTGCAGTTGTGTTTAAGGCGGAAGAAACCAAGCCCCGTTATTCACTACAAATGCGTATTGCAAAAGATGGATTTTCTGACTGAATTAAGAAATCTAACAAGTGATGACATAAATCCGTTTCAACCTTCTAAAATTATGTATATCCTAAATCATTTCACTATTGACAAATAGAACCTGAGCAGACAATCGGCATCATGACAAATAAACAAAGAGCTAGATGCAAAAGTTCCGATACATCTAGAAAAAAGAAGAGAACAGATTTTAGAGATTAAACTGTTGGAGATATGCCCAAGATGCAATAATAAAAGTGGTTATTATATATCTTTATGTTTATGATAAATGTTTATATACCATGCTATAATTGTATTAACCGAAACATTGATACATGTGTGATATGTAAACAACAAAGAGTCCCTAGTATGCCTCTTATCTAGCTTGTTGATTAATGGATGATTAGTTTCATAATCATGAACATTGGATGTTATTAATAACAAGGTTATATCATTGTATGAATGATGTAATGGACACACCCAATTAAGCGTAGCATAAGATCACGTCATTAAGTTATTTGCTATAAGCTTTCGATACATAGTTACCTAGTCCTTATGACCATGAGATCATGTAAATCACTTATACCGGGAAGGTACTTTGATTACATCAAACACCACTGCGTAAATGGGTGGTTATAAAGGTGGGATTAAGTATCCGGAAAGTATGAGTTGAGGCATATGGATCAACAGTGGGATTTGTCCATCCCGATGACGGATAGATATACTCTGGGCCTTCTCGGTGGAATGTCGTCTAATGTCTTGCAAGCATATGAATAAGTTCATAAGAGACCACATACCACGGTACGAGTAAAGAGTACTTGTCAGGAGACGAGGTTGAACAAGGTATAGAGTGATACCGATGATCAAACCTCGGACAAGTAAAATATCACGTGACAAAGGGAATTGGTATCGTATGTGAATGGTTCATTCGATCACTAAAGTCATCGTTGAATATGTGGGAGCCATTATGGATCTCCAGATCCCGCTATTGGTTATTGGTCGGAGTGAGTACTCAACCATGTCCGCATAGTTCGCGAACCGTAGGGTGACACACTTAAAGTTGGATGTTGAAATGGTAGAACTTGAATATGGAATGGAGTTCGAATATTTGTTCGGAATCCCGGATGAGATCCCGGACATCACGAGTAGTCCCGGAATGGTCCGGAGAATAAGATTCATATATAGGAAGTCATTTTATAAGATTTAAAATGATCCGAAAGGTTCTATGGAAGGTTCTAGAAGGTTCTAGAAAAGTCCGGAAGAAACCACTAAGGAAGGCGGAGTCCCGGAGGGACTCCACCTCCATGGCCGGCCAACCCTAAAGGGGGAGGAGTCCCAAGTGGACTCCCCAAGGGGGGCCGGCCACCCCCTCCCAAGGAAGGGTGGGAATCCCACCTCTAGTGGGAGTCCTAGCTTGGGTAGGTTTCATGTGTTATGGAAGGTTTTGGTTTGGGGTCTTACTCGAAGACTTGTAGACCAACTCTTGGGTGTTCCACCTATATAATGAGGGCCAAGGGGAGGGGGCCGGCCACCCCAACAACCACAAGGTGGCCGCACCAGTAGATGGCCGGCGCCCCCCCTCTCCCCAAACCCTAGCCGCCCCACTACTCCTTCTTGCCCGCACGCTTAGTGAAGCTCCGCCGGGATTCTCCACCGCCACCGACACCACGCCGTCGTGTTGTCGGATTCAAGAGGAGCTACTACTTCCGCTGCCCGCTGGAACGGGGAGGTGGACGTCGTCTTCATCAATAACCGAACGTGTGACCGAGTACGGAGGTGCTGCCCGTTCGTGGCGCCATGATCAAGATCTTCTACGCGCTTTTGCAAGCGGCAAGTGAACGTCTATCGCAGCAACAAGAGCCTCATCTTGTAGGCTTTGGAATCTCTTCAAGGGTGAGACTCGATAATCCCCTCGTTGCTACCGTCTTCTAGATTGCATCTTGGCTTGGATTGTGTGTTTGCGGTAGGAAATTTTTTGTTTTCTATGCAACGAATCCCTACAGTGGTATCAGAGCCGTGTCTATGCATAGATGGTTGCACGAGTAGAACACAATGGTTTTGTGGGCGTTGATGCTCTTGTTATCTTTAGTTGAGTACTTTGCATCTTTATGGCATAGTGGGATGAAGCGGCTCGGACTAACTTTACATGACCGCGTTCATGAGACTTGTTCCTCGTTCGACATGCAACTTGTATTGCATAAGAGGCTTTGCGGGTGTCTGTCTCTCCTACTATAGTAAAGATTCAATTTACTCTTCTATTGACAACATTAGTATCAACGTTGTGGTTCATGTTCGTAGGTAGATTAGATCTCTCTCGAAAACCCTAAACCACGTAAAATATGCAAACCAAATTAGAGACGTCTAACTTGTTTTTGCAGGGTTTGGTGATGTGATATGGCCATAATGTGATGATGAATATGTATGAGATGATCATTATTGTATTGTGGCAACCGGCGAGAAGCCTTATGGTTGTCTTTAAATTTCATGTTGAGTAGTATTTCAAAGTAGTTGTAATAGTTGCTACATGGAGGATAATCATGAAGACGGCGCCATTGACCTTGACGCTACGCCGACGATGATGGAGATCATGCCCGAAGATGATGGAGATCATGTCCGTGCTTTGGAGATGAAGATCAAAGGCGCAAAGACAAAAGGGTCATATCATATCACATATGAACTGCATGTGATGTTAATCCTTTTATGCATCTTATTTTGCTTAGATCGCGACGGTAGCATTATAAGATGATCCCTCACTAAAATCTCAAGATAATAAAGTGTTCATCCTTAGTAGCACCGTTGCAAAGACTTGTCGTTTCGAAGCATCTCGTGATGATCGGGTGTGATAGAATCAACAAGTGCATACAACGGGTGCAAGCCAGTTTTTGCACATGCGGATACTATGGTGGCCTTGACGAGCCTAGCATGTACAGACATGGTCTCGGAACACGTGATACCGAAAGGTAGAGCATGAATCATATGATTGATATGATGAACACTTTGAGTGTTCGCCATTGAAATTACACCTTGTCTCGTGATGATCGGACTTAGGTGTGGTGGATTTGGTTCGTGTGATCACTAAGACAATGCGAGGGATATTGTTTTGAGTAGGAGTTCACCTAGATTTTTAATTATGTTGAATTAAAATTTGAACTCAATTTGTCATAAACTTAGTCTAAACTATTGCAAATATATGTTGTAGAGATGGCGTCCCCAATCAATTTTAACCAGTTCCTAGAGAAAGAAAAGCTTAAGAGCAACGGTAGCAACTTCACCGACTGGTTCCGTCATGTGAGGATCTTCCTCTCGGCGGAAATCTGCAATATGTGCTTGATGCACCGCTAGGTGACCCTCCTGCGAAACTGAAACCGATGAAGTAAAAGCTGTTTACGAGACTCGGAAAACTCGGTACTCTCAAGTTCGGTGTGCCATCCGATGTCTACGGGAGCTTCTATTCTTGTAGACAGTGTTGGGCCTCCAAGAGCAGAGGTTTGTAGAACAGCAGCAAGTTTCCCTTAAGTGGATCACCCAAGGTTTATCGAACTCAGGGAGGAAGAGGTCAAATATCCCTCTCATGCAACCTGCAACCACAAAACAAGAAGTCTCTTGTGTCCCCAACACACCTAATAGGTGCACTAGTTCGGCGAAGAGATAGTGAAATATAGGTGGTATAAATAAGCAGTAGCAGTGGCAACGGCACCAGAAAGTGCTTGCTGGCGTGAAGTTGATGGTGGTAATATTGCAGGAAGTACAGATGCAGTAAAACAGTAAACAAGCAGCGATAGCAGTATTTAGGAACAAGGCCTAGGGATCATACTTTCACTAGTGGACACTCTCAACATTGATCGCATAATAAATAACTCTTTCTCATATGTGCTACATACACTCTTTTGTTGGATGATGAACACATTGCGTAGTATTACACGAACCCTCAATGCCGGAGTTAACAAGCTCCACAATTAAATGTTCATATTTAAATAACCTTAGAGCATAATAGATCATTGCAAAATAAACCAAGAACTAACATAGTGCACACAATGTCCACATTACACTATGAAGGAGGAATAGATCACATCAATACTATCATAATGATAATTAACTCCACAATCTACAAGAGATCATGATCATAGCCTACGACAAGAACCACACGGTGCACACACTAGTCACCTTTACACCATGCAGGAGGAATAGACTACTTTAATAACATCACATGAGTAGCACACAACTAGTAGCGATACAAAGCTCATCATGTGGATCTCAATCATGTAAAGCAGCTCATGAGATCATTGTATTGAAGTACATAGGAGAGAGATTAACCACATAGCTACCGGTACAGCCCCGAGCCTCGATGGAGAACTACTCCCTCCTCATGGGAGACAAGCAGCGTTGATGGAGATGGCGGTGGTGTCGATGGAGAAGCCTTCCGGGGCACTTCCCCGTCCCGGCGGCGTGCCGGAACAGAGACTCCTGTCCCCCGGATCTTGGCTTCGCGATGGCGGCGGCTGCGGAAGGTTTCTCGTACCGTGGCTTTTTTCGTATCGAGGTTTTAGGTCCGGGACCTTTATATAGGCGAAGAGGCGGCGTCGGAAGGTCGAAGGGGCGACGACACCATAGGGCCGCGCGGCTAGGGGTGGGCCGCGCCACCCTATCATCCGGGGCCCTGTGGCCCCCTCCGGCGGCTCTCGGGTGTTCTGGATGCTTCCGGGCAAAATAGGAACCCGGGCGTTGATTTCGTCCAATTCGAGAATATTTCGTTACTAGGATTTCGAAACCAAAAACAGCAGAAAACGAGAACCGGCACTTCGGCATCTTGTTAATAGGTTAGTTCCAGAAAATGCACGAATATGACATAAAGTGTGCATATAACATGTAGAAATCATCAATAATGTGGCATGGAACATAAGAAATTATCGATACGTCGGAGACGTATCAGCATCCCCAAGCTTAGTTTCTGCTCGTCCCGAGCAGGTAAACGATAAACAAAGATAATTTCTGAAGTGACATGCCATCATAAACTTGATCATATTGTAAACATATGTAACGAATGCAGCGATCAAAACAATGGTAATGACATGAGTAAACAACTGAATCATAAAGCAATGAATTTTCATGAATAGCACTTTCAAGACAGGCATCAATAACTCTTGCATAAGAGTTAACTCATAAAGCAATAAATTCATAGTAAAGGTATTGAAGCAACACAAAGGAAGATTAAGTAAATAATTGTTATTTTGTACCCGCGTTGAGCATGAACATTATATCTGGATCTTGTTTAATGCAAGACAGTTATTCATTCAAGTCTGAGAATAATGGTTGTTCTATTTTTATGAATAATATCTTTTATGGTCGAGCACCTGAAAAGAATGGCTTATTTCTGTTAGATCTCGATAGTAGTGATACGCATATACATAACATTGATGCTAAGCGAATTAAATTGAATGATAATTCTACTTATATGTGGCACCGTCGTCTTGGTCATATTGGAGTGAAGCGCATGAAGAAACTCCATACCGATGGATTACTTGAATCACTTGACTTTGAGTCACTTGATAGATGCGAAGCATGTCTAATGGGAAAAATGACTAAGACTCCATTTTCTCGGTATGATGGAGCGAGCTACTCGACTTATTGGAAATCATACATACCGATGTGTGCGGACCAATGAGTGTAGCATCGCGCGGTGGTTATCGTTATGTTCTAACCTTCACGGATGATCCGAGTAGATATGGGTATATCTATTTCATGAAACATAAATCCGAAACTTTTGAGAAGTTTAAGGAATTCCAAAGTGAAGTAGAAAATCAACGTAACAAGAAGATTAAATTTCTACGATCTGATCGCGGAGGTGAATATCTGATTTATGAGTTTGGCATGCATTTAAAGAAATGCGGAATACTTTCACAGATTGACACCGCCGGGAACACCACAACGAAACGGTGTGTCCGAACGTCGTAATCGAACTCTCTTAGATATGGTTCGTTCTATGATGTCTCTTACTGATTTGCCGTTATCATTTTGGAGTTATGCATTAGAGACAGCCGCATTCACTTTAAATAGAGCACCATCAAAATCCGTAGAAACGACACCGTACGAATTATGGTTTAATAAGAAACCTAAGCTGTCGTTCCTTAAAGTTTGGGGTTGCGAAGCCTATGTAAAAAAGTTACAACCGGACAAGCTAGAACCCAAAGCGGAGAAATGCGTCTTCATAGGATACCCTAAGGAAACTATAGGGTACACTTTCTATCACAGATCCGAAGGCAAAATCTTTGTTGCTAAGAACGGAACCTTTCTTGAGAAAGAATTTCTCACTAAAGAAGTGACTGGAAGAAAAGTAGAACTCGATGAGATTGATGAATCCATACTCGTTGATCAGAGTAGCGCGAGTACCGGAAGTTGTACCTGTACCGCCTACACCGGCAACGAGAGGAAGCTAATGATAATGATCATGAAACTTCGAACGAGGAAACTACTGAACCTCGCAGATCGACAAGGGAACGTGCCACTCCTGATTGGTATGATCCTTGTCTAAATGTCACGATTGTGGATAACAATGATGAGGACCCTGCGACGTATGAAGAAGCGATGATGAGCCCAGATTCAAACAAATGGCAAGAAGCCATGAAATCCGAAATGGAATCCATGTATGATAACAAAGTATGGACTTTGGTAGACTTACCTGATAGCCGCAAGGCTGTCGAGAATAAATGGATCTTCAAGAGAAAAACAGATGCTGATGGTAATATTACTGTCTATAAAGCTCGACTTGTCGCAAAGGGTTTCCGACAAATTCAAGGTGTTGACTACGATGAGACTTTCTCACCTGTAGCGAAGCTAAAATCTGTGAGAATTTTGTTAGCAATAGCTGCATTTCCCGATTATGAGATTTGGCAGATGGATGTCAAAACGGCGTTCCTTAAAGGAGACATTGAGGAAGAGTTATATATGGTACAACCCAAAGGTTTTGTCGATCCTAAAAATGCTGACAAAGTATGCAAACTTCAGCGTTCAATTTATGGACTGAAGCAAGCATCGAGAAGTTGGAACCGACGCTTTGATAAGGTGATCAAAGACTTCGGGTTTATACAGTGCCATGGAGAGGCTTGTATTTACAAGAAAGTGAGTGGGAGCTCGTAGCATTCCCGATATTATATGTAGATGACATATTATTGATTGGGAATGATATAGAACTATTAAGCGAGTGTAAAAGGTTATTTGAATAACAGTTTTTCAATGAAAGACCTTGGTGAAGCATCGTATATATTAGGCATCAAGATTTATAGAGATAGATCAAGACGCCTAATAGGGCTATCACGAGAGTACATACTGGACAAGATTCTAAAGAAGTTTAGAATGGACGAAAGTAAGAAAGGGTTTTTACCTATGTTCCCGGGCAAGGTCTTGAGTAAGACTCGGGGACCGGCTACGGCGAAGAAAGAGAAAGGATGAGTCGGATCCCCTATGCTTCAGACAGTAGGCTCTATTATGTATGCCATGCTATGTACTAGACTCGGATATAGCGCATGCTTCGTTAGTTTGACTAGCGGATATCAAAGTGATCCAGGAATGGAACAACTGGACAGCGGTCAAGAATATCCTGAAGTACTTGAAAAGAACTAAGGATATGTTTCTTTGTTATGGAGGTGACCAAGAGCTCGTTGTAACAAGTTACACCGATGCAAGTTGGAACACCGATCCCGATGACTCTAAGTCACGAGTCCGGGTACGTGTTTATATTGAATGGTGCTGCAGTAAGCTGGGCAAGCTCGAAGCAGTGCACGGTGGCGAAGTCTTCAACAGAATAGTACATAGCGGCTTCAGAGGCTTCATCAGAAGCGGTATGGATGAAGAGGTTCATTGTAGAGCTCGGTGTGGTTCCTAGTGCATTGGACCCACTAGTCATATACTGTGACAACATGGGTGCCATCGCCAATGCACAAGAACCAAGGTCACACAAGAGGCTGAAGCATATCAAGCTGCGTTACCACTCGATTCGTGAGTACATCGAAGATGGAGAAGTAAAGATTTGCAAAGTACACACTGATCCGAATGTAGCAGATCCGTTGACTAAAGCTCTCCCTAGGGCAAAGCATGACCAACACCAGAATGCCATGGGTGTTAGGTTCCTTACAATGTAATCTAGATTATTGACTCTAGTGCAAGTGGGAGATCGTTGGAGATATGCCCAAGAGGCAATAATAAAAGTGGTTATTATATATCTTTATGTTTATGATAAATGTTTATATACCATGCTATAATTGTATTAACCGAAACATTGATACATGTGTGATATGTAAACAACAAAGAGTCCCTAGTATGCCTCTTATCTAGCTTGTTGATTAATGGATGATTAGTTTCATAATCATGAACATTGGATGCTATTAATAACAAGGTTATATCATTGTATGAATGATGTAATGGACACACCCAATTAAGCGTAGCATAAGATCACGTCATTAAGTTATTTGCTATAAGCTTTCGATACATAGTTACCTAGTCCTTATGACCATGAGATCATGTAAATCACTTATACCGGAAAGGTACTTTGATTACATCAAACACCACTCGCGTAAATGGGTGGTTATAAAGGTGGGATTAAGTATCCGGAAAGTATGAGTTGAGGCATATGGATCAACGAGTGGGATTTGTCCATCCCGATGACGGATAGATATACTCCGGGCCTTCTCGGTGGAATGTCGTCTAATGTCTTGCAAGCATATGAATAAGTTCATAAGAGACCACATACCACGGTACGAGTAAAGAGTACTTGTCGGAGACGAGGTTGAACAAGGTATAGAGTGATACCGATGATCAAACCTGGGACAAGTAAAATATCGCGTGACAAAGGGAATTGGTATCGTATGTGAATGGTTCATTCGATCACTAAAGTCATCGTTGAATATGTGGGAGCCATTATGGATCTCCGTGATCCCGCTATTGGTTATTGGTCGGAGTGAGTACTCAACCATGTCCGCATAGTTCGCGAACCGTAGGGTGACACACTTAAAGTTGGATGTTGAAATGGTAGAACTTGAATATGGAATGGAGTTTGAATATTTGTTCGAAGTCCAGGATGAGATCCCGGACATCACGAGGAGTCCCGGAATGGTCCGGAGAATAAGATTCATATATAGGAAGTCATTTTATAAGATTTAAAATGATCCGGAAGGTTCTATGGAAGGTTCTAGAAGGTTCTAGAAAAGTCCGGAAGAAACCACTAAGGAAGGCGGAGTCCCGGAGGGACTCCACCTCCATGGCCGGCCAACCCTAAAGGGGGAGGAGTCCCAAGTGGACTCCCCAAGGCCTCGTTCGGTTGCAGGTGATTTAATACTCTAGTGTATTTATTCCAACGAGTAATTGGGTGGTCACCCAAATCTCCCCGGTGATCGATTTCCACGCCTGGATTCTTTCCATGCCTGGGGACACGATTATTTTTTCACCCGTCAAATGGCCGGGGTTGACAGGGTTTGGGCCGTGGTTTCAGCCCCGCTGGGTTTAACCGAACGCGGAAAGTCTGCTGGGCTGGGATTAGTCCCCGATGTGGTTTATCTCCCGAAACCCGGCCCATCCCTCCAGGGTGGGGAATAACCGAACGAAGCCCAAGGGGGGCCGGCCACCCCCTCCCAAGGAAGGGTGGGAATCCCACCTCTAGTGGGAGTCCTAGCTTGGGTAGGTTTCATGTGTTATGGAAGGTTTTGGTTTGGGGTCTTATTCGAAGACTTGTAGTTGTAGACCAACTCTTGGGTGTTCCACCTATATAATGAGGGCCAAGGGGAGGGGGCCGGCCACCCCAACAACCACAAGGTGGCCGCACCACTAGATGGCCGGCGCCCCCCTCTCCCCAAACCCTAGCCGCCCCACTACTCCTTCTTCCCCGCACGCTTAGCGAAGCTCCGCCGGGATTCTCCACCGCCACCGACACCACGCCGTCGTGCTGTCGGATTCAAGAGGAGCTAGTACTTCCGCTGCCCGCTGGAACGGGGAGGTGGACGGTGTCTTCATCAACAACCGAACGTGTGACCGAGTAAGGAGGTGCTGCCCGTTCGTGGCGCCGTGATCAAGATCTTCTACGCGCTTTTGCAAGCGGCAAGTGAACATCTACCGCAGCAACAAGAGCCTCATCTTGTAGGCTTTGGAATCTCTTCAAGGGTGAGACTCGATAATCCCCTTGTTGCTACCGTCTTCTAGATTGCATCTTGGCTTGGATTGTGTGTTTGCGGTAGGAAAATTTTTGTTTTCTATGCAACGAATCCCTACATAAACACTTCAATATTTGTTCAACAACACACTCATAATATCCAAGATTTCAGTAATACAGTTGCATGTGCTACTAGCAGCCATGGCTACATATAAGTACACAAACACAAGCTCGCTCACTAAGTTAACTGCAATATAGAGCCAAATAAGGGCAGTTCATCAGTGCACTTAAGCATCAACAGAACATATCACAGATCCAATACTTTGTTCCCAACGTCTACAAGTGGATGACATTGTGCTTCAAGCTCCAATTTATACTACTTGGATCCAACACTGCCACTGTCAAAGATGAAGCCCCATTATCGGTCATCGTCTGGGTTGCACGATGATTCCCTGCGGGTGTGAATCACCACCGGCATCCTCTGCATCATTGTAAATACGTTTCAGCGCCTGCACCACTTCGCCCATAAAGTCCGTTGCGATGGATTGTTGACAGCGAAGCAAGTAGCCACTATTGAGAACATCGACGATGATGCAGATCTCACCAAGCTAGTTGAAATTGATCTGCCATCCTTGCACAAATGAACCATGCTATACCAATGCACTGACAGACCCGAGCATTTACCGGAGCAGCTAGCTGGGTCATAATCTGAGCATACAAAGTGACACACAGATATTAGGTAGTACCCCAGCAACAAAGAGAAATTTGATTAAATCGTACAACCAAATTCAGAAAGCCACGGTATACTTAATTAAAACATTTGGCAGCTAGAGTTTCAGACATTTGTGAAAGCACACAAACCTACATTAAATAAGAACGGTTTTATGACAGAGAAAATTAAATTCATCAGAAAGTAGTCTGGAAGCTTGTCCTCTCAAGTTATGATGGACTATAGTATACATAACAACTCAGCTTTCAACCTAAACATCTGAAAGTAATCTGGAAGCTTGCCCTCTCAAGTTGATGTGTCGAATAAAATGCAGTAACAATTTGAAGATGAAGAACATAGGGATCTAGGCAGCTCAGAGAGTCACATAAGATGAATCATTCAGACCTGAAATATACAAAGTGACTCAGGAAAATGCAATAGCAACTTGAAGATGAAGAATGTATACTTCAGATTCTTTCTGCATATATTGCCAGTGAATGCATACTTTAGTAAGCTGAAGTAGTGCAAAGGACTAAAACTTTTGAGAATTTTAGGCCGTAGCATACAAAAATTGAAACATGTGCAACAACGTAATATGGCAGTACTGGTGCATAGCTGTGATGCAGATTCAAACCTAATGAAAAACTATATTGAACCAACTAAATGGTGTTTGTTGTGATGATGAATGCGAAAAACTCTTCTTCTTTGGTTGATATTGTTAGGAATAGACAGCTTGTATTACCAGGGGGCCAAAGGCCACAATATATAGTACATGTACAGGTGCAAATTTGCAGGAAGCCCCCTAACATATGGGGAAACTACAATATACAAATATATATTCTAACACCCCCCCCCCCTCAAACATATGGTAGGAGCTGAGACAAAGTGGCTCAGAATATGAACAGGATAAGAGATATCAGGACGAGTGACGGCAAGATAAACAAGACTCCCAACAAGATGGCGATAACGTGTCGGATCAGGAAGAGGATCACCATCAGTAGGACGAAGCTTAACATTAAGCTCCATAGGAGTCTCAACAGTGCGCTCATCCTCAAGAGCAGCACGAGCAAGAAGATCCTGAATATACTTTTCCTGAGAGATAGAAAAACCATCAGGAGTGGAGGAGACCTCAATCCCAATAAAGTAGCAAAGAGGACCAAGATGAGTCATAAGAAACTGATCTCGAAGACGAGCCTTGACAAAGGAAATATACTCAGGATCATCACCAGTAATGATCATATCATCAACATAGAGAAGGAGAAGAGTGCGTCCATGAGGAGAAGTGTGAACAAATAGCGTTGGATCATGAAAACTAGGAGAGAAACCAGCAGCAGTCACCACAGAGGCAGAGCGCTCAAACCAGGCACGAGGGGCATGTTTCAATCCATAAAGAGAACGCCTAAGACGACAAACCATCCCATCAGGAACAGAATACCCAGGAGGAGGCTGCATGTAAACCTCCTCACTCAACTCACCATTAAGAAAAGCATTCTGAACATCAAGCTGGGACACAGACCAACATCGAACAGAAGCAACAACAAGAAGAGTACGCATAGTGGTCATATGAGCCACAGGGGCAAAAGTTTCATCATAGTCACGGTCGTGCTCCTGCTGAAAGCCATGAGCCACAAGACGCGCTTTATAGCGCTCAAGAGATCCATCAGAGCGGGTCTTAATTTTATAGACCCACTTACACATGATAGGACGAACACCAGAAGGGGAGAAACAAGATCCCAGGTGCCAGTGCGCTCAAGCGCAGTGATCTCCTCAGCCATGGCAAGCTTCCATTCAGGATGACGCTCGGTATTCCGATAAGAAGTCGGCTCGGAGACAACTTAGAGACCATATGACTAGGAGAGTAACGAGCTGTTGCACGACGCTGACGAATAGGCCGTGAAGAGGGAAGCTCATCAGAAGAAGAGGAAGAAGGAACAGCAGAGGAAGGGTCCGAAGCCGGAGAATGAGGAGAACTAGGGGAACTAGATGGAGGAGAGGATGGCGCCAAGGTCGAATGGGGCGCATCAGAACTAAGAGGTCGAGGAGAAGGGACAGTGGGAGGTGCATCAGGAAATAGAAGAAAAGATATATCATCCACCGGGTAAGTACCAGAGGTGGGGCGAGGATAGAAGGGACACGTCTCATCAAACGTGACATCACGAGAGATGCGCATCCGACGACCAACGGGGTCCCAACAGTGATAGCCCTTATGCTCATCACTGTATACGAGAAAAAACACACTCAACAGACTGAGCGGTCAGTTTGGTGCGTTCGCGAGGAGGGAGAAGGACATAGCAAACGCAACCAAATAAACGAATAGTCGAGTAATCTGGAGAGCTACCAGAAAGACGCTCGAGAGGAATGCCACCTTGAAGGGCAGCAGAAGGCTGAATGTTAATGAGGTAAGTCGATGTAGTGACAGCCTCAGCCCAGAAATGCGGTGGAAGAGAGGAAGCAATCATCATAGCACGGGTAGTTGATACGTCTCCAACGTATCGATAATTTCTTATGATCCATGCCATATTATTGATGATACCTACATGTTTTATGCACACTTTATGTCATATTCGTGCATTTTCTGGAACTAACCTATTAACAAGATGCCGAAGTGCCGCTGTCATTGTTTTCGCTGTTTTTGGTTTCAGAAATCCTAGTAACGAAATATTCTCGGAATTGGACGAAATCAAGACCCGGGGGCCTATTTTGCCACGAACCTTCCGGAAGACCGAAGAGCATACGAAGTGGGGCCACGAGGTGGCGACACCACAAGGCGGCGCGGCCAAGGAGGGGCCCGCGCCGCCCTATGGTGTGGGCCCTCGTCAGCCCTCCGACTCCGCCCTTCCGCCTACTTAAAGCCTCCGTCGCGAAACCCCTGATGCGAAAAACCACGATACGGAAAACCTTCCAGAGACGCCGCCGCCGCCAATCCCATCTCGGAGGATTCTGGAGATCTCCTCCGGCACCCTGCCCGAGAGGGGATTCATCTCCCGGAGGACTCTACACCGCCATGGTCGCCTCCGGAGTGATGAGTGAGTAGTTCACCCCTGGACTATGGGTCCATAGCAGTAGCTAGATGGTTGTCTTCTCCTCATTGTGCTTCATTGTTGGATCTTGTGAGCTGCCTAACATGATCAAGATCATCTATCCGTAATATTCTATGTTGTGTTTGTCGGGATCCGATGGATAGAGAATACCATGTTATGTTAATTATCAAGTTATTACATATGTGTTGTTTATGATCTTGCATGCTCTCCGTTATTAGTAGAGGCTCGGCCAAGTTGATGCTAGTAACTCCAAGAGGGAGTATTTATGCTCGATAGTGGGTTCATGCCTACATTGACACCTGGGACGAGTGACGAAAGTTCTAAGGTTGTGTTGTGCTCGTTGCCACTAGGGATAAAACATTGATGCTATGTCCGAGGATGTAGTTATTGATTACATTACGCACCATACTTAATGCAATTGTCTCGTTGCTTTGCAACTTAATACCGGAGGGGGTTCGGATGATAACCTCGAAGGTGGACTTTTTAGGCATAGATGCGAGTTGGATGGCGGTCTATGTACTTTGTCGTAATGCCCAATTAAATCTCACTATACTTATCATGCCATGTATGTGCATTGTTATGCCCTCTCTATTTGTCAATTGCCCGACTGTAATTTGTTCACCCAACATGCTTTTATCTTATGGGAAAGACACCTCTAGTGAACTGTGGACCCCGGTCCATTCTTTTAATACTGAAATACAAATCTGCTGCAATACTTGTTTTTACTGTTTTCTCTCGCAAACAATCATCTTCCACACAATACGGTTAATCCTTTGTTACAGCAAGCCGGTGAGATTGACAACCTCACTGTTTCGTTGGGGCAAAGTATTTTGGTTGTGTTGTGCAGGTTCCACGTTGGCGCCGGAATCCCTGGTGTTGCGCCGCACTACATCCCGCCGCCATCAACCTTCAACGTGCTTCTTGGCTCCTCCTGGTTCGATAAACCTTGGTTTCTTTCCGAGGGAAAACTTGCTGCTGTGCGCATCATACCTTCCTCTTGGGGTTCCCAACGAACGTGTGAAATACACGCCATCAAGCATATTTTCCGGCGCCGTTGCCGGGGAGATCAAGACACGCCTGCAAGGGGAGTCTCCACTTCTCAATCTCTTTACTTTGTTTTTGTCTTGCTTTATTTTATTTACTACTTTGTTTGCTGCATTATATCAAAACACAAAAAAATTAGTTGCTAGTTTTTCTTTATTTACTGTCTTGTTTGCTATATCGAAAACACAAAAAAATTAGTTACTTGCATTTACTTTATCTAGTTTGCTTTATTTACTGTCTTGCGCTCTATATTAAAAATACAAAAAAATTAGTTACTTTTGTTACCATGTCTAGCTCTGAACCTGTTACTTCTTCGCCTGAAGAATTAGTCTTCACTTTTAAACAAGGGGATGAGGAAAGTTTTAAGGATGCTTGGTCTAGAATTTTTACTTCTTATCGTAAAACTGAACCTCAAATGACTCTAAGTTTGCTCCTTAGTAATTTTTATTTTGGTCTTATGATTCTCTATAGATATGCTTTGGATACTTTAGTGGGAGGAGATTTCCTTCATTGCAATGGGGATCAAGCTTTTAATGCCATAAAGAAGTTGGTTGCATCACATGATTCAGCTAATAACTTTGATTCAGCCCTTATTAGCATTTATAATAGATTAAACAATCTCGAGATAAGTACATCTCGCCTGGATGACAACTATCACCATGTTCGTAATCGTATTGAAAAAGTTTTAGTGAACTCTAAACCTTCATTATGGGATCCTACTGTTAAAATTGTTATCGGTGATCAAACTCTTCGTGCCAACTGTGATATTATGTCTGAATTTTGCCTTATACCGGAGAGCATTTATAAATCTTTGAAACTTTGGGGAGTTGATGAAGGAGGAGAAGAAATAACTCTCATTGATAACTCGTTATAATTCCTAAGGGAATAGCCGCAGGTGTGCATACAACCATTCTTGGAAGAACAATATCCATTGATTATCTTGTTATTGAATGTGTAGGGACAGGAAAAATCACACTCGGAAGATCCCTGCTAAAACTATTGGGAGCGAGTCATAGATGTGGGAGAAGGCATCCTGGATTTCACCTCTATACCGGGAGGGAATCATACATTTCCTAAATCAAAGAGAAAGAAAAACAACAAGAAAGGTAAGGGTAAAGCCCAAGGTAAGGATGATGCACCACTCTCCGATAATACTTGAGTTACACTTTCTGCGCCTAGCTGAAAGGCGTTAAAGAAAAGCGCTTATGGGAGACAACCCATGTTTTTACTACAGTATTTTTGTTTTATATTTGAGTCTTGGAAGTTGTTTACTACTGTAGCAACCTCTCCTTATCTTAGTTTTGAGTTTTGTTGTGCCAAGTAAAGTCTTTGATAATAAAGTAAGTACTAGATTTGGATTACTGCGCAGTTCCAGATTTCTTTGCTGTCACGAATCTGGGTCTACCTCCCTGTAGGTAGCTCAGAAAATTAAGCCAATTTACGTGCATGATCCTCAGATATGTACGCAACTTTCATTAAATTTGAGCATTTTCATTTGAGCAAGTCTGGTGGCCTAATAAAATCCATCTTTACGGACTGTTCTGTTTTGACAGATTCTGCCTTTTATTTCGCATTGCCTCTTTTGCTATGTTGGATGAATTTCTTTGATCCATTAATGTCCAGTAGCTTTGTGCAATACCCAGAAGTGTTAAGAATGATTGTGTCACCTCTGAACATGTGAATTTTTATTGTGCACTAACCCTCTAATGAGTTGTTTCGAGTTTGGTGTGGAGGAAGTTTTCAAGGATCAAGAGAGGAGTATGATGCAATATGATCAAGGAGAGTGAAAGCTCTAAGCTTGGGGATGCCCCGGTGGTTCACCCCTGCATATTCTAAGAAGACTCAAGCGTCTAAGCTTGGGGATGCCCAAGGCATCCCCTTCTTCATCGACAACATTATCGGTTCCTCCCCTGAAACTATATTTTTATTCCGTCACATCTTATGCACTTTGCTTGGAGCGTCGGTTTGTTTTTGTTTTTTTTTTGTTTGAATAAAATGGATCCTAGCATTCACTTTATGGGAGAGAGAGACGCTCCGCTGTAGCATATGGACAAGTATGTCCTTAGGCTCTACTCATAGTATTCATGGCGAAGTTTCTTCTTCGTTAAATTGTTATATGGTTGGAATTGGAAAATGCTACATGTAGTAACTCTAAAATGTCTTGGATAATTTGATACTTGGCAATTGTTGTGCTCATGTTTAAGCTCTTGCATCATATACTTTGCACCCATTAATGAAGAAACACTTAGAGGTTGCTAATTTTGTTTGCATATTTGGTCTCTCTAAGGTCTAGATAATTTCTAGTATTGAGTTTTGAACAACAAGGAAGACGGTGTAGAGTCTTATAATGTTTACAATATGTCTTTTATGTGAGTTTTGCTGCACCGTTCATCCTTGTGTTTTTTTCAAATAACCTTGCTAGCCTAAACCTTGTATCGAGAGGGAATACTTCTCATGCATCCAAAATACTTGAGCCAACCACTATGCCATTTGTGTCCACCATACCTACCTACTACATGGTATTTATCCGCCATTCCAAAGTAAATTGCTTGAGTGCTACCTTTAAAATTCCATCATTCACCTTTACAATATATAGCTCATGGGACAAATAGCTTAAAAACTATTGTGGTATTGAATATGTACTTATGCACTTTATCTCTTATTAAGTTGCTTGTTGTGCGATAACCATGTTTTCTGGGGACGCCATCAACTATTGTTTGTTGAATATCATGTGAGTTGCTATGCATGTCCGTCTTGTCTGAAGTAAGAGATATCTACCACCTTAATGGTTGGAGCATGCATATTGTTAGAGAAAAACATTGGGCCGCTAACTAAAGCCATGATTCATGGTGGAAGTTTCAGTTTTGGACATATATCCTCAATCTCATATGAGAATAATAATTGTTGCCACATGCTTATGCATTAAAGAGGAGTCCATTATCTGTTGTCCATGTTGTCCCGGTATGGATGTCTAAGTTGAGAATAATCAAAAGCGAGAAATCCAAAATGCGAGCTTTCTCCTTAGACCTTTGTACAGAGCGGCATGGAGGTACCCCATTGTGACACTTGGTTAAAACATGTGCATTGCAAAGATCCGGTAGTCCAAGCTAATTAGGACAAGGTGCGGGCACTATTAGTATACTATGCATGAGGCTTGCAACTTGTAAGATATAATTTAGATAACTCATATGCTTTGTTACTACCGTTGACAAAATTGTTTCATGTTTTCAAAATAAAAGCTCTAGCACAAATATAGCAATCGATGCTTTCCTCTTTGAAGGACCATTCTTTTTACTTTTATGTTGAGTCAGTTCACCTATCTCTCTCCACCTCAAGAAGCAAACACTTGTGTGAACTGTGCATTGATTCCTACATACTTGCATATTGTACTTGTTATATTACTCTATGTTGACAATTATCCATGAGATATACATGTTACAAGTTGAAAGCAACCGCTGAAACTTAATCTTCCTTTGTGTTGCTTGAATACCTTTACTTTGATTTATTGCTTTATGAGTTAACTCTTATGCAAGACTTATTGATGCTTGTCTTGAAGTACTATTCATGAAAAGTCTTTGCTTTATGATTCACTTGTTTACTCATGTCATTACCATTGTTTTGATCGCTGCATTCATTACATATGTTTACAAATAGTATGATCAAGGTTATGATGGCATGTCACTTCAGAAATTATCTTTGTTATCGTTTTACCTGCTCGGGACGAGCAGAACTAAGCTTGGGGATGCTTGATACGTCTCCGACGTATCGATAATTTCTTATGATCCATGTCATATTATTGATGATGCCTACATGTTTTATGCACACTTTATGTCATATTCGTGCATTTTCAGGAACTAACCTATTAACAAGATGCCGAAGTGCCAGTTGCTGTTTTTTCGTTGTTTTTGGTTTCAGAAATCCTAGTAACGAAATATTCTCGGAATTGGACGAAATCAAGACCCAGGGGCCTATTTTGCCACGAACCTTCCAGAAGACCGAAGAGCATACGAAGTGGGGCCACGAGGTGGCGACACCACAAGGCGGCGCGGCCAAGGAGGGGCCCGCGCCGCCTATGGTGTGGGCCCCTCGTCAGCCCTCCGACTCTGCCCTTCCGCCTACTTAAAGCCTCCGTCGTGAAACCCCTGATGCGAAAAACCACGATACGGAAAACCTTCCAGGGACGCCGCCGCCGCCAATCCCATCTCGGAGGATTCTGGAGATCTCCTCCGGCACCCTGCCGGAGAGGGGATTCATCTCCCGGAGGACTCTACACCGCCATGGTCGCCTCCGGAGTGATGAGTGAGTAGTTCACCCCTGGACTATGGGTCCATAGCAGTAGCTAGATGGTTGTCTTCTCCTCATTGTGCTTCATTGTTGGATCTTGTGAGCTGCCTAACATGATCAAGATCATCTATCTGTAATATTCTATGTTGTGTTTGTCGGGATCCGATGGATAGAGAATACCATGTTATGTTAATTATCAAGTTATTACATATGTGTTGTTTATGATCTTGCATGCTCTCCGTTATTAGTAGAGGTTCTGGCCAAGTTGATGCTAGTAACTCCAAGAGGGAGTATTTATGCTCGATAGTGGGTTCATGCCTGCATTGACACCGGGACAGGTGACGGAAAGTTCTAAGGTTGTGTTGTGCTTGTTGCCACTAGGGATAAAACATTGATGCTATGTCCGAGGATGTAGTTATTGATTACATTACGCACCATACTTAATGCAATTGTCTGTTGCTTTGCAACTTAATACTGGAGGGGTTCGGATGATAACCTGAAGGTGGACTTTTTAGGCATAGATGCGGTTGGATGGCGGTCTATGTACTTTGTCGTAATGCCCAATTAAATCTCACTATACTTATCATGCCATGTATGTGCATTGTTATGCCCTCTCTATTTGCCAATTGCCCGACTGTAATTTGTTCACCCAACATGCTTTTATCTTATGGGAGAGACACCTCTAGTGAACTGTGGACCCCGGTCAATTCTTTTAATACTGAAATACAAATCTGCTGCAATACTTGTTTTACTGTTTTCTCTGCAAACAATCATCTTCCACACAATACGGTTAATCCTTTGTTACAGCAAGCCGGTGAGATTGACAACCTCACTGTTTCGTTGGGGCAAAGTATTTTGGTTGTGTTGTGCAGGTTCCACGTTGGCGCCGGAATCCCTGGTGTTGCGCCGCACTACATCCCGCCACCATCAACCTTCAACGTGCTTCTTGGCTCCTCCTGGTTCGATAAACCTTGGTTTCTTTCTGAGGGAAAACTTGCTGCTGTGCGCATCATACCTTCCTCTTGGGGTTCCCAACGAACGTGTGAAATACACGCCATCAGTAGTCTCAAGAATATGATAATGCTTACGCTCGGCGATACCATTTTGAGCATGGGCGCCGGGACACGAGAACTGAGCAAGGGTGCCCTGCTCAGCAAGAACACCACGCAGGTGCTGGGAGATATACTCTCCTGCAGAATCATCACGAAACACACGAATAGGCGTGGAATACTGAGTATGAACCATGGCTGCAAAGCACTGATAAATAGAGAGCACCTGACTGTGAGAGCGCATAAGAAACAACCAGGTGTACCGTGAAAAATCATCAATAAACAAAATATAGTATCGATGACCCCCTTTGGAAGGAAAGGGAGCCGTACCCCAAACATCCGAATGAACTAAATCAAAAGGTCGCTGAGATACAGACGCACTACTATGATAGGGAAGCTGAATCTGTTTGCCTAACCTACAACCCTGACACGAATGCAAAGACACATCTCCTGAGACAGACCCCAGAAGACCACTACGAACTAATGACGATAAACGGGAGCCACAGAGGTGACCCAGCCGATGATGCCACTGCTGAAAAGATCCAGTGACAGAAGCAGCAACCGCAAGAGAACTAGCAGATGAAGTGTCAGCAGGAGGAACGCGAAGCCAGTCTAACTCCCGAGCCCGGGGACTTAAGGCTGCGAGGGCCAGCTCCAACCAGGGCCTGTGTACGGCGGTCCTGAACAGCACAAGAATCAGCGTCAAGAATGATGCGACAACCAGAATCAGTAAGCTGACTAGCGGAAAATAGGTTCATCTTAAGACTAGGAACATGAGAAACATCAGGAACAGAGAAAGAGGAAGTAGAAAGGGTGCCTCGACTGGAAACAGGGAGAGAGGTACCATCAGCCGTGATAACACGGACAGGAGATCAAACAAGAGAGTGAAGAGCAGAAAGAATAGAAGACGCAAAAGTCATATGAAAAGAAGCTCCAGATACCAGATACCACGGGGATGACATACCTGACTATGTAGAAGGTGGTGGTCGCGCGGTGCCAGAAGAGCCAGGCACAGAACCAGCAGTACCCATCGAGGAAGAGCCTGTAGCAGCGAGCAGACCACGAAGACCACGGATAATGTCCTGATCAGATAGCGCAACAGCAGAAGATCCTGAAGAACCACCCTGCCGACGAGTATGGTACCGCTGACGTAAGCTGGGATCCCTCTTCCAGCAGCTAGAGACATCGTGGCCAGACATGCAACAGTAGGTGCAGGGAGGTGTTGTCATACCACGAAGCTGCTGAGGCTAACTCTGGCCCTGGACCGGAGGAGTAGAGAGTATCAGCGGTACTGGAGACCGCAACGAAGCCGGCGGCATAGGAGGACCACGAGCAGACGGCACAGGAGGGCCACGAGCAGCAAATACAGAGGGAACCTCAAGAAGACCAGCACCACGAAGACGAGTCTCCTCAGCACGAAGCTCAGCCAGTGCCTCAGAGAGCGGAACACGACCACGGGCAAGCAGCTGTGCACGGCGCGGCTCAAACTCCTTACGGAACCGCGACAAGAACTCAAAACGCGCTGAAACTCCAGATCCGTGCGTACAGTCAGACAACAAGGATAGATGGCACACACAGCTGTACGAAGAGAATCAAGCTGACGCCAAATAGCAGCACTCTGAGTGTAGAACTCATCAATAGTAGAATCACCCTGCTGAAGGGCATGCTCCTGGCGAACCATAGACAGGTAAAGAGCATCCCCAGACGGCTGATAGCGCTGACGAAGAAAAGCCCACTGAGCAGCAGCGGTGGGAAGACCCATGAACTCAGTAGCATACTGAGGCAGAACACTGGAGGTGAGAACGAGCAGCGACACGAGCATCCTCATCTATCCACTGAGTGTAGTCAGTCAGATCCAGCCGGTAAGTCGCAACGACAGTAGAGTGGTCCTGGACCTTCCGGTCATAATCAGCCAGAGCAGTATCATCAGCACTCTTGGCTGCATCCTTATCCGCCTGAGTAGCATCAGGGGCAAGGGCAACGGGCGTCGGTGCAACAGGCACCGTAGGAGCAACGGGGGTGCGGCGGACAGGAGAACTAGCCAGAAAGCACACCCCAAAGACGAAGATCGCGCATGTGGACGCGCATGAAGGCAGTGAAATCAGGGTAATTCGCCCCATCAAAGATCACCGGGCAGCGAGGAATCGCAACATAGCCCGACGAGGAAGACATATCTCCCTCTGTTTTTTTCCTTCTTTTTTTTTTGGAATCTGAATCAACTTACGAGCCTGCAAGAACTCCGGCTAATTCCGCCTAGAGCAGAGCACCTCCGACAATCTGAACACTGGGATGAGCTAGATCGGGGCAGTACGAACCTATTTCGGGGAAAATTGAGGCCAGACAGAGAGCAGCAGAGACAGGGCCCGCCGGCGGGGACGACGGGGCAACGGGGCGAGGACGAGGTGACGGAGCGAGGACGAGGCGACGGGGCGAGCGCTGGCCAGGACAGGGCGCATGAGGCGCGTGCTTCCTGGACGCACGGCGTACGAGGCGTGCGACCTCGTGGAGCGGAAGGCGGACGGGCCGAGGGAGCGGAGAGCGACTTCGTCCAGCCGGATCAGGATCGAAGCGGAGGCCGGCATGACGAGGCCGGTTATCGGGATCGGGAGATCGATCTCTATCCAGAAAAACAGCGCGGCCAGATCGAAAACCAGCAAAGGAGGCCGGGCGAGGTGGCGACTGCGACGAGGAGAGAAGAGGAGCTAAACCTACAGCTCTGATACCATGTTAGGAATAGACAGCTTGTATTACCATGGGGCCAAAGGCCACAATATATAGTACAAGTACAGGTGCAAATATGCAGGAAGCCCCCTAACATATGGGGAAACTACAATATATACAAATATATACTCTAACAGATATGTACCACAGAAAACATGGCATGTTGGTGCTACATATTACTTAATGCATGATCAAGGCAGGAACATGGTAATGTACATGGACATCGGGTGTTGTTTTGTGAGCAGGAGGGGTCCATTGATGAATCGGAACTTACCAACGATCGAAGGAGGTGACGTCGATGAGGAGGCAGAGACGCGTCCGTCGTGATCTTGGGCGGTGCTCATCGGGTAGGGGGTAGGGGTTGGATTCTCCCAGCGATCCCAGCGACACTCCGGCCGATCCCTTCGACGGAGGTGATGTGGGTATTACCCTTCGGGTAACCAATGTTATGGTGCCTCCTACGGCCCACCAGGGGGCCGTAAAGATCATCCACCGACAAAGGTGGGCCGATACGTCGGTTCCGAAGAAAGATTCTTGATGAACAAGGCAAGAAGAAGAAAGACAAGGAAAGTTTAGACATAGAACTCTTTGTAACCTAGTCGAACCCGGACAGAACTCTCGAGACCTGTCCTGCAATATAAGGGCCAGGAGAGGGTCTGTCGAGGGACACACAATCACCACAGCCAGATTCACCGCAAGTCTAGAGCTAAGTCATTAGAAATCTTAGCCTCTCGACGAGATCTTAGTCTTAGCCTTCGGCTACCCCATTGTAACCCAATTTATTTGCTAATCAAGATCAAACAAGCAGGAAGTAAGGGTTTTACCTCATCGAGGGCCCCGAATCTGGGTAAATCTCTCTCCCTGTCTGTTTGGCATCCGACGTCTCGTGTCAGCCTGCAGGATTCCGTCAACCCTAAGCCCCAAAAGGTGGGCATTACCGAGGAGCACCCTCGTCAGGAGGGGATGTGTCCCTGACTCTCCCAGCAATCCCCGTGACGGAGGGAAGGGGGGCTGCGACTGAGAGGGTGGCGGAGGCTGTCGGCTGCGAAGGAGGGGCAGCAGTGGCTGTCGGCTGCAACGGAGGGAGGGAGCGGCGGCTCGCGGCTGCGATGGAGGAGAGGGGGCGGCCGTGGCGTCTAGAGGCTGCAACGGAGGGAGGGGCGGCGGCTCGCATCTACAATGCGATGGAGTAGAGGCAGCGGCTCGCGCCTGCGATTGGGAGATAGAAGCACAATTGATCATCTTATCTTTTCCTGATTTTTTTTCCTTGACTATGATTTCATGACCTTCAAAACGTCCAGTTATAATTGTTGAAGTATTATAGAAGTTACACACCGATTTAATCAACGGTTACAAAAAATTACATTAGACAGAACTTATGGAACTAAAGTTTCATGCCAATCACCGTAAAAGAGCTCGTTAATATATAGGTATCTTGAGATTGAGATCCGCTTTTGTGCACTAATTGTCACAGAAGCTCAATTTTATTTTTTCGAGAATGTATCTTAGGAGGTGCATCAACTTTTTGTAAATGAAGAGCCAAGAATGGCAAGGTTACAGCGCCGCAACAAGAGGTGCATGCTCCTCATCCCCTAATGACTACCCTTCGGGCAGCAACCAATCTGGCATGGGCTCAGGCAAACCAAACAGCTCGCCTCTGAGAAGTCATACCATCTTCCACCTCTTTGCTTCCAACCTGGTCGCAAAACCTATGTTTTCTTTTCAGTCCTCCAAGCATTAGATCACATTATAGACATGGTGCTTTCACAAAAAACAGAGTTTAATAATTGGAAGAAAATACCAGAAAATTTCAGGAATCATGTAGGTGGAGCAAACAACAATTACCGCAACGCAAGAAGTTCTTGTGAAGATATCAGAAACTAAAAGCAGAGTGTATCATATGATATCACTTGTCATGATGAGAAATGAACATGCTTAGTATGAATTATAGTGTTTATCTACTTGTTGATGAGTCTCGTTATCTATCGGTTAGAGAGAAAATGGTAGTGACTATAAGGTTGCACAACTCTGCATTTGTCAAAAGAGACTATTATTATACTTTTGCTAAGATTTAGACTCATAAATTTTTCACATGTGGTAAGTAACTCTTGGAATATTGTGATCATATGGTAGCACCCAGTTGAGCAACCTAAGTGTCAAGAGATCATGTTAGAAAAAGCTCATGAGCTTATTATGCTAGGTCGGAACTAATTTGTTAATAGTGACAGGATCAGTTTTTTACTTCAGCCTGTCCTCCCCAGTGGTTTGGCGGCATGGGGATGTCGAAAAGAAAGGTATGGAGTTTTTCTCGCTTTTGGCGGAGCAGACCTCCCTTTCTATGGGAGGCCTGCACGAGAAATCACTTGGCAGAGGGGAGACATAAGAAAAAAGAGTAATAGTTATAAAGTTCACGAATTCGATTCATATTTGAATCGATGAGTGAATGCGGAATTTTGTCTTGTTCCCCTTGGTTCCTAGTTGATTTTGCTTGTCGAAAACACTGAATCCAGAAGTTTTTGTTTCCAATTCATTTTTATGTTTTTTGTATTTGCACTTCATGAAATATGAAAACTGAATCTTTGTGGACCATTTTTTCTGAATATAGACTTTCTTTTGAGCCTAAAAAGATTTAGAGCTTATACGTTCGTCCCGGTCTACTCAATTATCGGCAACTGTACAGCTTATTTGGGGTTGTGTCGCACATACTAGTGGCGTGCCTTTTAGCCAGCGTGCCACTAGTAATGGGTTATTAGTGGCATTGTCATGATTTGGGTATGCCATTGGTATTTTTGAAAGATATTGCTGTCGCATAGCCCTTTTATAGCGTGCAACTAATAACATTTATATATCAGGGTCTCTGTACATTCTCGGATGCACAAACCACAATTAAAACCACCTAGGACAATATTGTCAA
Organism: Lolium rigidum; assembly: GCF_022539505.1. NCBI lineage: Eukaryota > Viridiplantae > Streptophyta > Magnoliopsida > Poales > Poaceae > Lolium > Lolium rigidum. The sequence continues at coordinate 20,727,782 of NC_061509.1, read as the reverse complement.
TCTTACAAAAAAGCTCCTGAAAGAAATCACACTCATTCTCGCAAACATTGTTGGGTCCAACATGCAAAGGCGAGGACAAAGTTTTTCCATTCTCACGTGCTGGAGGCTGTCCTCGGAACTTTGAAACAAGATGACCATAAATCTTGTTCAAAATGGCACGAGGATGGAAGAAAACTAGAAAATCTTAGCATATCTGAAATACATATTTCAAATATTCGCTTATCTTTTTTGATCGGAGTGATGCATACATTTTTTTTATTCATCGGAGACTGACCAAGACCTTACAATTAACATATAGGCCGAAACCAGCAACCTACCACTAGCACAATGATAAAGGGCAATCGGGGCCTAGTTCCCTGCCATCATGGTCGGCGGCTTACCATCCAAAATTAGAGAGAGAACCTTATGCGCACGCTCCGGAATTTGCCCCCGCTATCTTTGGGCAATCCATCTATATGATGTAAAATGAAGGGAAGTCTCTCTCCACGAAAGTCATCGACACCAGACTTGTCATACGTAGCACCTACCGGACCAGGCATGGCTGAGCATAGCACCTGGCGGCTAGGCTAACTTGACATCTCCACCAAAGACTCCGTGCAAAATGAAGACGCTCCACTTTCTACCCCTTCGACCAAAAGTTGCTCTGAAACGATGCCTTGAAGAAGAACGACGCCGAGCATCATCATCGCCCGAAACACCCTGAGCGTGGAAGTGCTGCCGGTGCTGGCCAAGCTCCGCCTGGCCGCGCCCTCTCTGGCGGTGGGGGAGGTTTTAGGAGAGGGGTGGGGGTGTTGGCCGCAGCTAGTTAGGGTTTCCTCTCCGCCGCCGCAGGGGGCGACGAGAGAGGAAAACGCTTCAATGTGTGCTTCATTTTGTTCACGTCTCACTTGGTTTTGCCCTCCGACTCCTACGAACCAAATTAGTATACCCGCGATGAACCCAACAGCGAACTAATTGGCCATTTATGAGCAAGAAGGCAAACTTCAACTGACTAACCAAGGCATGGAATCGGTTGTCCGACAAAGCTAACGCTCTGCCAACGACACCACTTCATTTCTCCTCCTGTGAATACGACATACTACATAAGCTGGCACCTGTGTATATAAGTAGATGCGAGTAGATCATATCGTATCGATCTCACATATATCTGCACACATATACCTCTGAATCAATAGGAGATATGAGCGGAGGCGGCAACGGTCCCGGCAACAGTATTCCGGGGAAGGAGGAGTGGCCAGAGCTGGTGGGCAAACCGGCGACGCCGGCAGTGAGTAAGATCATGCACGACAGGCCGGACGTCACGGTGGTGATCGTCGGCGAGGGCACACCGGTTCCGGGCGGGTACAACGGCAGGCGCGTCCGCGTCTTCTACGACACCCAAGAGCCCGATGCGCCCGTCACCAGGATCCCCGTCATAGGCTAGCCTGAAGGACGGCCGAGGCATGCATATATAGATGCATCTCCTGTCGAATGTCGATCAGCAACTGAATAGCGCTGTGCTCCTCCTCCTACATGAATAATCGTTCAATTGCTTGTACTCAATCGTCGTACCATCTAGGTTATAACCGTTTCAATAAAAAGGAGATTGGTATTTGTTAGTATTTGTTAACTGTGCCAAAAATGCACATTTCTAATTCAACCAAGATCTTATACAACTTCTGTAATGCACATGTTCCCAATTTGTAAGAGATAAAAGAAAATCATAATTCACCGTCGTTATCTATACGAAGCGATGCACGGTGGTGGAGGTTCGGCTATCGTTCGACGCTCGGTACCCTGTGTAGAAGGAGGAGAGACTATGCCGAGGGGAAACACTTGCATGTTTGGGCCAAACGATGACTTCCGTGGATGTCGTCCCCTTCCAGAAGGCATCGTTGGGGCTTCTTGCGGTCCCTCTACGTGCTCTGGTGAAAACCCAAGATCCTCTGATTAGACAGTGGCAGCATTTCGGTGCCGTGAGGACATTATCTTGGAGCTTACAACGGGCATCTCTCCAAGGGTGGTGTGGCGGAGTGGCAGTGCTTGTAGCATTGGCTCTTCATTCCACTAGTCTCAGCAAGGCTTTCGTGTTCTACACTCTCAGTGTTTCTTATTGGGTTCTACCCTTGTTCCTCGGCATTGGTTGTGAGAAGTGATGGTCGATTTTTGGTGGTGGTCGTCTTCTGGTGGCACTGATCTCTCCATGTACAACCAGACCAGAATCCAATAGCTCATCAGTAGCTGCACATGGTTGCGAGTAGTTCTCTTCCCATTTCCCACTAATTTGTTCATGACAGTTTAATAGTGCGTGAGAAATATGGTACTCCCTCTATTCCAATGAATAAGGTTTTCTCGTTTTTTGTACTTTTTCTTTGAGTAAAAATTTCTTTAAATGTACAAAGATTATTAGTATAAAATTAATATAATTAGAAAGTGTTTTTCAAGACGAATCCAACGATACTTATTACGCACAATATAGTTAATATTTTGTTGCCCAATTTTTTCGTTCGAAATTTGTCTTGAAATACACGTACGTCTTATTCATTATAATGGAGGTAGTAACCATCGTAGATCCGCCGCTTATTTTGGCGCATGCATGTTTCCAAACATATACATATGCAGCTAGTGATCAGCCATTGGATGCATGCATGCATATTTGCTCGCCCAGCTAAATTAGCTCTCTCGCGGTGTGTGCTGACTGCGTCAAGAACTGTCGTTTGATACAGTATAACATATGAGCCAATCAACAACAGACGAGAGTGGCAAAAGCATCTCGTGCCGGCCAACCATGCATGAGTTCCACCAATAGATGGGCGGCGTACGCTATGCCCGCTCGTCGTCATGTACCCTAGCTATCAATCCTATAAATATACTCCGCAGCCACCCGCCACCAATCACAAGTGAAATTGTTCCATCCACCAATTACTACGAGCTCAGCTAGCGAGAGAAAGAGTAGTCGCCCATGGCGAAGACATCGTGGCCGGAGGTGGTGGGGTGGCCGGAGCTCAACGCGTATGACCAGATAACCCTCGACCGGCCGGACGTGTCAGTGGGGTTCTACATGAAGGGCTCTCCCCTGCCGTCCGGCTACGACCCCAAGCGCGTCGTCCTCATCGTCAACGCGTCCGGCGTCGTCATCGAGACCCCCGTCATCGGTTAGCCGGCCTTCAGCCATCATGAGTGCACTAGAGTTGTTCTCTGCAACGTAATCCTTACGCGCATGTATCTCTGTTTCCGTTTTTCCGCTACTATGTAGTATTTCGCGAGAGCAGCTTCGTCGTCGTAGTCAGGGTTCTATGAAGTGTTATCCTAGCTGTGACCATATGTTCAATAAAGAGGAAATTCTATTTCAATCGATGCTTTCATCAAACCTGTAAGTTTTGCCGGCTGTAGAAATACTAATAGGTCCTACTTTTATAAAACATAAGGCTTGAAAGCCCGTCAAATTTTGAATTAACAAAGCTCTCAACCAACCAAGATTATATAAGGCTCTTAGTGCAACAGAACACCACATCACACCACATCGGCCGAACGATACAAAGAAACACTCTGAAAAGCTTACAACACTACCAGGGCGGATCTAGGATTTGACCATAGGGGCGAACCAACTCGGTCATATGCTTTTCTTTTTGCAACAAATATACATGTTTACTGTTTTTGAAATTTGCAATTATAAAGACAGGGACACATTTTAAATTTGGCTACATACAAGATCGTCCGAGTTAATATCTCATTCGGTTAGACCTCAGTTAAATCAAAATTTTAAGAGCAAAAGGGTTCTCTCCCGAAGCACGTGGATTGGGAAAATCAGTATGTTCTTTTCTTCATTTTTTTTATCTATAAAAGGTACGGCTAAATTAAACCAAAACTATAGATATCTACATCTGATAGAAACACATTTAACTATTATGACTAATTAATTTATCAGGCATTATCACACCAGAACAGATTAGTAACATGTTTATACCTTGGGAGATAATCTGGTGATGAGATGGTACCACGGGGCGGCGGGCGGCAAACCGGCAACAGGGCCGTTGAGGCATTGCTGATTGCCGGAATATAGACGCGGAGGAGGAGACGGAATAACTAAGCGGCAAAGGTTTTCATGCAGTGGCTGACGGCGATGCCATAGCACAGGCGGCGGCGGCCGTGGCGGCTCAACTCGTTCCTATTGGAAACTCATCGTTTGCAGGGTTCGATCGATTAATCCAGGCATCACGTAGGTAGTTGTAGAGATAATTAAGATCGTTCAGGTAAGTTGGGGCAATCTACTTCCTGAGCTTGTTGGCATCTACTCTACTCTCATGGGCTCATGGCCGTAAATAAATGATACAATTAGCAAACTCATATGCTGAATTAGTATTGGCCCCTGCCGCAATTACTTGGGGGTGGCCTAGCCACTGCTCGCCCTCCCTTGGATCCGCCACTGAACATTACGCTACAACACAAGCATTATGACTTGCAGAAGCGAAGACCGCAACTTATCGACACCAGGGACACAAACCAGTGGGGCACGATGAGGCACTACCAGGAGCAGAAAGGGGGTCTTGAACCAGGAGAATTCGGGACTAAGAACACCAAAATCACATTCCTGCTCACATGCCGAAGAGGACCCCCTTCTCGCCATGGTTCGGATGCGCTGAACCATCGGACATAAGAGAAGCTCACCTGCTAGCCTAGCGCCATCCGTCGCGCCACCCATGCTCGCCTAGCACCATCCTCCGCGCCTCCCCTGCTCGCCTAGCGCCATCCGTCGCGCCCAGGGTGGGTCCTCCTCCTCCCTCACCTACCACCGCCGGCAGTTTCTCCTGACCACCGCCGGCACTTCCTCCTGACCGTGCCCTCTAACTGCTCGACGAAATGGCCAGCCGGTACGTTGAACTGTTGATGATGAGACATGTTGTGAATTGCTGATGATGAGACATGGTACATATGAGACATGCTATGTATGACGTAAATGAGTTGCTAATTTTTTGCTGAAACGTTGATTCTACACTTTCTATTTCGACAAATTTCTACCACTCCGTATATGTCTTATTTTTAGCAAAGATCATGACGCAATTTTCGGTATTACTAACTACTTGCAATTTAATTAAATTTAGTGCATACATGTCGACGAAAAGAACGACGAGGTCGGTTGTTCTCAGCAGGTAGATGAAGACGAAGCTTTTACACGACATGGATTGTACTGGGAATATTTAATGTCTGATCTATCGCAGCCCTGTATCGGTGAGGTCATGGCTGAAGAAGAGGAAGATGACAGTACTAACGATGAAACTGGGGCGAGAACAAGATCACTGATGCCGAAGAGGGCAATCGGACAACCTATGACGGGGAGGGTAACAGAAACACCGATGTTGGGGAGGGAAACCGAACAATCGATGGCGGGGTGGGCAAGTGCACCACCGATGTCACGGGTGGAAACAGGGCCATCGATGGTAGCCGATCTATGGGGACATGGAAGGACATGCGCCGAAACAGTCTCCCTATAAAAAGGGAAGATGTCCGCGAAGTAAACAAGGCTAATGGTGAGCCGTTACTTCCGGAGACAGTTGCAGCAAGCTACAGCAACGACTTAGGATGCATTATTCGGGACACTATTTCGATCAACGAAATGATGTTAAGGGACCCAAGCAGGAACCATTTGCAAACCGTACTCATTATGAAGTTGCACAAATGGTACAGGTTCCCGGAGCCTTTCAATGACGAAATAGATCTCAATGGAAATATGGTAATTACCAAAGATCTCACCAAGTTTACTAAGGCCTTAAGTAGTTGGAAATCAAGGTTAAGATAAATGATTCGTTATGGTAAAGATTTCAGAGAATTTTGGCAGATCTAGGAGGAGGAGTGGAGAATATTCAAGGAGACAACCGTTGCGACACAGGATATGCTGAATTGGGGTTTGGAGATGTGGGACAAGAACATAGGTTCCCACTCTCTCCGAAGCCGTGGTTACTACCTCAAGAGGCCCAAGTGGTGAAAGGAGGACGTTGAAAATGCAAAGAATGGCATGCCCTACCCCTGGGAGGGATATGGAAACCAGCGAGAGCAAGAGCTTATCTGAGCCCATTAGAGCATCTCTAGCAGAGCCCATAAAAGGGCCAAAACCGAAAAATAACCGCCAGTTTACGGGTTCGGGGTGAAAAATGGCACAGATCAGTCACTGTAAACGAGCCAAAAACAAAAAAAAAAGTTTTCAGGCCGAGACCGAAAACCCAACTCGACCTGTATATGTAGGGGCTGAAAGGATGAACTAAACATCAAACTCTATTCGTGGCGCGCTGAAATTTCAACTGGAACCAACTGCTTCTGCCGGTACAGTCACCGGAATCTAGGAAAAATCGTCGCCGGTGTGGGGCGGCGCGAGCTTGTGGGCGGTGAGCTCGCAGCGGCGTGTGGCGGCGTGGGGCGGCGAGGGCGGGGCGAGCTCGTGGTGGCACAGGGTGGCCCGGGACGGGGTCGGGCGAGCTCGGGGCGGTGCGGCGTGGAGCGGCGCTTGGCGGGGTGGAGCCGGCACGCGGTGGGGCGAGGGCGGTGCGGGACAAGGCCGACGCGCGGCGGCACATGGTGGGGCTAGGTCGGGACGCGGTGGCGCGTGGCAGGGCGGGGCTGGTGTGGTCGGGCGGTTGGTGGGTGGCCAGGAGCTCAGGGAAGAAGAAGGGAAAAGAGGAAAAAGAGGAAAAAAATGCTGATACGTGGATCTTTAGCTGTTTTACGGTTTTGATTAGGGGCTCTGTTCTGCGCCAGCAGTTTTCCGACGAGAGAATTCCTTATTTGGCCCTGGAAATTTTTTTCTTCCTTTCATGACCCACAAAGTTTGGTTGGTTCCTTATTTGACCCTCTAGTACAATTTAAGCACTAAGATGACCATTTTACCCCTGCTGCAATATGTGACAAAATTGCACTAAAAAAAGTTGTGATATACTAGTTGGTTATTAAAAAAACGACCCCCACTGTACCAGCGCACCATTTTGCTCTTGCTGCAATTTATTCCGAAAAATCTCAAATTTATTCCAGAAATTACTCCAATTTTTTTGTATTTGCAGAACTCCATAAAAATTGATATTAAATAGACATAAACATAGAGACAATCCGCGGGCACGCTAGAAATTTCATCCTAAAATACATTGTAGTTTGGAAGATAAAAAAAAGACAAATTTATGATGGACTATACGTACACTATACGCCTATATAATGTCAGATTTTTGTTTTTTTCACAGCCCAAAATAAAATGAGTTTGTGCCTGAAACATTGCACGTACATCCCAAGCATATACATGTAGTTTTGGAATAAATTTGAGATTTTTATGAAACTCAAAAATTTGCCACCATATTGCAGCAGGGGCAAAATGGTCATCTTAGTGCTTAAATTGTACTAGAGGGTCAAATAAGGAACCAACCAAACTTTGTGGGTCATGAAAGGAAGAAAAAATTTACCAGGGTCAAAAAAGGAACGCAAACTTCAGCCAGGGCCAAATAAGGAATTCTCTCTTTTCCGACCCGTAAACACGAGTTCAGTGAACTGAACTCTTGTTTTTCAGTTCGTGTTTTTACGGGCTCTGCTAGAGCCCTAAACCCTAACCCTAACCCTAACCTAACCCTAAACCCTAACCCTAACCCTAAACCCTAACCATAACCCTAACGACCCTAACCCTAAACCCTAAACCCTAACCCTAACCCTAAACCCTAAGCCCTAACCCTAACCATAACCCTAACCCTAAACCATAAACCATAAACCCTAACCCTAACCCTAAACCCTAACCCTAAACCCTGACCCTAACCCTAAACCGGAATCTTGTCACGTCCAGCAAAATGCAAGATTTGCAACGTGAAATGATAGTTAGTTTACTGGCTTAGCTTCTAATATTCGGCCACATTTCTAAATATTTCTCGTTCCTTGCGTAGATGGCCATAAACCTCAAAGATCTGAATCGTAGGGTTCGGCCCCGTGGGACACACCTTTTAACCGGGCGTTGAATAAGGTCCTAGGCAATGACGTTGGCAAGAAGCCCGCAAGTGGGCACACAACTAGTAGGTCTTTACCATTACGAGGTACCAGTCATGGGCGGGGGGCGTGACTGGTAGTCCATTTTCACACGCGAGCGGTAGCCTATTTTATACTATCGGCCCTTGGCATTCTAGGTTTAGATATTAATGATGAGTTTTTATTTATTTTTGTTGTCACAACGAGTACATCATTTTTGGTATACAGGTGGATAGCGATTTTTTTTTAAATAATACGAATTAATTATTTAATTCTAGGACTATCACGCGTTTTCAAAAATTTCCAATAGTGTGACTCGGTTGGCCTGCAGCAGGCCGATCGGACAGCAGTAAACCGACTGGGTGTCGGCTGCGGTCTCCCTCTAGATTATCAGACTCGTTGGTCGATAGCTGACCAACTGGACAGCTAGAGACCAATTGGCCTGCTACAAACCAACTGGCCTGCTCATACCCGATTATTTGCATGGATGTATTTGCTTCGTTTGCATGACGCTTAGGCTTAGCAGGGGTATAGCTGAAGGCACTTATGGCGCTATTTTTAAACGCTACAACATATTGATACATAGTTCATACATAGTTCATACATAATGTCTGATACATAGGTGATACATACATAAATTTCTGATACATAGATACATAAATGTCTGAGACTATGGACGGCGTCTGGGGTTCGTGGGGGCGGCGTAGCACGAGGTGTCCAACCGAACCTGTCCGGGGCCCTGGTTATGCGAGCAGGGATCCAGGACCCGGACTCGGGGTCGTACTGTGTCTCCTGTGTGGGCTCTGGTGGAGGAGTCTGCATACCGACATAGTTCTGCTGCGTGCTGTAATACTCCATGTGCTCAGGATCCTGATCACTAGCTCCCCATGAAGGATTGGACGCAGTGTGCTGCATGTATCCTGTGCCACGAAACATAAGTGATATCAAACTAAGTAGAGTATAGTCTATATGGAACACAATATATAGAATAGTACATACCATGTGTGTATCCTGCTCCTCCCATGAAAGGGGCCTGCTGCTGCTGCCACTGGTCGAAAGCAGCTTGCTGCTGATAGTCGTCGAACAAACCGTGCTGCTGGTACTGAAAGTTGTCGACGGAAGGAGTGTGCTGCTGCTGCCACGACGAACCTCCTGCCTGGCCAGGAGGTGGTGGTCTGGGTGTTGGTGTCGGTGTGAGACGTGGCCGTGATTCGTGGTGCTGGTACTGAAAGTCGTCGACGGAAGGAGTGTGGTTCTGCCACGACGAACCTCCTGCCCGGTCAGGAGGTGGTGGTCTGGGTATCGCCGTCGGTGTGAGACATGGCCATCGCTGCTGATGTGTGGAGGGCTACGGTGGAAGAAAGCATGCAGGAAAGAGAGAATGGAAGCAGAGGAGGAGCGGGCGGCCCACGCGACGTTTGACGCCGAGATAGAACGCCGCATGGTGGCGGCCGCCGCAGCCGCAGAGGACGACGACTCCGACATCTCATGGTCTTCCGATGACCCTGATGCGCCTACCCCGGATGAGAAGGCGGCGGAGCAGATGGCGTTAGTCGACTCCTTCGAGACGCTCAAGGACGACGCCGCGAACGCGAGGCTACGGCAGTGCCTGCTAGAGGACGCGGCGGCGCACCGAGCCCTAGCTACCGCACGGCAGGCGGCGGAGAAGCAGACGAGGGAGGGATGCAACGATGGGGCCGGGTCGTCGAGCAGCAAGTAGTCTAGGTTTCTACAACTACTTTGTATTTCTACGTAGTAGTTTTTATGCTTTTTAAATGTGTTGCAAATCTAAAAATAGATCGCTCCGCTGGAAGCACATCCAGACACAAATAAACGCGCAGACAAAATATATCCGCGGAACGATGCAAACGGATGCTCGCGACCACTTTTTGAACGTTCAAATACGTTGCTTCCGTTGGAGATGTCCTTAGTGCCGTAGCGGAACAATGGAGATTCACATGGATCATGCAGCTAGGTAGAGCTAGCTAGCTGGTTTAGTTGAGAAAAAAGAAAATAGAATAGGATCAATGATGTACATGTATACAGCTGGCTGAAATTAGTAACTTCTATGCTGCCGCTGCACTGCACCACGTAGAAATAATGGGATCAGCTGTTCCGAGCCAGGCTCGCTAGCTACGTAAATGTGTGCTAATTAGCCGGACCGTAATACAAATTAGAGGTGTGCTTCGGTGCGCACCCTCTCCAAACTCGCGACTTATCGCCGAAGGGGTACGGTGGTCCCGATTTTGTTTTTTTTGTGCTGCCCGCCGAAACCCATATCCAAGCCCAGTGCAAGACTCGTATGGGTATACAGGGCCTGGGCGTATCTATACGGACGACCCCACGTGGGTGGGTCCCACGTGCTAAGCTAATCACCGTGATTAGCTCCCATTGCATGCATCGTTTTCATCGGCACGTACCGGAGATCCGATCGAGCTGTTCCACGCCGTCGCTAGGTTGAACGCAAGCGGTTGTTGCCGGCCCGGCCGTCGGCGGTTGTTGCCGGCACGTCCGTCGCCGCCGGTGGTTGTTTCGCACGTCGACGCCGCCGACCGCGCGCGAAGCCCCCGCAGATCGACGACCTTGGAAAGGCGCGCCACCGGCTCGGCATCTTCCCCGCTAGGGTTTAAAATTACAGGTACCATGACTTCATCTTGTAGCATAGTAAGAGGAAGCAATTCTGCCGGTTTTTCAATTCTAATTATGGTCCAATACTACGGAATATGGAGAACTCTATATCTGGTATGATTGAGGAACAAAACGAGTACGTCGGCTATAATTCCGATGACTCCGAAATGGAGGATAATTTGCAAGCACGAAGCCGGGCTGGAGCGAAGATGAGTTTGATGTGAGCCACTATTTTTCATTTCGATTACCAAGCAGTCCAGCATCATCAAATTATATATGGTTCCTCATGTCATAATTTATGCAGATTGCGTACGATGAATTTGATAATGTTGACAACCATAGCGAACACACGGACGATCAAAATGATGAGAACCATGGTGAACACACGGACAGTCTAAATACTAGTGAGGTATGTGTAGTGACTCATACGGTGACATAAAATGATGCATGAAATGATGGCAACTCGTAAAATTTACGGTTACTAAATTTCGAAATGCATTAATAAATTTCAGGAACAATTTGACACGCAGCTTGAGTACGACTATTACGGTGAATCTGACTTGGACACGGGCCACACTGATGATGTGGAAGGTGCATCGGTTCCCGAGGATTCTGTTGACATGAGCCAGGTTGTTATCTCTTTTTTATCGAGTCTTATATAGCTGGAACACATAAATTTATAGTTTTAATTAATGCCTACGTTTTCTACTTGCAGGCGACGCCAGTGCTAGTCAGCTCGAGAAACCACACAAAGGTAGCAATGGCAATGAATATCCCGATAGTGATCGGGATTTATACTTGGATGATAAAAGAGATGACTTTTATTTCTGAAGCAGACAGCATATTCTTTCTACAACGAGATATGCTAAAGATTATGGGTTCAGCATCCGGCTTGACCAGGTTAAGCGGTTTGATGATGGAGTAATTCGGTTAAGGCGTTTTGTGTGTTCCGGACGGGGCAGACGTCCCAAAAACCAACTGACCACGGAAGGCCGTGTATATAGGCACAGACCCGAGTCTCGCTGCGGCTGCAAGGCACGTTTGGTGGTCAAGTTTGATGGAAGAACTGGTTTCTGGGTTGTTGAAGATTTTCGTGACAAACATAACCATGACCCGAGCTGAACCATGTCAGACTCCGTTTCTTCGGTCCCATAGGACGATCAACGACGCGTAGAGATCTGAGATATTATCAATGGGATCCATGGGAATCGGGAAGCACCTCATTATGAGAAAATTCATTGCGGGCTCCGGTTCATTTGCTTGGTGTTGGATTCACAAGAAAGGATTTGTACAACATGTGCTCTAGGGAGAGGAGGAGGCTGCTTTTCGACGGTGACGCTACCACGGCCATCCGCATTATGTCAAAGAGGAAAAAGAGGGACCCCGAATTTTTCTTTGAATATGACGTTGATGAAAAAGGCCGTCCGAAGCACATGTTACGGTGTGATTCCCGATCACGTAGGGATTACCGGGACTACGGAGATGTGCTTGGTGTTTGATAGCACATACAAGATGAATAAATATAAGATGCCATTTGTTCCTTTTGTGGGCTTGAACAACCACCGTAGGACAACGGTTTTTGGGTGTGCCATCCTTTCAAGTGAGAATGAACAAACATATGTTTGGCTTCTAAAGACTTTCCTCAAAGCGATGTGTCAACGAAGCCAAAGGCGATAATCACGGATGCGGATGCCGCGATGATCGCCGCAATCGGCGAAGTATTTTCCGGTGTGCCGCATCGCATCTGCAGCTTCCACATTGAAAAAAATATGGAGATGCATCTACCTAACAAGTCACCGAACGAGTTCGGGACTCTTTTGTATTACACCACCTCGAGCAAGTATTTGAGGAGCGATGGCATGCATTTTACGGAAAATGGCAATCCCCAAAAACCGAACATGGATGAAGAGGATGTACACCAAGAGGAAACTTTGGGCTGCAGCGTATCTCTCTCAAGGATTCCGGCTGGGTATGAAAAGTAACCGGCGGAGTGAAAGTTTAAACTCTTGTCCGCACTCTGCACCTAGATGGGGAAATGACAATTGTTGATATGATTATGCACTACGACAACGCAATTGTCCGTCTCCGTGAGAACGAAGCCCACGACGAGCGCACGGCTTCACGAGACTACACCAGTGGCAATTACTAATTTCGAGAGAACTAGAGGTTGCTGCTTGCAAAAATCTTCACTCCTGCTCGTGTTCTATATTATTCAAGGTGAGCTTTCAAAGATTGGCGGCATAGAGATCTTAGAAAAAATGCAGGCGGGAGACTCAAACATCTTCATTGTGGCATGGAGGAATCATGTAAGGACCAGGTTCTACGTGGAATATAGACCCAAGGAGGCAGAAATTATAAGGTGCAGTTGTCAAAGGATGATTAGAAAGGGGATCCCTTGCAAGCACATACTTGCATGTGCTTGCATTTCTTGAAATTTACTGAAATTCCACAATGTTGTGCTCTACGACGATTCACAAAAAATGCCGAGGTTAGGGTTGCCATCTAAACGCACCGGCGACATGTTTGGGTGGGGTTGGTGCAGGGCGAGAGGAGCGGATGAAATACGAGCAGGATGAATATTAAGGTATCACGAGGCTATGCATATTGCATTAAACAATTCGAGAGGAATATGATCTGCTGAACGGTACCATTGATGGCATAATTTCTAGAAGAGAGGGGTATGCTAAAGGTAAAGCATATGGTCCCCTCGGGTCGGTGCATGAAAATGAAGATGCTAGTGGACCATGCGATATTGTTGTTGGTGATCCTTTGAAAGTGTCCACTAAGGGTGCACCTAGGCAAGAAGCGCAGAAATCTCCAATGACTAAAAATGGAAGACCACTAGGACACAAGGAACGCAGGGTGCAGGTGTGCGGGGCATGCCAAGGAGAAGGGCATAACGGAAGAAACCCAATATGCATATTTCATCCGAAGTAAGTTTTTACGCCATTTTGTTTCATATACTTTAAAAGATTCATATGAGTTGTTGTGTAATTTTATGTCCGTGAACATGTGCGGGAATGTGCTGCAGCGGGAAGGGTAGTTCTTTCATAGTTATCTAAAGGGCGGTAAATTTCCTTAATTATGAATGGGACGACTATAGCTTTGTATTTGATGGAGTTGTTAATGTTTGCAACGTACTCGATGTTTTTATTTTGTACTTGATGTTCTTAATTCTCCGGTGTTCTTTTGTAAAAATGGCAAAAGACATTATATATTGTGAAGTAGGCATTTCCTTATAATCATCATAGCATGCATGTACAAAGATAAAAATAATTGCATACTTTCGATAATGGGAAATAAAATCAATGTTACAAAATTTTGTAGATAATCTTAACCGAATAAATATTGTTTACAACCGAAGACAATTAAAAATTCAATATCACATGTGTCCGGAAACCTTCTCGGGAGCAAACCGAACAGATCACACTATCAAATTTATATGTTCTTGGTCTTTGCTAGCAATCTCACTTTGTTTTTCACCTTCTCAAGAATGTTGTGTGGTGATAAAACAATGTTTGCAACTGTACTTTCTCTCGATTCATCGATCGTGGCCTGCCAAAACATTATAAGGTGTTATACACATGGGTTGTTAACATTGTTAAAATTAACCGAGTGCATGGAACATAGTATAGCCAACCTGAGAAACCGGGCAAGTCATCCGATCTCCGTCCCGAGTGCTCCATACATTGCAATACCCATAATCCGCATGAATTGCTGGTATATAATGTGACAAAATTTAAATGTGTCCGCATATACAAAACCGACTTTCTTTATGTGTAATGCAATATAGGTACTTACTCATCGGTTTGCTTAGGGATGTCATATCTTTTAATAGGCCATTCTTCGACATCCGGATATTCTGTGTCACAAGTATTGTTTGCTTGTTGTATGTCCTGTGAAATTTGCCCAATCTACGAAACAACAAATATATTACTGCACAGACATGAGAAAGTACACAAAGACATGTGTGTAGAGAGTGTAATACCAAGTCTTCCACAACTGATTTTGACACCCCTAAACCAAACAGAGGATCAAGGACCTGGAATTCCTTCTTCTTTGTATGCATGACAACAGTTACGTAATGAGTTTTCCGTATGTTCAGTGCGAAAAATGTCTACAAGAGAAGGAAAAAACTTTGTCAATTATCATATTATTTTATTCTAATTTCGCATGAAACATTGAAAGAAAGTGCTCGTTACCTTCTCACGCTTGAAATATTCATCCATAACCCTACCTAAGGCTCCTGGTCTTGTAACTACCTCATCTATATTTCTAATAGTGTATTTTTTCCTGTATTGTTTTTCTCGCTTGTTCAAGGAGATAGTTTGTCCTCCACGCAGGACATAACATTCGATCGGACCCAACACGGAGAGACAAATACCCAATAGCAGCATCAATAATCTGATAGCAACAACAATATTTTCAAATTCAAATAGTTTAATTACGAGTATAACGCAAACTTTTGGTTTTGAAGACTTACACTATCGAGATAGCCATTCGTGCGCAAGAACGACGTTAAGATTTTCTGAAGACAAGCTGGCGCCATATTCATTCTTGTACACTCCTTTAGATGCTTCTTTTGGTAGCTTGGATATTGTTTTAACATATAAAGTGGCAGCTTCTATTTCCTGCTGTGTTGGTACTGCCGAAGATACCCCAACTTCATGTTACGCAAACAACCCCGATGCACATAATAGTAATAACATATGTGTTACAGGTTGCAGCATCATTTATTTGCCAACAAAGAAATAACGAATAAATGGTGTTACCTTTCTTTACACGGCTTTGACGTTTTGCTCTAGGTTTCGCGACCACATATGGTGATCCATATTTTTGATTCGTCGTCCGTTTCCTTTTCCCTCCAACTTGTACCGCCGCTGCGTTTCTCCTTCTACCATTACTATTTGCACACTTTGCTGTATTGCCCTTCTTCCTACTAGCCTCTCGTCCCATTGTTTCAACACTATGAGTACTCATAACTTCATGTTCACCGTCATGTAGGTCATCATCCTTCTGTCCAGCATTCACCTTGGTGGTAGATCTTGCGAAAATGTCATCCGGTATACGTATATCCGAGGATGATGCCGGTTTTGTGGTATCATTTAAGATAAAAGGATTATCTTGTGTACCCTCCGTGTTACCGAGGTTTCCTGGTGTGACGTACACATTATCTCCTGCCTCCGGCACCCCATTATGCTTAGGAGGTGTGACAAACTTACCGAAGTCTTTGTTACATTGCTAATTAAAGCATCTAACTCGTCGAACTGTTCTTGTACATGAATTCTTTCTTAGATGAATCATCGATGTGAATAGAAGTGTCTTCTTCCTCATCTCCTCCTTTATCTGACTCTGATCCTTCAACCGGTTTGTACATGACACCATTCTTATTTAGCATTTTTAGAACCGTGCCAATTAGCACAAGCACTGCTTTCCGCACAAAGTCATCATCGGAAGCTTTCTCTCTCTGTATGTCAGCAATCAAGTCGGAAATAACTAGATTTCCACTAGACTTGCTGAGATAACTAGGCGGTATTTTCCTTCTACTTGTTAGACATTCTTGATCAATTATATCAAAAGCGGAAAAACCCTCATTACGTAGACCATAAATGCATTCTATGTCTACGGAGGTTGCGATTATCGCTCCTGCCTTGTCTTGTACGACGAATGTCTAAGTTTTAGTATCATATAGCTCTATCATAAATCTAATCATATTTGTGCGCGTGGCGAAGGCTGGCGGTTGCAACATCGTCCGCAAACTAGTAGAGCTAAACCTCGCACGTTGAGGTCCCGAGAAAGTGGCTACGAGATTCGTCCACAATGTGTGGTCACAATAGACCGGGCCATCTAATTCATCCATTCTGCAAATAACATATACAAACAACAATTATTGCCGACATAGAAAATCTCCTAATAACCATCTACAGCGTAAATGTCAACCTAAAACTTACACGTCCAGGCAAAGAATGAAGGTTTAGATCAAGCGCACTCTAGATCAAGTGGGCGAAAGGATCGATGATAAACGAGATTGCAAACGCGCGCACTGGAAGGCTGGAACACGGATGTTGCCGTCGTTAGATTGAGCTGTAGGCTCCGCCGACGAAAGGACTCCTATCTTCTCCGGACGGCGATGGAAGGCGACGTTGACTTGAAGAAGAAATCGTGGGTAGTTACACGTTGTGCGTCCAACGTGCCGCTAACTAGGGCATCTGCTGTTAATACTATAATTAGGCAAGCTCTCGATGGATATCTGGGCCAGCCCGTTAGTACCCAGCCCATACACGGAGGCCACTCTATGCATGTTTTTCTCAAAAAAAAACAAAAACTCTATGCATGTGATAAGACACTGCTTTGCATTCGGCAGACGAATCGATAACTTACTTCTCCCTCTCTCTTTTGGAGCAACAATATATACATGTTCAAAGGTGCTGATCACCTACAAGCATACCATGGTTCCGCATGGCACCACACAACAATGGCTTGTAGCTAGTACGACGGTGCAACATATTTTTTAATTACGATTTCAATTGTTTGTAACGAAGAATTTTTAAAAAAATATGGTCTTTTTTGCACATTACTAGATCTCGCAATGCACATAATTGACATATCTATAGTGCCACTCTCGAGTGGGGCATCAACAAATTTCACAATGCTACAACCCTTATACAACACTTGTAGAGAAATAAGCTGGATATAATTAATAAGCATTCACGATCGAACTCTTCACACATTGTCATAAAAGTGAGAAACCATTAAAAATGACATAAATGTGCACCATACTAAAAGTGTACCAACGGACATGACATAAACAAAAAAATTTAGATAGCTATAGTAGTCTTCATGAGCGAAGTCCGAACCGGGCTGCTCTCACACACAATCAAGCATAATCTTCGGACCACCTTCTCCTTGCTTACGGAACCGTAACACGTATTTCTGATTTTTCTTCATGCCATTCTGCCTCACCACATCCATCCAAGTGTGATGTTATCATGGCACCTCCTTTTGGTACTCCTTTCACCGTTGACATGTTCATCACCATCGTAACTTCCGTAACATTGGCACCTGGAGAGTAAAGCTTTATGGTTGCCGGTAGCTGAATATTGGGCGGAATGTGCTTGAGGGTGAACCTCCTTGAGAAGTACTACACATAAATTTGACAGTCAATTATCGGCATATCTTGGTTAGTAGTAAGAAATGATGGAAATCAAAATTAATTACCATCTTTGCTTTATTCTTCACGACGTGTGATTTCTTGATGGTGCACACGTACAATGGAATTACTGGTAGGGTTTTCGCAACTAGTCGTTCGAGTGCATCAAAATCGTCATAATTCATCTTAACTCGATTTGCATACTCTATGAAAGCTTCAAAATCATACTCTTCCTCTTCTCCAGGACCTACATGTAATATTAAAAAACATAAGGGACATCAATTAATTCTAAATTAAGTTGTTCATAACACTCGTGTTCTCATTGAGTGCCATAAACGGACTTACCCCTTATAATAGGCCTTTTCCTCCAATTCGGTAAAGCACGAAGTCAGGGCAGGCGTAGCAAGGAATGGCTGATCAATGTCAATGTTCTCATATGTCATATACGTACGATCAAATTAACCACTAGATCTAATTAAGTCGGCCGATATTTTTTCCCAAGCGAACCAACCAAGGGAAGTAAGATTAGACGACCAGATCTAACTTGGGCAGATCAAAGTAAAGACGATCTACCGCGTCTACATATGTTGTCAGGCAAGAGTTCATAAAAAAAATTAGGTGCATGGCACGAGGTGAGCGAACTATACTTACATCCATGGCGATGAGATCCGAGTCAGCTCGTAACCAACGTCTTCGAGGACGCAGTCGGCGTCCAGCCGTAGATCGGAGGAGGCGTTGAGGAGGAGGATAGATCGTTTGGGAATTAGATTTGAGGATTAATTAGTACGGCGCTTAAATACCTAAATAAAAGGTCTGGGCCAGGATGGGCCTCAATTGCGGCCCACGAGGAGCATAAAGAAGCATACCACAAACGAAAAGATGGATCCCTCGGCCCGTTATCTCATCAGCATCTCCATCCTCGCCTCCACCTACAGTGTCGCCGCCGCCATGGTGATTTCGGCTATGGACGACATCGACCGCGTCGAACCCATGCACAACTCATCGGATGAGGTATGATTCTAAGTTAACGTCTTCATCTCATGGGATTCTAAATATCTTGAAGAGTCATCGGTATGTGCAGTTCATAAGTTATGTCGAATTTAATATGTTTTCACGTTTTATTGTAGGAATCAATCTGTGAGTGTGGTATTCGGGATGGCTGTGCCCAGTTTCAACATTGTCTACAAGCAAAAATTGTTCTCCTAGAAGAACTAAATTTTAAAAGAGAGGAGAAAATGAAGATTGATGAAGAATTGAGGATTGTCAAAGAGAAGCTCGGGGTGGCTCATGAGACAATTCGGAAGATGGAACAAGCATTGATGACTACCAACAAAAAAATAGAAACACTTCTGGAGGAGAAAGGCCGAATCGAGTTGATGATGGCTGATATCATCGATGAACACAACATTAGTAAAAACGAAACAAAGGCGACAACAAGGTTGAAGATAAATAAGGTCAAAAAAATATGCTCTCCAACGGGAATTGTGTCTTCAGTACGCCTTGTGTGCTATAATTATTCTAGTAGCTGTTATAATCGCGATGTCGTGGCTTTTAAAATGCTCGGCCTAGATGTTATGGTTGGGCAACAGTCAATTCTGTAATGTGATCATGTCCAGAAATAAAAATTTCTTTTTCGACAGTGAAAAGCTCGATGAGGAGAAGTACATAGCATAATTACCTCTTACAATAATTAAAATGCAGTAAAATATAAGGTCCGCACACAATACTACAAATGCAGATAAAAATGCAGATAAAAATATAGAGGACATGCCTCGTCGTCTACTTGGAACGTTTGTACGACGACTCTGCCTCGTCGTCGTCCGGGCGCCCCCGTTTGCGAGAAGCCTTCTCCGACGAGGAGCCGTCGTCCGACGAGGTGGACTCCGACGAGTCATCTTCTGACGAGGAGTACTCCGAAGAGCCGTTGTACTCCTCCTCCTCGTCCGTCACCTCGGCCCGCGCCCGCGCCCGCGCCACGGCTGCCTTCTTCGCGCGAGCCTTCTTTTTCGCGGCCGCCTTCTCATCGGCGGCCAAGGCCTCCTCCAGCCGCGCCCACTTCGCGTCGGAGTCCTCGTCCTCTTCCGCGTCATCCACGGCATGTTCCTCCGCGTCCGCGTCGTCGGCGGCGCCCTCCTCCTCGTCCGCGTCGTCGGCGTCGTCGGGCTCCGAGCCGTCGGGCTCCGAGCCGTCCGCGGCGTCCTCCTCCTCGTCGCGCACCGTCCGACTGATCGGCGCTCCGCGGTGGTTCCCTTTCCCACCAGTGGCGCCACCCAGGCGGCTTTCCGTCGCTGTCGGAGTCGGACGGCCAGGAAACGTCACTCATGGTCGCGCCGCGGGTGTTTGACGACGGTGGGGAGCGGGTCTGGAAGATATGCGAACCGCTAGCGTTGGCACCGTACTTGTATGCAAGGCAACGCGGTAATGGTAGAGGGCGGCCGTTGCCATTCCGGTGTTTACAGAGCCGCGACGCCTCAGATCGTGCGCGCGTGGTTTCTAGTTACGAGGCGCGTGGTAATTTCCGCCGCGCGGCGCACGTACACCGTGGCACTTTCTTCTCACTATGGTTTAAACAGGCTCTAAAGGTAGGGTAAACGGCCTCATTTCTAAGCTTTTGAATTTTTATGGTGTGTTGTTGTAGCACGGACTCGTAAAAACATTGATATTTAGAGCTAGATAGTACAAACCTTACATAGGAATTCCATCACACGTACGATACCGAAGCACACAACAAATCCCGGGCCCACAGACACGACAACAAGACATAGATAATAAAACAGCTCTAAAAACACTGATAAAGATGAGGCAACGCCGTCGTCCCTCCTAGGATGTTCATTCCCCTTGCTCCTCCTTCGCTGTTTGAGTCCTCCTCATCACCGACGGGGCCGTCAACGTGGTAGCGTTATGGGAGGCAGTGCATGTTGAAACGGTCGGGAAAGATGACGTGGAAGTTGGTGAAGATATTGTAGGTAGTGAAAGCGATAAACTCACAACCACACCGAACACCTGCCCGAGGAGGTGGTGCGCGTCGAAGGGGTTCCCGAAGTGGACGAAGAGGCCTATCTCATGGTTGCCGTTGCCGTCGAAGTGGGACTCGATCGTGTACATGGGCGGCGAGCCTAGAGGGAGGTTGAGGTGGCGGTAGCCCCTGCGAGAGAAAGATCTCGGCTAGCGCCCTGTCGCTCCTCCACCTCGATATCGCCCAGATGCGCAGCTCGTTCTCCACGATGACACCCTCCGGCCACTCCCTCTCGCGCACGGTGGCCGGGCGACGGTAAGTTGGGCCAAAGAACTCCATGGTGGCGGCTAGGGTTTGGTGTTTCTGTGGCTAGTCCACGGATGCGGTGGTAGATGGATGAAGCAGAAGAGTGCGTGAGATGTGTGAGAGAAGAGGAAGAAGAGGTGCCCTTATATATAGACGGGGGAGTTTGTAAAATTCACTTAAATAATGCACACAAATTTCACTTTAATACTGATGCCAGCCAACTCGATGGCACGCTGAGACGAGGGCAACCTCTGAGACGATGTCACGGTGCTGAAACGGTGGTTGGCATGCATGAGAGCGTGGCGCGGGTAATTTAATAGCGTGCTGCATGGCGCATGCATGTAAAGGTGGTGACCTGATCGAGGGCTGCAGCAGGCGGAGGCAGGCCTAGACGGGCCAGTTGGCAATGCTTTGACGCGCGAGCGGCCCAGCGGTTCTATCTCTATCTCTGCCTTTCTCAAATTAAACAACCTATTACGCCCTAAAAAACCATGTGACATTAGAAATAGTCTCGAATTACAAACAATTGTCCGAATTAAAAATAGTCGGAAAGTAAGAAGAACATAAACTTTTTCCTAGGTACAGCCGCCACCTCCACCTCAGTCTCCTCCATAGATTGGGTTCCCCCTCTTCCGGCCGGCTTCGTCGGTGTCGGGAGGAGTGGGGAACCCGATCTATGCGTGGAGTTTTTTTAAAAAGTAGTGTTTTCAGTTGATTATGTTAGGTTTTTGGTAGTCATTTTTTGTTGGTTTCACCCAAGGGTTGTGGGGCCACTTTGTGGCCTGGGTAGAGCCGTTTTGCACGTAAACCATGTGTGCGGGCTCCCGTGAGGTAGCTAGGCAAGGAGCACATGATTTCTTCCATGGATGGTGATGTAAGTGGTGTTTGGATGCCATGGTGAAGCAGATCCCAAAAGATGGGACCACCTTGCACACGCGCCGTCAGACGATCCATCTGTTTTGACACCTCGTTCGACGAGAACCCCGTATTTCAGGGGTCTACACCACATGAACATGGGCATTCACACATGCACAACCCTAAACCCATGGCTAGGAGTGGGTGGGGTGACATGGTGCACCAGTGCCCACCACATGGGGTCACCCAAGGGTTGTGGGCCCACTTTGTGGCCTGGGTAGAGCCGTTTTGCACGTAAACCATGTGTGCGGGCTCCCGTGAGGTAGCTAGGCAAGGAGCACATGATTTCTTCCATGGATGGTGATGTAAGTGGTGTTTGGATGCCATGGTGAAGCAGATCCCAAAAGATGGGACCACCATGCACACGCGCCGTCGGACGATCCACTGTTTTGACACCTCGTTCGACGAGAACCCCGTATTTCGGGGTCTACACCACATGAACATGGGCATTCACACATGCACAACCCTAAACCCATGGCTAGGAGTGGGTGGGGTGACATGGTGCACCAGTGCCCACCACATGGGGTCACCCAAGGGTTGTGGGCCCACTTTGTGGCCTCGGGTAGAGCCGTTTTGCACGTAAACCATGTGTGCGGGCTCCCGTGAGGTAGCTAGGCAAGGAGCACATGATTTCTTCCATGGATGGTGATGTAAGTGGTGTTTGGATGCCATGGTGAAGCGAGATCCCAAAAGATGGGACCACCTTGCACACGCGCCGTCGAGACGATCCACTGTTTTGACACCTCGTTCGACGAGAACCCCGTATTTCAGGGGTCTACACCACATGAACATGGGCATTCACACATGCACAACCCTAAACCCATGGCTAGGAGTGGGTGGGGTGACATGGTGCACCAGTGCCCACCACATGGGGTCACCCAAGGGTTGTGGGCCCACTTTGTGGCCCGGGTAGAGCCGTTTTGCACGTAAACCATGTGTGCGGGCTCCCGTGAGGTAGCTAGGCAAGGAGCACATGATTTCTTCCATGGATGGTGATGTAAGTGGTGTTTGGATGCCATGGTGAAGCAGATCCCAAAAGATGGGACCACCATGCACACGCGCCGTCGGACGATCCACTGTTTTGACACCTCGTTCGACGAGAACCCCGTATTTCGGGGGTCTACACCACATGAACATGGGCATTCACACATGCACAACCCTAAACCCATGGCTAGGAGTGGGTGGGGTGACATGGTGCACCAGTGCCCACCACATGGGGTCACCCAAGGGTTGTGGGCCCACTTTGTGGCCTGGGTAGAGCCGTTTTGCACGTAAACCATGTGTGCGGGCTCCCGTGAGGTAGCTAGGCAAGGAGCACATGATTTCTTCCATGGATGGTGATGTAAGTGGTGTTTGGATGCCATGGTGAAGCAGATCCCAAAAGATGGGACCACCATGCACACGCGCCGGTCAGTACGATCCACTGTTTTGACACCTCGTTCCGACGAGAACCCCGTATTTCGTGGGTCTACACCACATGAACATGGGCATTCACACATGCACAACCCTAAACCCATGGCTAGGAGTGGGTGGGGTGACATGGTGCACCGAGTGCCCACCACATGGGGTCACCCAAGGGTTGTGGGCCCACTTTGTAGCCTGGGTAGAGCCGTTTTGCACGTAAACCATGTGTGCGGGCTCCCGTGAGGTAGCTAGGCAAGGAGCACATGATTTCTTCCATGGATGGTGATGTAAGTTGTGTTTGGATGCCATGGTGAAGCAGATCCCAAAAGATGGGACCACCATGCACACGCGCCGTCAGACGATCCACTGTTTTGACACCTCGTTCTGACGAGAACCCTGTATTTCAGGGGTCTACACCACATGAACATGGGCATTCACACATGCACAACCCTAAACCCATGGCTAGGAGTGGGTGGGGTGACATGGTGCACCAGTGCCCACCACATGGGGTCACCCAAGGGTTGTGGGCCCACTTTGTGGCCTCGGGTAGAGCCGTTTTGCACGTAAACCATGTGTGCGGGCTCCCGTGAGGTAGCTAGGCAAGGAGCACATGATTTCTTCCATGGATGGTGATGTAAGTGGTGTTTGGATGCCATGGTGAAGCAGATCCCAAAAGATGGGACCACCTTGCACACGCGCCGTCAGACGATCCACTGTTTTGACACCTCGTTCTGACGAGAACCCTGTATTTCATGGGTCTACACCACATGAACATGGGCATTCACACATGCACAACCCTAAACCCATGGCTAGGAGTGGGTGGGGTGACATGGTGCACCAGTGCCCACCACATGGGGTCACCCAAGGGTTGTGGGCCCACTTTGTGGCCCGGGTAGAGCCGTTTTGCACGTAAACCATGTGTGCGGGCTCCCGTGAGGTAGCTAGGCAAGGAGCACATGATTTCTTCCATGGATGGTGATGTAAGTGGTGTTTGGATGCCATGGTGAAGCAGATCCCAAAAGATGGGACCACCTTGCACACGCGCCGTCAGACGATCCACTGTTTTGACACCTCGTTCTGACGAGAACCCCGTATTTCGGGGGTCTACACCACATGAACATGGGCATTCACACATGCACAACCCTAAACCCATGGCTAGGAGTGGGTGGGGTGACATGGTGCACCAGTGCCCACCACATGGGGTCACCCAAGGGTTGTGGGCCCACTTTGTGGCCCGGGTAGAGCCGTTTTGCACGTAAACCATGTGTGCGGGCTCCCGTGGAGGTAGCTAGGCAAGGAGCACATGATTTCTTCCATGGATGGTGATGTAAGTGGTGTTTGGATGCCATGGTGAAGCAGATCCCAAAAGATGGGACCACCTTGCACACGCGCCGTCAGACGATCCACTGTTTTGACACCTCGTTCTGACGAGAACCCTGTATTTCAGGGGTCTACACCACATGAACATGGGCATTCACACATGCACAACCCTAAACCCATGGCTAGGAGTGGGTGGGGTGACATGGTGCACCAGTGCCCACCACATGGGGTCACCCAAGGGTTGTGGGCCCACTTTGTGGCCTCGGGTAGAGCCGTTTTGCACGTAAACCATGTGTGCGGGCTCCCGTGAGGTAGCTAGGCAAGGAGCACATGATTTCTTCCATGGATGGTGATGTAAGTGGTGTTTGGATGCCATGGTGAAGCAGATCCCAAAAGATGGGACCACCTTGCACACGCGCCGTCAGACGATCCACTGTTTTGACACCGTATTTGAGGGGTGTACACCACATGAACAAGTGCATTCACACATGCAAATTGCAAAACTCATGGCTTGAAGTGTGTTAAATGACATGGTGCACCACTGCCGACAATATGGGGTCATCCCAGGGTTGGTCAAAAAAGTGCCGTAAACAGTGCTCCAAAGGTAGGGTAAATGGCCTCATTTCTAAGCATGTTTTTTTTCGACCTTGTCTAAACGACCCAAATAAATTTCCTAGACATCTACTTGATATGTATACACTCGTTTTTGAAGATTTTATTTTTTTTAGATTTTATCTGAAATTTTTAGGAATATTTGAATATACAAGCAATCCGATTGGCTGGACTCCTTTTTTTTCCCGAACACGGGTGGGGGTTCCGAGCGGGCACGCTAGATGGACCGTTGGGCCGTGTTGCGGTCCGGCCTTGTGCCCGTTGTGCAATGCGCCGGCCTAGGCTCGCATGCGCGGAAGCGACGACGACGGCATGCATGCGCCCGCAGCAGTGACTCAGCTATGCATGCATCGCCACGACGTCGCCATGAATGAGCCAAGCAAGCCCCGTTTCGGTGCGGTCGATTCAGCCGATAGCGGACGCGCCGCCCCGTTTCGGTGTAAAACGACAACGACACGGGACACCCCCTCGATTAATGTGCGAAACGGCAACGGCTACATGCACGCGTCACTCGCGTCGTTTCATCGCCAAACAACAATCTTCGTCTCCCACACCACATTTTTCTAGCCTATTTATACGTCTACATTCCTCTCCCACACACCACCCAGCTCCACCCCAAACACGACGCCCTTCATCCTTTCCTAGAACGCCAAAGCACCACCAGAAGATGCAAGACGTCGGACCGACCTCTCGTTCGGCCGCCTACCGTGCCGTAGCTGCGCTACCCGCCGGGCGTCCTCGTCGAGCGCACGCTCCGTGTGTGGGCGCAATCCAGGTGGAGGAGCCCCGTCGAGCTCGCCGACGCATTCTTCACCGCCGGCTTCGCCCACCTCCCACCGGGATCGCCGCCGATGTTCCACCTCGACGAGGTTCGTGACGGCGTTACCCTCAAGTTGCTCACGGTCACCCTCACCAACCCGTGGGACGCGTACGAGCTCCTCGGCCAAGTGTTCTGGTGCGGCTGCGAGTCAATCTTCTTCACGACGTACAACATCTTCACCAACTGCGAGTGCATCTTCCCCACCGAAAACCAGTATGCACCGCCTCCCCTACGAGGAGTGAGGTGTTGATGACGTACGGTGGTCGAGTAGCGCCGGCCAGTGGTGGAAGAAAGTTGAGGAGGAATTTCGTGAAGCTTGTCATGCACGTTTCTCTACTTTTTAGTTTTATCGTGTTTATTTAAAATGCCGTGTTTTTATATATTGTACCGTGTCGTGTCCCCGGACTTATCTATGTAACGACGGTGGTACTTGTTTACATCCTTATTTATGTAAGTGACATATTTATGTAATCTAAGTGAGTCTCTATGTGTGTTCAGATCTGTTCGTCCTCAAATGACTACTATTTCTTGTACCAAATTGTTTACAAAACCCAACAAAAAACAAAAAAATTCTAATCCACTAAGACTAGAATTTTAGCTATTTTCAATTTTTTAAGTTGTTATTCATATATATTACAAATTTAGTGTTAAGATTCATATTGAATTATCTATTTCATATTCAATTAGTGAATTAGTGAATTGTATATAATAGACTACACAAAGATCCGTGTGTTGAAAAATGTACAAACATGGATTTAATAACCTAACGGAAGTGATAAAATAACTATAGATACCTTTATTACTTGAGATGTCAACATGTATCTATCCGTCCCACCGGTTACCGTACTACCCCCGCGAGACGACTTCCCACGAGGTGTGCGGTTCGAGTCGCGGCAACACCCATTTTTTGCTTCATTTTTTTTGATATTTCATATGTACCACCTCAACTAGCCTAATGGGCCTAATTTGGTTGGAGATGGCCCATTAGTCAAATCTAGATTGGGCTATCCGCTCGCGATTATTGTTGCCGTTAAATGAGATAGTTGTTCCTGTTTTATATGTAGCCTAATGGGCCTAATTGGATGGAGTTGGCCCATTAGTCATGTCTAGATTGGGCTGCTGTCTCGTTGTGAGTGTTGTAGCTGTGAAATGAGCTATTTGTTGTTGTTGACCGAGAGATTTGTTGCCGTCAAGTATCACATAAGATAACAACTCCACCCTACCGCCAACACGCCGTCTTTATTTTAGATTACCAGAGGTTTTCCCCCATTTCCACTGGAAAATACCGTATCAATTATGTACAAATCGTCCGCAACACAACCGAGCAAAACTCGACACATGATTTCCTATAATCAAACGCTTACTTTGGCAAAATCTTTGTCACTTGGTGAATTGAAGCATGGCAGTTGTGCTAGTGTGTCCTACCTATCTGTTTGACCCCATGTAATGGATTTAGATGGCGGTTGTTTTCGGTGTGTGATCACTCGCTCTAAACCTGTTCCAGTGCTATCCCGGTACATCGGAGTTGGTTGGGATGGCAGCCAATCTACCCAAGTAAACCCTGTTTTCGCTTTTATTTTGTTGGTGTCTAGTTTTAATCCCGTAATACACTTGGCTTCTTTTTCAATGAAATTGGGGCTGGGGGGCAACCCGTGTTGATCTAAAAAAAAAATCTTTGTCACTACATCATGCTAACAGAGCTAGATCAACAACGAAGCAAATAGAACATGCTTACCTAGCATCCAAGCACACAACACGGCCAAGCATGCACAACACATCAGCATATGTAGTAAGCACATCATACACATGCTTAAACACTAAGCATACTTAATTAGAAACATAGTTCACACATACTTAAATAGAAACATAGTTCACAACAAGCATTAACCAAGTTTTAACACCACAAGCACGACAGAGTTTAACATAAACACACAACTAAAGAAAGAGGCATCGAGTAGGCAGAAGTGGTCGGCAGTGTAGGTAGGCAGGTCGGCACCATCCTCCGCATGCTCCTACCGCCGGGGGCGTACTTCTTGAGGAACAGGCCGTAGGCGGCATGCTTGGCCCCGATGTGTGCGGGTGTCCGCCCGCTGCCAACACCGAGTGTAGGTGGCATGCCGGTACATGCCGAGGAAGTCCGTCGGCATTTCCTTGCGGCTGCACCAGGGGCACTTGAACCTACCCGGGCCAAGAAGGTAGCGAATCTCCCTGCACCTAAGCCTCGCGGAGAACATGCCTCGCTCTTCCGGTCCCTATCCTCCCGGTCGGAACCGACTTCATCCGAAGGATCCTCCCGTTAGATGAAGTAAATTAGGTTAATTAGCTGCTATTGCATATAAACAATGTAATGACTATAAATAGAAAAGGAATGAAAACAATGCAAAGTAATTATTTGTATAAATGCACTTAGTTAGTAACTATACATACCATATCTAATTTAAACAAAAACTAGTGTTTGGAATGGAACAAGTGGCAATACCATCACAGAAGAAAAACACTATATATGTCTAGATGCCGGAGAAAGGTATACTTGATACCCGGAAAGGATCCGGAGGATCCAATCCATCAATATGCATGCTCAAATCACACCAATGAGCAGATGCTCAAAAGGTATTAGTCATCACTTCGTATAGACCAAGTGATGGTAGCAATATTTGAGGCAAACAAAAACTTGGAGTGCCCAGTAGATGAAGATATGCAAAATAGTATGAAATACAAGCATATCCAAGTATAAACCAGATACACACAAAGCTTTGACAGCCACATACACCACCTAGCACCACCTAGCTATTAAACCATCAGAAACCATTATTTTCTTCATAAAACAATCATAGTGGCATTCATATGTATGATACCCTACCGTGAGGATCTCTATTAATAAAAACCAACGAGTTTATCCATCAAGGTGAGCAACCGAGTAGCAAGTACTCAAGAGCTACCGAGGTCACATCAAACCTAGTAAGCCACAACCATAGCATCAATCATCATAATATGGACAGATTTAGATTGTGATGAATATTAATCCAACAATAGTTGGCATCCATCCATTCTTCTCAAACAAATTGAATCATTACCAATACACAGCTCATCAATAAAGAATTCCAGTGAATATCCTTACACGAGCAAGCAACCATAGTTCAATTATTAACAATAACAACACCAAATGATCAAGTTTACAGTAGCATGACTTGCACATGACACTCTAGTGAAGGCAAAGCTCCAGCCAAGAAATCAAGGCTTCCATGCAGTGATTAACAGTGCAACATCTGCTAGTATTGGAGCCACATTTATGATAAACTTCTTTGTCCATACAATGTAGTAGCAGCTTAATCTAAAACCTGTCTAGACATCAATTGCAAGCAGGCACAATTGATAAGTGAATCATCCAAAGGCGTAGATCCATATAATTGCTAGGAACCAGTCATAATAGCAAGCTAATCAAACTAGATAGCCTTATTTATGAGCAGATAGGGATTACAGGGAACCCAACCAAGCAAGAACCTCGGATGAACACTTGAGCAAGCTCAAATTCATCTCTCGGAACTACTAGAAATATCAAAATGGCTTGGTAGTACAACAAATTCACAGCATATAGATTAGCCAAATCCACGGATTTCGTACAAGCTTGCGAGCGAGCAAGGCATTCATGCATGTCGTCGGGGTCGGCGGAGAAATTTACCTCGGACGGGTCGGCGGAGTCGGATTCGTCGAAGGTGGGCACGTCGTCGGGGCTGTTGATCTTTTCCCCCGCCGCCTTCCTCTCCTCGCCTCTCGCGGTTCTTCCGATTCTTCTTCCGGCGCCGCCGCTTCGCGCCTCCGTCTCGTGCGCACGCTTCTTGCTCGCCGGTGCACCCACCGTCCTCCGGCCCCAAGCGGAGCTCGGATCCGGGGCAGCTCCGCCCGCCGATGAAGCGGCCAACCGGGTTTCCTCAACCGCCGCCTCCTTGCCCTTCCCCTCCTTCCCCTTCCCCTCTCCATGGACGAGCGCGAACGAGCACGAGAGCGAGCTCGCTGTTCTTGACCTAGGGTTTTTTGCCCGATTTGGGGATTGCTTTTGCTTTGGATAGATGTGGTGAAGAGGACAGGGGAGAAAGACATTTATATGTCGGCGGTTCCGTCGTGGCCGCGCGTGGACACGTAGGCGTATAATACATAGAGTTATGGGTCATACGGGCTTGTACGTGGGCTGATACGAACCCAGCCAAACCCGAAGTCCACAGGAAATGACGATCATGCCCCCAGACCCGAATCGGTATGACCGAATCCTAACCGTCCACGTCTTTTCGCGGTTTGGCGAGTTTGTGGTGGGTGCGTACGGAAGCAAAAACGTACAAATTAGAGGTGGTCGGGCTGCTAGCTGGCCGATCGGCACCTAGCTGACCGATCGGTATGCTGCTCGCCGATCGGCCCGCAGCTAGCCAATTTCTGACACTGCGCACGAGAACTACCCGGCCGACAGCCCAAATCGTCTCCGGTAGGCCGATCGGTCGACTAGAAACCGACCGAGTCACATATCTAAAAATGATTCAAAACGCACGATATTTCTGAAAATTATAAAAAAAATCGTATTATTTAGGTATAATCACCTAAAGATATACAAAAAGAAAGAATAGAACTGCAAACTCTAGCCTCTTACATCGATACAGAGATACAAAAATGGTTGCCAACACTCTTCTATCCTACACCGATTAACCGATATAGGGTGACAACAAACGTTCTCAAACTCTCTGAAGCGGTAGCAAAGAAATGGAAGAGTTAACAACCTTTGTGTTCCATGGTGTGAGGATCAATCACGGCGAATGCTCGTCATATATCTCTTCTTTCATGGTTACATTGATCCCTTTGTA
This sequence comes from Lolium rigidum, assembly GCF_022539505.1. Classification (NCBI taxonomy): domain Eukaryota; kingdom Viridiplantae; phylum Streptophyta; class Magnoliopsida; order Poales; family Poaceae; genus Lolium; species Lolium rigidum. The sequence continues at coordinate 20,696,859 of NC_061509.1, read as the reverse complement.
CATAGAAGAAACTTGCAAGCTACTTCAGATTCGTATATATTTTTTTTGTTGTGCCACCTGTTGTGTTTTATCAAATATTATTTATGGGTTGGCCGGTTACGTTTGTACTTTGAGTTTATTAGGTGTCGTTATGATACAAGTACTGTTCGAGTCGAACACTAGTAACTTGGGCCTTCTATTTAATATGGAGATGCTACACAATGTGACCCATGTCGACTTGATAGCAGCAAAAACACAAGGGGAGCCGGCGGCACGTGCCGGTACCCAATACGGCCGATGTTGCGGTATCATTGGGAGGAGTGTCATGTAGTCATGGCCCGCATAGTAGATGAGTTCGCCGAATCGCGTTAATAAATCTTGGTATTATCATCCTGTTATGATTCTTTGGATCTTAACTGAAAGGCCTTCTGATTTAACAACGCAAAACTATGGTAAAAATATGATATACGTAAGTTGATAGAAGAACGGAATAAATGAAAGAGAGGATTATACCACTCAGGGAGATCTAAATAGTCAAGAACACATATAACATAATGAACATTCTGGTATATATACAAAATGTATATCGAAAATGTACACATGCCCTTCGACTTCAGCCTGCTGCTATCCTCCCCTATCAAGGCTGACGGCATTGCCTCGTTGTACTACCTAGCAAAGGGCATGCCATGATCCAAAGAGCGACACCTTAAATCCTAACCCTTAGATATAACCAATGGCGGTAACCAGTGAGATCTGCGGTAACCACATGAGGAAGAGAGGGGAGAAGAGGACAAAGTAGGAGAGTCATAACATCGCGCATGAAATAAGAACTCAAATGCCCAAATGAGACAAAAAAAAAATCATGGAACGGCAGCAACTAATTAAAAATGCAGTAGTTGTTAAGTACCATATCCATGCATTTTGTATCCCTGACGAGACATAGAGAGATACGACGAACTGATAAGTGTTGAAGCCTCAGACACGTACGCATCATCCATTGCAATTTTGGTATTCTTCTGTCGCAGTTCACGGTATACATTGGGAATTAAGTCAAGAGACTCAGTTTACAATGCGAATATTACCCAATTGGCGTTAACCCCAGCGAGGTGTGGCGGTGCAGGCGATGCTCTTATACGCACGTGTATATATACGTACTTCGCAGACATATCTGCACCATAACCGTAAGCTACATCGGTCAATCAAACATTATTCTTCTTCTCATCAGCTGGTAGGTATTGACCGTACTATTTTCTGCATATTACATGAGCCCGTTGCTAATGTGCGCGTACAATAGCAGCTCGTGCTGATACACGGCGTGTGATGGGGAGAGCCATGGCGGGCGTCGTCAATGGTGCAACTGCTGCAGGCGATGACCTGAAGTCATCGTGGCCGGAGGTTGTCGGCTGGGACGTTATTCCGGCGGGGGTGAAGATCTACACCGAAAGGCCGGACGTCGTATTCGAAATCCATACCGTCGGCGTCAGTATGGCACCGGGGCACGACGACCACCGCGTCCGCCTCTTCGTCGCCGCCGGTACCACCAACATCGCCCAGACGCCCGTCGTTGGCTAGCCGGCCGGCCTGTCGCGCCTGCTGCTTGCGTGCGTAGGTGTGGCGTTGTGTCCATGTGTGAGTGTGGCTACTGTATACAACAGATCTATACACAATACCTATATATAGTCACTAAATACAGTATATGGAATAATGATGGATTCTCCGGAAAATTAATTTTCTACTGTAGATGGTAAGCCTTTTCTTGGAGGCTCCTCCTGACCTTTATATAGGATGCCATGTCTCGGGTGCCACATTATTTGAGTTGTATTTAAAATAGTATTTTCCTTATACGAGTTTTTCTTAGTCTTAATGTCCAGCTCCTGCTTCCAGAGTCACGTAAACAATGTTTCCTTCTGTCAAAGCGATGCCGCGTGCTTACTAGGATATGGAGTTCGCCGGTCGAGATACTCTTACGTTGACAATACGATGACGTGTTGCCGTTAGGTTCATATAAGTACTACTATGTACTCGATCTTCTCGTAGCAAAAGAACACCGTACCGGTCTACCCATGTATGCATGGGAATAAAATCCTATACGACCCAACCTTGTACGACCCAGCCGTAGACCATCTCCTGCATCGTACACGTAGCAAAGCATGTGGCGAATTGTTACCGGGGTGCAGGCTTTTTTCAGATGAGAGGTGCCGGATGTGGTCTACCCACCAGGTCGTATGAGCTTGGGTCGTATAGGATTTATTTCGGTATGCATGGTCGCTGGAACAAGGAGCTCAATTTTACAACGCAATTTCACATTTCAGCTAAATGGCGTTAATCCCTGCGTGGGCGGTGCATGCGATGCTTCCTCTCAGGGACGTGCACGTCTATGTACCACAACTAGTTAAACTCACATGGACGCTATATATACACCAGGCATCAGCGCATCATCGTCATTGAGCCGGCCTCATCACGCTCATTTACTTTCCTCTTCTTCTCAGGTCTGGCTGGCATTCGTTTTCTTTTTCTATTTCGCACGTATATGTTGTGTGACTGCTGCGATGTAACAGTTAATTTTTCTTGCTTATCTTCACAGCTAGCGAGGTACCTGCTGTTGCTAGATCGAATGGGGAGAGCCATGATTGGGGCCATGGGCGGCGCAGGCGACGCTGCGAGGAAGTCATCGTGGCCGGAGGTGGTGGGCTGGAATTTCCTGGCGGCTGGACTCAAGATCAAAAAGGACAGGCCGGACATCATCAGGTTCGAATTCCACGACGTCGGAAACACGGTGCCGCCGGGCCATGACGATGACCGCGTCCGCCTCTTCCTCACCCCCGGCACCAACTTCATCGGCATCACACCCTTCGTCGGCTAGCGCGCCCCAACTGCCAGGCTCGCTTCGTGCATGCATAGAGTGTCTCTTATAAGCAGCCTTTGACTACTTTCTTGATATAATCTGATCACTGAAATGATGAATGGTATTTGCTACCTATGTACACCTTGTTTTGTATCGTTTGCGTGTGTGATGAATCTGCATTCAAGTATATTCTATTACAATATATACATTTTTTTTAAGTTAAAGAGTTCGCAATTTTCTCAGAGTTTTGGGTTTTTATGGGCTGAGGATTAACAAGGGTCCTACGCGTATTTCTTCAGATGATATGTCCTCCCTGTTTTTCTCTGTGTGCAGTTTCAGGTCTGGGTAGCTTTTTTTGGTGGTAACTCATAGTACATTTTCCTACCAACACGTGTGCGCTTATTTGGCGTTCCTTTCCTAGTGTTTGTGTTGTGGGTTAGCTTGGTACATCGTTTGTGTGCCCCGAGCTGCAACAAGCATGGCATAGCAGTGGACGAGTTCTGTTCAAATTGTCAGGTATTGGACCTTTGCGGGGAGGTCAAAGCGGAGATGGTACCCATGTCCACACGCGATAACCATCGACTAGTTTGTTTCTGTTTTCGTCTTGTTCACCTGGTACAATAGGTGCATGACCACGTCTCCTCCTCTTTCCTTCTCCTATAATAATCTTCTTCCTGCGCAACTCTTCTCTCCTCTACCTCTCAAATCCATCCTCTCCTCTCGGCAGCTCACCGACCATGCCTTTCATGTCGAGAATACTTCTCAAATTGTGGTTGGATTAGATCTGTGTGGCGCGCCTTGCGTACAACGACGTAAGCCGAGACTCTCACCAGCCGCAGCTGGGCATTCCCACTCCCTGCAATTGTTTGATGTGTCGGTTTGGTGGCGTTCGTTACGCCATTCTTCGCGTCGTGGCTAATGACGTGACAGGTTTCCACCAGGGTGGCTTCCTTCATGGACGCGATCTGTTGTTGCTAGATTTGATTGCTCTTGCTAGACGGTAGCGGTCGTGAGTAGCGCTTGGGCACACTTGATTCAGGCTGAGTTGGGCTCGCCAACAAGGCGAGCCTCAGCTACAAGCATGTTGGCTATGGCATAGCATAGTGATCTGCGGCTTCTCACATTACGATTAGGGGGTGGTCCATTGGGCTGCTCATGATGTAGATTTGCATCATCACCATCCCGACGGCCACCTCCATTGCTTGATGCGACGGTGCTTCCAACACGAGTGTTGCATGTGGATTGTTCTATGCGACCCATGTTGGCGTTCAACCTGGTTGATGATGTCGGGCCTCCCTGTGCCACCAGACCGTTGGAATGTCGCATGGGCGGCAAATTGGAGGCACTACGCGAGGATCCTGACAATTAGCGGAGATCCGCTGAAGCTCCAAGTTTCTGGCAGTTGTGGCTTCAGTGAGAATGTGTTGACGTCAGAAACCCCCTGGCGGGCAGAGACGGGCAACACAGTAGAGCCGGGAACAACTAGGGCTACGGCTGGCCCCAGTCCCTCAGAGCGACGGCCCGCAAAGCCTCCTGGTCGCACGTCCGATGCTATCGCAAGGGCGTGCCACCTGACCTATACCTGGTCGGGAAGGTGTGGATGATGCCTCGCTTAGTTTCCCGCATGGCATACACGTAAACATTAAATACGAGCCTCGATCGGCTCTCGAGTTATCCCGTGAATCGGCTCAAAGAGCCGATCCACCCATGATTCGAACGAGGTGTCCGAATATATGGTGGTCCTGCTTGATCAAGATAAAGCTAATTAGATCTACGACGATTTAGGGTTTTCACCGCATAATCGGATCATCCTACTCACGATTGGGCCTCGCGCTCGCGCACGGTGACCGTAAGCCGATCCTAGACAGGGCCTAAAAACCAACACGAGGTTGATCCCCGAACATCCTTTCTAGGGCTAGCAAACGTCACCCTACACGCCGCCGGATCCTCCAACCCTTTGTAAGGCCTAACTATTGCGGATGTTAAACTAATCCTTGATGAAACAAGGAGCAATCGTAACGGATCAGATCTACTAAACTATGATCAAGCGGGGTGCCGCCCCTACACCTAAGATAGGTGTAAGGGCGGCTAGATGTGCAAGGGTTGCATAACGAAAGCATGTAATTCGAAGAACAATGCTAACCCTAACACATCTAAGATAACTACGTTGCTCGCCATAAAAAAGGCTTCAGCACGAGCAACGCATGAACAACGTGGGCAGGCTTGTGCTGCCTAGATCGCAAGATGCGATCTAGGCAGCATGGTGCTTACCGGAGAAACCCTCGAGACGAAGGAGTTGGCGATGCGCCGAGATTTGTTTGTGTTGAACGTTGGTTGTTGTTTATTCCATAAACCCTAGATACATATTTATAGTCCAAGGGACTTTCTAATTTAGGCGTGCACCTAACCGTGCACGGGTAAAACTCTAACTCTTAACCGACACGTAATCTAATATGTTACAGATACAAGGGCAAACTAGCCCAAACTTTGCATGTAAGGCCGATTCACGTATTTCTTCCGTATATGTATTCTTCGAGTCCATCTTGATCGCGGCCCACCTCTGACTCGGTCAAATTCTGGTGATAACAGATTGGTGAGTCACGCTTTATCGACCTCGATGTCGGCCTTCTCTCGGGCAAGTCGTTCATTCTTCGCTAGCATATCCGTGCGACTTTGATCTATCTCAGGGATATGTATGTTCACGTTGGCTGTGGTGATGGTAATTGTCAATGGGTCGATGATATCGCCTCTCTAATAGACTCCAACAGGGTTTGTGTTCCCGCTTGACAACGAGTCGCCACCGTGTTCTGACTCTCCCCCAAGTCGGCATTGGTGAGGAGATAGATTGAATCCACGTAGCCTCCAGATGCGTCGTTGAGGTGGTCATCATTGAGGGCGACATTATCAATGTAAGACCCGACCCTAGCCTCTTCTACAACACGGTGAGCCCGACAAAGATGTCGATGCCTTTGATTGGCACGACCGTGCCACTGGTGATCTTGCCAGCATCGGGTAGCCAAGTGGAGTAGGGATTTATGAAGGCCAGATTCCAAATTGGATAAAGTTACCTACAATGATTGTCGAACCGATTCCGCCGAGAGTTCCCACATGGAACTCAACTCTAGACGCTGCAGGTGATGTGGGTATTACCCTTCGGGTACTCGACATTGTTGTAATATCTCAGGTTTAGAGGCTACAAAATGAGAGAACACCAAAGTGTGCATTGCATTCATGCATAAAAAATCCGGGGAATTTTCGCGCTTTCAAATAAAACTTACCACAGTAACTGAAGTTTCACTTGACTTGCTGGAATTGAAGTAGATCATCAAGTCAAGCGCTATAAACTTCACTATGATCCTTGCTAAAAATATTGTTTTGGATAGAGATGATTTGATCTATGGGCTAGATCAAATGAAATTAGCTTTACAATAACAACACCTTAAGTAATTACAAGATCCTATAAAAGATCTCCACATGACATTCCTTACAACAACACATGAATATTTATTCAACTATAAATCAAATAACTCAATTAATTAAGAAACTATTCTTTACTTATCATTTCCATGTCTTTTACTAAATAAACTAGATGACCCGTTGCGCTATCGCGCAAATGGCAGAATCAAATCGAAATTTAAACCATAAGTATTAGCTTATTTTAGTATTAAGAATTAGCACGTAATTTAATTTCTTTAGTATTGGAGGCTCGTAGTGGAGCTCTGCCCCTCCTGCCGCCACCACCGCTGTGGTAAAGGGAGGGCAGTTGGGTTGGCTGGCCATCTAGACTGAGCTCCATCAGCATCCGACGGCGTGCATTGCTGGACGGCTCCTTTCTGTCCCTCCTATGTCCTACTCTTCCCCTTCCAACCCCTTAGACCCACTCAGCATCCTTGCTGCTGCAGCGATTCTTAGTCGAATTTTGGTCGTTAGTTATCTCGTTAATTGTTATTCCGGAAGTTACGTTGGTTGGTTATAATAACACCGAGATTTACTTAGATGAGCCCTATGTTTTTGGTATATATACACATTTTTGTTTATATTACATCCCTCGGTCGAAAGTTAGCTTGCCTCTTGGTCTTTTTTATTTATTTCAAAGACATCAGCGGGACATCCAATCTAGGAACTTATAGGGGCATCTAATCTAGGAACTTATAGAATGGCACTTCTACCAATTTTTATTTCATTTATAAGTTCATAATTTTTTTTTGTGATCTCTTGATTTAGTTTATAAGTTTACAATTTTTTTGTGATCTCTTGATTCAGTTTAAGTAGGAGGCTATGTTGATCTTCTGTAAATAGTTCGTGTATCCTTCTATAGACATGCCTTGGACTCGCATATGTTTTTGTTGTACCACTCTGAGGGATGTAATATGAGTGGAATGGTGTTTCACTTGTGTTATGTCAACGACTTGCGTAATACACCATGCAGTGGTATGCTGGGTCACCGCAATTTCCCTACCTCCTTTGGCCCAACAAAGGGCCCATCTGGAGCACCGCAACCCAAGGTGGACCAAGACGTCGGTTGCGGGGAGGAAAAATGGAAGGTGACGATTCCTTGAAGAACAAGACAAGGAGACGTTCGAATAAGGAAATGATAGATATGATCTCTCCTTATTGTAACCGACTCCGAGCGGGACTCTCGGGACCTAGCCTCATATATAAAGGCCATGAGAGAGGGTCTGCCGTAGGCTCTCTCATACAATCACGCAACCCCTCACGCATACACAAACCCTAGAAACCTTGCCTCTCGGCCAGAACACCACTACACAGTCTTTTGGCTGCCCCATTGTACCCCATTTTACTCATAATCAAGATCAAACAAGCATGAAGTAAGGGTTTTACCTCATCGAGGGCCCCGAATCTAGGTAAATCTCGCTCTCTGCTTGTCTGTTATCCGGTGTCTCGTGCTAATCTGCATGATTCCGCTAACCCTAAGCCCCTCATGGTGGTCATTGCCGAGGAGCCACCTCGTCAACAAGCCCCACGGTAGGCACCAAATGTCTCTGTAAAATCACGGCATATGCCATCTCAAGATGACTTACGAGCGGGGGATGAAGTCACCGAGTGCTACCATAGACAAGACCAATACACGATGTACCCAGCTACGACCCCTCGGTCCGGAGGTAATTAAAGACCCATTGCTTGCTCTGCCATTATAGATTGTATAACGATTACAAGGTTACTCATCGACTTAGGCTACACAATTAGCTCTAAGGCATGTTGTGCTAGCTAGTTCTTGTCTCTCCTCTAGGGATCATCCTGTGCGACCTTATAAAGGAGATAGCGCATGGCTTTACATGGTAACCCTAGTCGGTACGGGTCTTGGAGTTATAATATGACTCAACCTATGCTACTTGTCTACAATGACAAGTCTTCTTGGCGTCTCGGTTGATGAATCCCTTGAACCGACTTAGGAGACCACGGAACCAAGTCTCCTTTTGTGCAAGCCCAATCAAGAAGTGGCCATAAGTAGGGGCCTTTGCAGCATGGGAGTAGGCCCACGTGGGCCCCTACGAGGTCCATGTGGCCAACCTAGCTGGTGATGGTCTTTTGGCCACCCCTTGCCCCTCCAGCACTTTACAATAAAGACTAGAACAATAAATCACTCTATGCATATAAATTCACCCGAACTTTTTCGATAAACCCCAAAACATATTTAGTTCGCTCTGGAACATTTATGAAGATATTAGGACAATTCCAATAAAGTTTCTCCCTCTTACTTAGTATCGGATTTATTTCACTGCATCCCAAGAACTATTCTGATAACATTGGAATGGCTCTCATAATCCACCGAAGCTATTTCGATGTCACTGAAAGTATTCCGATACTCTGAACTACATGCTACAAATAGAATTCTCACAACATATCATACAACATTAAGCGTGTGATCCAGTCGGTAATGCAATGTCATGACTTCGAGCACCTCCGGTTCAATAACCAACATTGGGATGGCTCCTTTGCATAATTGAATAAATAGCGAAACGAACATTCTGTGCTATTACATACGTATGCCAATCTTTTTTTTTGCTTCATAATATGTTTAACTGATGTGAGACTCTAGGTATTCTAGTGAATCAACTCTTTGATCATAATACCAGTTAACCTTGATCCGAGATCAACCTTTTTTCTTGTTTTATATGATTTATGATTTCCTGTGATCACTATCATATTTTGGCAATGCATACAATAAGTTTACATCACAATACCGAGAGCAGACATTTCATATCTCTCCTTTGTTATGAGGAGTAAATCCCATTCTTGAACTATTAAGCTTCCATATATACTTTCGGGCATACATGTATCTTAACTTTTACACCACCTATTTACGAAAGTAATGGTTGATAAGACCAAAGCAGACATGTATCTTAACTTATACACCACCTATTTACGAAAGTTACGAGGATCCTCTAGCATGCAGTAAGTAAATGTTTTTTCATGGTCTAAGGACTTTCACATATGGCAATACTTAAAAGATAATGGTATTAACAATGACAAATATTTCTCATAGCATATCTGTGATTTGGATATGTTCAGTACCATTTTTAGTCAAACAATGTACTCCCAGTATTGTTATCATCCTTGTTACAATAAAATGCTCATGATGAAAAAAAAAATTAATCATCCAACAATACATGAGCCGGTCATATTTGGAGGAAAGATTATTAACTTGTTTCTTGTTCACGTGCCTGTGAGGTTTTATTCGAATCTCATATTTGAGGAGCACATCAGCTTGTGAGATTTTATTTGAATCTCATATCTGAGGAGCACATCAGTTATATCATAAAGAATAAATTTAATGATAAACATGAAGTTATATATAGGCATAGCTCCTTCATGTATATGGTGTTATAGACGATGTCATCCTGTATGTAGACTATTTGGCCCAACCCATATATCAGCTAGAAAAAAGTAGGAGAGAAAATAAAAGGCCGAGCCCAATTTAGGCATGGGTCCCACCATAACAAATGGGGCTGCCCAGTGAGACTACGTATCTATATTATATTAGTATAATACACCACATTAGTTCACATTAGACGTGCTTGGGTGTATGCATTCAAGCTCATATTTGGAGATTTAGGCCCCGGAATTCCACCCTTTTGATGTGCTTGGTAAGGCTAGAAACTAAAGCGAATACCGAGCCTAGACAACACACATGTATTGTGTCCTCTCGCAGCACGGATCACATCCTCACCCTGGTTGTTCTTGGCGTGTTTGGTTTGGCCCAACCGACAAAAATGTTGGTTGCCAAATTTTTAATCAAAGTATTGGTTGCCCAAAATTTGGACGATGTTGTCACAAAAAGTGAACTACAGTTGGCAAATAGACAAGGGTATATATGCAAAATATTCCATCCAAATAAGATTCAAACTTATACTCCCTTCATTTCGATGAATAAAGCACAAGTATAAGACAAAATTTGACTAAAAAGTGAGCAATAAAGTTTTAATATATTGTATGTAATTAGTATCGTTCGGATCCGTATTGAAAAACACTTTCTAATAAAGGTAATTTCATACCAACAATATTTATATATTTAAAGTAATTTTTAGTAATAAAATCTATATATACCTACTAATAAAGGAAGGAAGGTTTCTCCCCATAATTTTCGTCCGTTTTGTAACTGCCCTTATTGTTCCAGCAAAATAACGAACATTGCCACAGTTTAAGTCAAAAAACGGTTCGCATATTCCTGCTGTTACTTTGTCCGTCACGTTTGCTGTGCCGTTTTGTTCATGCCATGTGCGGCTGTGCGTGCAGCTGTTGGGCCATGTTGTTGATGGGCCATTGCGTGGCCTACACCATCAGCGAAACTGACTCGTGCAATCGAGTGTAGGGATGTAAATGGTACGGATAATTTCCGCTCCGAATCCGCATCCGTATACGTTTTTGAGGATATGGTATGCATTTTTAGAAATCCGCCGGATATGGATACGGATGCGGATAGCGATCAAACGGATATCCGATGGATACGGTATAGGATATGGTATTGATACTATCCGACGGATACGGATTATCCGCCCATTTTTGCGGATTATCCGAGATCCACAAGGAGGATAATCCGAAAAAACTAGCCCAATCCTGAATATTTAGATAATATAGTTAGTTCATCGGCCAAAATATATATTCTATTAGCACGCAATTTGCTTTGTTGAACGAACAAGTGTGTACATTTAGCTATAGTCTATAATTACAAACATATTTTACATAAAAAAACATACTTCTGTTTTTTATATGTATATTTTCTTAATAATCCGCATCCGATCCGAGTTCGGTCCGAATCCGCTCCATATCCGTAATCCGATATAATCCGCATCCGAATCCGCATCCGACCATTATCCGCTCCGATCCAAATCCGTTACAAAAATATGGTAAAGGATATGGTAAGAGCAATATCCGATCCGATCCGATCCGTTTACATCCCTAATCGAGTGACCTCCAGCCTCGATCGTTGGGACAGCGGCGGCGTTGCAGCGCCTAAAGCACAACGTCATCGATGTGGGTTCTCCACAGAGAAAAACTCAACTCGGTGGAGAATATGAGGCTGAAATAAACAAACAGAGATTGTGGGTTTACTTCTGTTTCACCAAGTCGAATGGCCTAGGGCCTGTGCGGGGCACGTGGCAGACCAAACTTGCGGGAGGTGTAGCATGCTGCTATGATATTCTTCTGTCCATCGTCCATGCGAGGTGTGGGATAGCTAGGCTGAACTGCTGAAGTCTGTGCTTGTATAGAGTCAGCGAAGGTAATTAAACATTGTTCCTGATCATCTTCATGGGTTTGCCTATCTTCTTTCTTTCTATCTATTCATTCTTTGTTCTTTCCCTTTAGTCAAGAAATTCAATTCTACTCAGGAGTATCTTCAATTGTTAATGTATTTTATTTAAAAAGAATGTATGTATATCTTGACAATCTATGTGTGTTTGCATAGTTTCGTAAAAAACTGATTTTTTATGATTAATTAATGTGAAAAGGCAAAACATGTGTCCCAAAAAGCTTTATTTTTAGCACCAATTTTTTTCGCATAGTTCAAATGATAAGTCGATTTTTCATGCACGTAGCATGTCAAGATGTACACGTAAATTTTTCGTTTCAAATTTTTCAAAATTTCAAATTACACCAAAGATGCATTTCAAAATAAAAGAAACATATGCATCAAAGAGCCTAAACATCCTATGCAAAATTGTTACAATTTAATTTATTCTACAATATTTCTAGGCCAGCATTTTTATTTTCTATTTAAAGTTAACATGTTTTGTTTTTTCGCAGCAACGCGCGGGCATTGTACTAGTAATACATAAAACGAAGCCGCCTTATTCTGATCGGAGTACTATTTTAGATTTTTAGATAAAAAAGATCAAGACATCTGACAAATTATGAAGCAAAATTTAGTACTGTCCAATTACTTTGGTATAAGCTACACAGCCTCAGCGTACGGCGTGTACCTCTTCGCCCCCTTCTCTCGCATCCGACAGAAACGAGGAGGCGACGAAGGTCGCAGGAAGCAGAGCTCGGCGGCGGCGCAGGTAGGCCTCTCTCCCGCTCTCCCCTCCCCGCCCCGTCTCTACGGCTGCTGTCCGCGCACTCCGTCGGTAGTCCGCGCCGTCCTCCTCCCTGGCCCGTCCCTCCCCTTCCAGAAGCCCCCCTAACCCTAGTTTGACCGGCTGAACGGCGGAACGGCGGCGGGAGGCCGCGCGTATCCACCTCCGCATCTCCGCAAGCCGGACTCCTCCTCGAAGGATCCTACCCGCCAGCAGTCGAACCTCTGGCTAATAACTCACCAGCGTGTTGAGCTTTCACATGCGTAATGTTTTACTAGCTAGGAAAATCGATCCTACTAGTTTAGCTGAAGGTAGAAGAAAAAGTGCAATTTTCAGTAGACTACCATCACTTCCCGTTGATCCAGTGGTTATGATTCGAAGCTGAAGGTGGGAAATGTGAAATTAATATAATTGTGAGTAGACCTACATCACTTGGTAGCATTAGCTGCTTGCAAGATAACTTGATCTGGCCAGTAGAGTTAGGGTAAATTTTGGTCCAAGGTAAAGGCAATCCTAGCATTGCCAAGCAAGATTAGTCATTCTACATGGCTCAAAACATAGAGGTTTGGGCGTAGTATAGCCCGTGACTGCAAGGAAATGCTTACCCAGAGGAGGAGAGTCGAATAAGCTCTCTTGCACGGGGAAAGTAGATGTAATCGTGGCGTAGTCGGCATCCATAGTTGCGCCCTTGTCTTGGCCACCACCATCAAGGGCGCGCGCCAGTTTACTGCCCCTGCGGGATCGTAGTTGTAGATCACCTGTCCTGTCCCAGTTCATCTGTGCAGATTTTCTTTCCGGGTTTTCCCATGCATCCAACAAACAGAGATCCAGAGAAGTTTGATCAGTCATTTCTTCTGAGTGTATTGCCTTCTTAGACTTCATGCAACCAACAGCGAGCGTTGCTTGTATGGGCTATAGCTCAAACGGGCTAGGTGAATCTGTATGAGTTTATAGGGCGGGAGGTCCAATTTGGGAGGCCCAACGCCGGTGCTAGAATTACACACGAATTCTGTCCACTCCCCCTGAAATTAATGCCATTCCCCCCTCTTTCCTTTTCTTCTGCCAGTCGTGTAGCCGTAGGCACCTTTTGTGGGGGAAATTCATGCCGTTTTTCCTTTTGCGGGGAGAGATGAGGAGCTAATTAGTCTCTTGTAATCTTTAAAAATCTGGAGTCTGCGTCCAGACCTATAAACACATATGTAGGGAGTAACGAAGATGACATGGCCTTGTTTTTATTGTTGTTATTATATGTTAATTCAATATCAACTGCGGTGCATAGAAATGGAAGTTCTCCGTGTTCAGTTCTTGACTTATATGATAATTGGTAAAACAATATCTAATTATTTCTATACTCCCCCCACCCTTGTGTTGTAATTCACCAGGTTGCAAATGAATCAGGCTGAGGTCTCTGATTTGGTATGCGTTGGCTTGCATGATACTAATGATGACGAACAATCTTATGCAACTGAATGTCCAGAAATGAATCAGGATCCATCCCGGGAAACAATCAAATTTGAGGTGCCAATGGAAACTCCAGCCATGCACAGTGTTTTCAGCAATTCCAATGCTTGCTTAGATGGATATCAGCACACAGGGATCATGGCAGGAAGTCAGGCTGTGGAGGAAGTTAGATTTGGCATTATGCAACACCTTGAGGTTCAGCCACATATGCATATCGTTAATATTTGTCTTCTCATGCAATTAATTATTCCATTTTTGTGTAATGATCTTTTTCGTTAACTGTTCATTGTTTATTTAATCAGGGAAGGGTTTCTGACTCTGATGAAGAAAGCTTGTCAACCAGCCCTGAAACTTCTGATTACGGTATACCTTGTAGTATGGTCAACTCATAGTTAATTTTTATAAATTCTTTATGGGAATATGCTAATATTCATGGTTTTTGAGTCGCCGAGTCAAGTCAAGTCGCCGAGGCTGCGGCTCGTGACTTGGTGACTTGACTCAGCGACTAGGGCTTGATTAGTTGCCCCAAGTCGCCATGGCCTAAATTAGATTTTAGGGGCAGAATTAGGAAGCAAAATGGGGATTTTATTGTAATCCTGCATAGTTGGCAATCAAAAATCAGAATTCGGCCTGTCATCTATCACACCCAGGCCTGCCAGGCCCAGCCCAACTAACAGCTCCCAGCCTACCCCCTCGTCACTAAAACCTAAAACCTAGAATCTGAACACAGCCGCCAGCCTCGAGCCTCCTCCTAGCGCCGGCAACCTCTGTCCTCGAGCCTCCTCCTAGCGCCGCCAGCCTCTGTTCTCGAGCCTCCTCCTTGCGCCGCCAGCCTCTGCGCCGCCGGTGAGGAGCGGCGGCGGACTGAGGCAGCCAGCCTCGCCGCGCGACCCTCTCCTTCCTCCTAGCGCCGCCGGCCTCGCAACCTCCTGAGCTCTGCACTTTCTCTCCCTTTCTCTCTGAAACCCGGTGGCGGCTCGAGCCTCTCCTCCTGAGCCGCTGTATAGTCGCAGGAAGTCGCCGTTGAGCCAGTGACGTGGCGCGACTTGCTCCGTGAGTCAAGTTGCCTGCGCGACCCAGCCACGCCGCGATGACTCGGCGATTAGTCAGCGACTCAAAAACCATGCTAATATTTGCTGTGCAATTTCAGGTTATATGGAACAAAATATGGAAAATATTTACAGTACTTTGGGTGAAATGGTATGTCTCCTCCTCACCTTATTAAATTGTAGTTTTATTGTTGAACACTCCAAGTAGTTTGTATTATTGAATGCAGTTTTAGTTTTTCAGCTAGAAATTTGGAGAAATGATTTATGGAAGTAGAACTGATATGTCATAGCAGTAGAATTTTTTACTTGTTAAGTTACAGCCAGTATTTGGCCTACAACATAATTCAAGTGTCATCGTGCAGATTCTGCTTGCAAAATATACTAGTTGATCAACTTCTGTCAGCAATGTTGAATCATCAAATGCCATGCCTTCTTTATCTTGTATGGCAGGCGCTGGTTTTTAACATGCAAATTTTTATTGGCAACATATATACGCTTAAATTAAATTATTTTGGCTCATTTATTTTCCAGATCATGCCATATATAGTCACCTTCTCATGATAAGCTAATTGAATGCTCTTTGCCTTCCCCTAAAGATTACTCCAAACTGAGATGATTCATAATATTCTGCTGTTTGATCCTCACCAACTGTTTACTTACCAGTTACCAATACTTTGGACTAATATGTTGCTTGAAGTTGGGGACTTTACCTTTATTTTTATTTTGTCTGTATTTGTAGGATGACAAAGAAGGCCCGGTTATGCTTATTCCCGATTTCGTGTTGTGTGACACAGCCTTGCATCTTCAGCCTCACCTAACTTTTTCATCGGACGGGTTCAAGATTGAACATTTTGATTGCGATTCACATGAAGATGAGATGATGTCTCTATATTGGGATGTTTGTGACATCATTTGCATTAATAGTAAATGGACTCAGAGTGTAAGTAGTTCACTTTTACTATTTTGTTACTTTTCCTCATGTTTTGTATAGCTTAATTAATTGCAGTTATCCTTCTAATCAGGTTAAATCTGCCTCCATTGTTATCACTGTTAGATCCAGCGCAGAAACCAAAAGTCCAGGTAATTACGCTGGGCATTCTGGTCTTTTTATTTTATCCCAGATTCAATATGCTTTCCTTATGTTCCAAGAATAAATGACATATAGGGCACATGTTCTTTGAAGGATTGTTGTTATCATGGTTGTTATATATTAAGGTGGCAATTTTTGGGAAATAATACGAGCAATAGGGCAGTTTGATATTTGAGGGTTTGGGAAGCCGATGGAGGGTGCGAGAAGCACCACCTTCGGTGCTTTGGGCTTTATTGTGTATTTTCGAGAAGCACTTGTAAGAAGTGCAAGTGCTTATCAATTAGTTC
Source organism: Lolium rigidum (assembly GCF_022539505.1). Lineage (NCBI taxonomy): Eukaryota > Viridiplantae > Streptophyta > Magnoliopsida > Poales > Poaceae > Lolium > Lolium rigidum. Next base: position 20,680,609 of record NC_061509.1, on the reverse strand, counting down.
ATGTTAGTTTCGGTTTGTGTTTCTAGACCTAAATGCACAGGTACGAGCCCAAACAAACACACCATTAGGTCAAACCCAGGTTCCCTAGGATGTAACACCAATGTTGATTTAAGCCTGATGAGAGAATTCAGATCGAAAGAAACAATAGACGATTAACCAATAAATTCTTTGCGTCAATTGCTGGTTGAATCCGAACTGAGCTTCTGCTCTGCCATGTACATGTGGATGCCGAAGCACTGGCCGTTGGCGCATTCCATGTGCTGCTGTGACCTAATCATGATGGGGAGTTTCAGTTAAGTGTTGTGCGCTAATCTGGTTACTGTTCGGGAAGTTCTTGCCTCTCCTGTTCTCATTTCTGCCAGCGTAGTAACCCTGAAGCCAAAATAGTAAGTGTGGGCTGGTAGGCAAATGGGCTTACCCACACCCTTTACAGCTGTAGTTATGGTTGTTATTTATTTATTTATGAGGTGGTTAAATCCTTCAATGGCAATATGGTGTAATCAGTTTCTTCTCTTCTTATATCTCCACATTCTAGTATTGTGATCTGCCAAAGACATGATTTTAGAAAAATGCTAACCAAACCTAAAATCAAGTATATTTCCCATCCATTCAGTTAGTTATTTTTTAACACCTTTATTATTGGCTAACCTGAAATATTGATAGGTGAATTCAAATCGCTCTAATTTGATGTTTGTGTTTTCTATTTGATGTTTATTTTATCTTCTGAGATTGATTTTAACTTGAGGTCTACATTCACAAATAATTAATAAGTTAACAAATTATGAAATGGATGTTAATATTGTGAGATTTAGATATTCCTTTGGTGTTTGCTTGTGTCAAACTAATATGCTTGTCTTTTTGATACTCTATAGGTCCTATTAGAGTGGAATTTTGTCTTGCAGATCCACAATGGCCACAAAAACAAGAGAAGATTTGTTGTCTTGCATCAAGATACCATGAAATCTGGAACACCACTCCGCCGTAAGCTTTGAGCTGATGTTATGCTTTATGCATGTCCTTTTAATTCTTGTACTAGTTGATTTCACTTGATCTCACTCGATCAAAGTTCTGACCACAAAAACAAGAGAAGATTTGTTGTCTTGCATCAAGATACCATGCATCATTAACACTAATTGTTGGTATTTCTCCCTCTGATCAAGTATTGAAGCCACATATAGGATCATAGGAAAGCTAATGCTGAGTATGAGACCATGTGAATTGGGGCGTTAAACATATGATATTTAACAGATGCTGGCCATACCAAATCCATTCTCATATTTTAAGAAGCTTGTGTATTGAGTTCGGGACTTCGGATCTTGCTCATATTTAATTAGTGAGAACTACCAGATAAAGAGAATGATGGTATTTTTCTTAATACCAATGGATGGGGATGCATCATATCAGATACTACTGTTTTTTCCCCGAGAAAACGCAAAAAGCCTTTGCGTTTCATTTCATTGAAAAGAAGAAGAGTTCGTTGTTACAATCCTCCTAAGAGGCCAGGGTTCCGATACTGTGGAGAGTAAACTGTTATCAGATACTATCAGATACTACTGTTACATACCAGATACTACTGTTAATATATGGTTTATTCATATTGTGGAGAGTAAACTGCACACTTTAAATTACTGCATGAAACAGTTATGTCATGATGTGTTATGCAAGGGTTCACAAAATTAGGCATGCTGCAACTGCTGTAAGTCGGGTTATTTCAATTTAGGTTTGGCTAGGGATGCTATTTTCGTTTGTACGGGTTTGGATACGGATACATTATGATGGAGGGATTGGTGGAGAGTATGTTTAATTTTGGTGGAAAAAATCTTATTGCAGTGGACCATCGCATATTTGTCAGACTCTGTTGTTGGACAATTTTGCTGCATCTTCATCTTTTTACACCTCAAATTGCAGTTTGCTCTTAGTAACAACATATACTCCCTCCGTTCCTTTCTATAGTGCCTATTGTATTTTGGCACGGAAATTAGCGCAAGCTATTTTTTTGACACAAAACCCCCTAGCGATCTTAGAGACAAAGTAGGAAACTGAAATCAGATCTCAGAAAATAATCATGTTTCCATAAACGATTGCGTCACGTACTCCTTCTCTCCCGCTATTCTTTCCATAATCAGATTGGTTTCCATATTTTCTGGATGGGAACAGATTGGTTTCCAGATTTTCTGGACAGGCACAGATTCGTTCCCAGATTTTCTGGACGGGAATAGATCGGTGGAAGGGGTTCTTTGCAAAAAAACATAACTTTACTCTTATATTCCGAAACAAAAGCGAAAAAACAATAGGCATTATAGAAAGGAACGGAGGGAGTATAGTCTTAGTTGTAGACAATGATCTTATACAATGGCATGTCACTGTCAGAGAGGATATTGCGTTGGAGAATCGGAGCATCGACATCAGTTTACATTTCCCCAAGCAATACTTTTCCGGGTAATTTTATTCTCTGTATTGGTTTTTTTTTGTCTCTTCACAAACACTGAAATATCTAGTTTCACTCATGTCATGAGCACTAGAGCACTACACGTAGCTTCTGCCATTTTACAAACAATGTTTGTCCTGTGAATGTTCTTATCCATTTTACTAGTTTGACGTACTATGTATGATCTGATGTTCTTTATATGACGTCCAAGTTTTTAAATCGCGGTTTTAGCGGCAAGGTCCTAGCTAAACTATTTAAATTGTTACCTGTAACGTTGTGTTATTTCAGTAGACCCCAGTTTTGATAAATAATAGTAAATACTTGAATCATGCAAGGCAAGTGTTGATACAATATCATATTAAGAACACACTTTTTTTCACAGAAAATTCGTAAACAGTTAGAAATAAAGATGCTGAAGTGTTGAAAAAGAGAGGAGGTTTTTTATAAGTTCTCATAATCTATTCTCGTAAGAGGTGTATTTAGGCCCTTTAGTGAAGTTGAATTTCAGATTTATCTTGTAGTATGTATCGGTAAAAGGTACCTTGATAGAATAGTGGAGCTGTAGGCTGTAGCTATAAGGTAAGACAAAGCTATAGTTGAACATTAAATCGTCGCTTAGCGATTGGGGTCCAAAAACCAATAGAGCAATTATTGCTAGGTATTTACAACATCATTAGTGTCTGAAATCGATCTGATGGTCTATCCTCTTGTTGTAGTTGAAACATCTATGTACTGAGGTTTAAGCTGATTTTACTCTACTTTGTTTGTGTTGTGTATGCTTAAACTTATTCCATCTTTTTTAATTGTTTCAGCACTGAGGACTTTGAAGAGGTTATCTATCCCAAAGGAGATCGGGATGCTGTTTCTATTAGCGGCAGAGATGTTGATTTGCTTCTACCTGAGACATTTGTCAACGATACAATAATTGACTTTTATATTAAGTAGGTCCAACCTTTCAGTGCTGCCTGCACAATCATCCTTTATCTTATGGCATTAGTTGCTAAATGATCCTCTCCCATTATATTTTTTGTGCTGTTACAACTGCTATTGTAATATTTGTAGATCTGATCACCTGTTTTGCTACATGCAGATCCAGTTTCATAGTTTTGTGAAGTTGTTTATAAATAAGAAATGGGGTTTTTTAGTTTCAAATGTCTCTTAGTAAAGCAGTATCCTGCAATGCTGTGAAACCTACAGTAACCACGTGTTCATGTTCCATGCGATCAGTCTCAACTATCATGTTGATTTGTTCTGAATAATAGATGATTCCGTCATCAATTTAAATTTTAAGAAAGATGAATTTCTGTTTCTGATGTGTTAGGTTACTATTTTTTAGTATGTACCTGTTAACTTCACATTTCTCTAGAGTGCATTCTACTTATTTGTAATTACAAGTATTTTTTGATTTCTTATTTGCAGATACTTAAGCGCAAGAATAAAAACCACAGAAAGGTCCAAGTACCACTTCTTTAATAGCTTCTTTTTTCGCAAGCTGGCAGATCTTGACAAAGATCAAGGAAGAGCTCCAGAAGGTAGATCAGCTTTTTTACGTGTCCGCAAGTGGACCCGAAAAATAAACATATTTGCTAAGGATTTCCTTTTTATTCCAGTGAATTTCAGGTATGGAACTCATCAATGTTTTTGTTGATGCAATGATAATTTGCTGTGTGCTCATAATTGTGTTTATGCATTACAGCTTGCATTGGAGTTTAATTGTTATCTGTCATCCTGGAGAAGTAGTGACATCTGAAGGTATGGACATAAATTGAAGTTCATAGTTTTGACATTTATGGAGTAGTGTTTTACTTTCCTTTTGTATTGCTGCAGATGATGAAGCAGAAAAGCATGGTAAAGTTCCATGCATATTACATATGGATTCTCTTAAAGGAAGTCATAGTGGACTGAAGGACATCATTCAAAGGTAACTCATTTCTTGAAGAGTGATGATTTGTGCCACTTTTGTGCAAAAATAGTTTATTTTTGGAAGCACTATTAAACTTACAAAATTTTGACCACCAACATATAACGACAAAGCTATTTGTCCCAAGCAAGTTGGGGTAGGCTAGATATGAAACCCAACAGAAACATACGCACAACATTTATAATTTTCAGATGAAAATGTTCAGATTAGTTATCAAAAGCACATTCGTATGACTATATTAGTATTGATATGTTTTTGGAATAGGTAATGGTCAAACGGTTTGTATTGTAAACCGCATTGATGCCTGAAACATCTAACTTGGTAGTATATGTAGTAACTGGAAAGTTCAAACAGTCGGTCTCTATTTTTTGTACTTCATTGTTCTTTTTTATCTTATCACTCAAGGGTCACTTTGTGACCAATATCTGCTTAATTTGACTCCTTCTGGTGCAGTTATCTATGGGAAGAGTGGAAGGAAAGGCACCCCGAATCAGGATTAGATATTTCAGACAAATTCTTAAACCTGAGATTTGTCTCCCTTGAGGTTTGTGAGCATCAGCTTTTAGTATCAACTATCAAGTTTCATGTGCCTCTGGAAATTCGTTCTCGAGTACCTTTATGCTTTATGTGAATTTCATGACTTATAATAGTTCCGGGAACATTTGATCTCAATGATGTGAAGAGGGCATGCACTGCAAGAAACCCTATCCTTTGTGTTTTCACGAGTGATCAATATATGAAGGAACATTTTCTTTTGAATTGCATTGCCACTTGCACTCATCAGTCACCAATCATGGAGAGTTATAAGTTGGTAATCGGTGTGGATATTTATCGAAGGTATTCAGCCACATTGTTATCCGGATAAAAAGGTCAAGGTTTGATATTATTAACAGAATCCGCTCATCCATTAGGCTGTATGGCTTGAAGCTAAACTGTACCAGAATTTGGTTGGTAAAGTCCCGTCGGCTGTGATGACCAGTCACGATTCCTTTTGTCTGTTATCCAGATTTTGGCGAGTTTCTCTTCACATTTGGATTTTAGCTCTTGCCAAATCTTTGCTAATGTATGTGCAACCGAATAACGGAATTCAGTGCAAATTGCTATGCACAAACATAAAAAGAAAAACAGCCCATAAACATGTAACCAACATCAATATCGAAGCCTTTTTCCCCAAGGAAGTTGGGGTAGGCTAGATATGAAACCTAGCAGAAAAAAAAGGAAGCCAAAACAAGAACGCGAAGGAAAAGAGAGTATACTAAGATTCCGGCACATGGATCGCTGATCTCCATGCAGTCCTATCAAGAGCCAAGACTTTAGGTACATTCCAATCCCGCAAGTCTCTTTTTCCCGCCTCTGCCCAAGTCAACTTTGGTCGTCCTCTACCCCTTCTAGTCTCCTCCATACTCCTTAGAATCCAGTGTTAACTGGAGCTTCTGGAGTCCTCCGCTGGATATGCCCAAACCACCTTAGTCGGTGTTGGACTAGCTTCTCTTCGATCGGTGTCACCCCTAGCATATCGCGAATATCTCGTTCCTAATCCGGTCCTTTGTTGTATGGTCGCACATCCATCGTAGCATGTGCATCTCCGCGACACTCATTCGTTGGATGTGTTTTTGTTTTAGTTGGCCAACATTCTGCCCCATATAGCATCGCCGGTCTGACTGCCGTCCTATAGAACCCCATAAACATGTAATATGCAATAAAATAAACTGCTAGGTTGTAAGCCTTCCGTTTTAACTAAAATTGCTGCCCAGGGGTTAATTCGGAGCTTTATATCTATGATTGCTCACAGCTAGTTTGTTTGACTTGCTGAGTTAGCTTATACAGCATATTTTTGTTCTGTGACAATTTCTTTGAGGTGGTCAATAGGATTACAAATGTATATCACATCCATGCCTACTGAACAGACAAAATTTCTCTTATTTCATTTGTTAATATGTATTTTTATTAGTAATATAGCTTTATTCTGTTTGTGGTCCAGCTTCCCCAGCAAGATAATTCATTTGATTGTGGCTTGTTCCTACTCCATTATGTGGAACTCTTTCTGATGGATGCTCCCAGCAGCTTCAACCCCTTGAAGATTGATGTATTCTCAACCTTTGTGAGTTTTACTCTGATTCATTTTCTTAATTTTGGTGTTCTTAAGTTTGAGCCTGCAATTTCACCAGCAACCTATAAGTTATTTTTCTGTTTATGTAATTTTGTTTGTTTTTCCTTTCAAATGCTAAATTTGTTATGGAAACACCATGCATTGAGTAATAATTCAGATGTGCATGCATCTGTTCGATTTTTCTTATGAAATCAGAGAAAAAACTCACGAGACCTGTCCCTACTTTCCCAAGATTATAGCCACTTCATTGTACCTTCACTTTCAGTGGCGGTGGACAAACTAAATTTTAGGTGTGGCGGAGCCAATAGTATGGTAACATTAGGTAGGGTAAAAAATATACTCCCTCCGTTCATTATTATAAAATGTTTAGATATTTTAACGTGGGCTAGATACAGACCGACATGAGTGAACTTACATAATAAAACACGTCTAGATACATGTATTTATTTTTAAAAAAATCTTATAATAGTGAGCGGAGGAAGTATGTGCTAAGTACACGCCTACTATTTTCTACTCCCTCCATTTCATAAATCTTATTGTGGTTATGGAACCGAGGAAGTAGTAGAAAAAAAAAATCAATATGGAAGTAGGATATCAAAGAAACAATTATTTATTAAAATCCATATTACACATTCTCAAATCAATTATTTTGGTCCGAGCCAAAGATTCATCGTTAGTATATTGTGTAAAGGCTGCCGTAGCAAGCAACTTTTTCAGCTAAAAAAATCCTACCAGGGCCCATCCATGTTTTCTGGTTGGATTTCTCCTCTATGTCAACGTACATACCCATGAGACTAGCTCTAATCAGAACACTAGGTAAGCGTACTACGTATTTACCTTGCGATGCTTAGCTCTGGCGGATGCCATAGCTCGCCAGAATGGGAGCTCCACCACTGTTCACTTTAGTTAATTGACCACAGTTACTTATGGTCTGGTCATCTCTATTTGCATTTGAGCAACTTGTTACCTGTTATCTCAAAAAAATAAGCAGCAGAATTGGTGTAAGGTAATTGCTGACGTGAGGATTCTTGTCTTCTGTGATTATACCATTCCTAATCAATAAACGGTAGATTCCTGCTATACATTATAAAGCATAGGTTGTAAGTCGAATTGAAGATCAAAGTTTGAAGGGTCGGTGGCATTCTGCGCCAGCTCACATGGGCTTGTCAAAGTTAAAATATGGGCTATTTTCCATCTTATGTTATTATTGATCGTGGGAGCACTGTTCTCTAATTAAAATATGGGGATGGATATGATGTGAACACTGAGTTTTAGTCAACCTTTTCACCCTCAGTTGGAGCAAGCAGTTGTTCAGTGAAATAATGTATGTCCTGTAGCCTGTTTTGTACATTATTTTCCAGTATTAGATTGAAGTTGTAGTTTGGCCATTGTATCTTTGCTGGATCTAGAAGTTATAGTTTGGCCATAGTTTCTTTTCTTTGCTCCAGTAATCTTTATCTCAGCCATGTCATTCTGGATATTTTGTTAATTTCGTATTTTCATTCTTGGTGTACTTTTCAGCTCAGTGATAATTGGTTTGCACCCGCTGAAGCTTCTCTGAAGCGTTCAGTGATCAGGAAGCTAATCCATAAGATAGTGGCAGAACCTTCTCATAATTTTCCGGAACTAACCTGTGCTGCAGACCAGTGTGATGAAAGGCATCAAAGAAGTGAAAATGCTGAGCAGGAAGCAGCTATAGAGTTCCTTGCTCAGGCTGGTGAATCTGATTCAGTTTGCCAAATTCCTGGAGCACAGCAAGAATCCACATCCATCTGCTTTAATAGTCCTGGAAAGGGCCTACCTGTTTCTGGATTTGGTTTAGAGACTGCAGATGATACAATGTTTTCTGTACAAAATATGCAGGTACAGTTTTAGCAAATGGCAAGAACTCTTATTGTTCCAATTGATTTGTTGCAATCAACTTTCGTTGAACTTGTTCTCCAGTGCCATGTCGTAACTTTTGTTTTTTCTGCCTTATTTTTTTGGCAGATTTGTCCACCGGACAATGATACTGAGGTCTGCTTGCCAAGCCAGGGTGTGAAAAACGATCCAACTCTTTCAGAATCTGATAATCAATGTGGCCTGAGATCATGTGCCCCTGAAGGAGCTGAAGTGCTGAAGGATGATAGCTGTGTGGTAAAAGATAGGGACACTTGCGAGGAATCTGTGCTGGATTATTTGCATAATAACCAGGAAATTTCCAGCCAAACAGAAGCTATGGTGCATGATGCTATGGATTCCAAGTTTTGCTCATTCTCTGACAATCCTGATGTAATGGCCTGCAAACAAAATAGTTTAGAGACAAGCACAAATGAAGTTGTGGATGTCTCCAGAGATATGCATTCTGTTATGATGTCTGCTGCCACCAGCAAAGATGATATTGCAAATGATCCAGCAAGCACTAAAGGCGAAGCTGAAAATGGCAAGTGTGATCTTCCTGATGTTGGCATTGCAATTGGTGATATAAATGGAAATGCGTCTGGGTGTTCTTTAGAAATAAGCGTTGTTAAAGTTGAGGAGGCTATAGGTGACATTTCTGATGACACAGGTTCAGTCGTCATAGGTTTGGTCAACAAAGATGTAACTGAGCACTCTTTGGCAACAAATGCTGTCGAATCTGAGGACATGGAACCTGAAGATACTCATGGGGATGTCAATCTGGAAGATGATATCCAAGTTAACACGAATGAAACTTACACAGCTGTGGATGAGATCAAGGGAAACACCGACAAATGCATGACCAGTGATGAGGCTGTTTCCTGTGAGTCGATAGAGGGAAAGACTAACAACATCCCGGCAGGTGACGGTGGCAGTGGCAGGGACGAAGCTCATCCAGACAGTGTGGGTTTGCATGGGACAGTTACTTGTGAAGAAGTCATGACTCGTGCTGATGCTGAGATGGCATCCTTAGAGAGCACCTCCTGTGCAGAGAACGAAGCAGTTAGGGAGGACAAAGATGGTGACGCTAAAAGACCACTTCCTGACAGCACCTCGGAAGTTGAGAACATTCAGGTTTCTGAAGACAAGTGCTCAGAGGAAGATGCCCCGTGTACCGAAGAAAAAGAAGAGAGGCGCCGCAAGCGTCGCAAGGTTGTGACATCGGTACCAGCAGAGAAGCGACTAACTAGGAGCTCCTCAAGGACGCCGTCTTTAGATTAGAAAATCCGGCTGGTGTAGGCCCTAGCTTGTGTTATGTTTGACGATGACTTGTCTGTAGGTGGCTTCTGTTTACATCGAAAAGTTTTGACATGCATATTCAGCTATATGATAGTTATCTGCCTGCCTGACGCAATTCTGTTCCGTGATGCCAGATTTAGTTTTGAAAAGTCTTTTGTAGGGTTCTCATGTATTGTACAGTATTATTTCACTCTATCAATTGGCTGTGAAAGTCTTGTTCCGTGATTGCCGAGCGTGCCTTAACGTGCACGCCAGCCGAGAGTTGGAAAATCACGCGGGATCGACGCGTGAGCGCGGGGCCGACGCACTCTGTTTAGTCCCACATCGGAAAACTAGGTGAGATACACGCTACATAAAAGAGATCATCAGTCGGTTCCAATCAACAAGCCGAGCCCGGTAGCGTGGGCTCTTAAACCCAGATGGACGGGGGCAGCAGTTCGGGATGACGTGAAAGGAGTTGAGAAATGAGGGTGACCAGCTTGCCGGGCCCGCCCCCGGGGGCCGTAACCGTAGGTCATTTGTGTTTGGGGCAAGCCCACTACTCCCTCAACGCGACTTGCTAGGCCCGCCCCCGCGGGCCTGTTACCGTAGGTCATTTGTGTTCGGAGCAAGGCCCATCGCTACCGACTGCTAACAACTTTTTTGTTTACTTTAGATTTGTATATACTTGCATCCGATCCAAATTACTTGTCGTAAATTAGCTAACATAGATGTATGTTTCGCAAAAAATATTTAAAATAAAATAGTTTTTAGACCTTACATCTGATAAATATACTACCTCCAATTCAAATTATTTGTCATAAATTTGTCTAGATAAGCATGTACGTAGACACGTTTGTCATGTAGATACATGCAAGTATATATAAATCTACGATAAATAATTTGGATCGAAGAGAGTATCAACTTTGTACGCCGGTGACTTGGTGCAGCTATTAGCAACTAAAATTAAACTCTTTTCTAACAAATATTTGAAAGGAAATAGTTTCCAAATCTTACATCTGATTAATATACTCCCTCCAATCTAAATTACTTATCATAATTTTGTCCAGATACGCATGTTACTAGACATGTTTTTTTAGATACATGCAAGTATATCCAAATCTGCGATGAGTAACTTGGACCGGAGGGAGTAACAACTATTGCACTGATGACTTTCTTACACATTTTTTTTCTCGATACAAGAGTATAGCCCTAACCTCTAGATTCAAAAGATGCACACAACTTTTCTTTATAAGATTACTCATGTCGCCCACACCCTTAGTGTTGAAGGATAGAGAGGGAGGAGAGATTGCGGAATATGTTGGATGTTGTATTGCACCTCATGGGTGAGTATATATAGAGTACAAGACTTGGAAGCTAAGAAACCTCCTAGGGAGAATATGGAAACAATCCTAATACAATCCCGTGTAATCTATAACTACCAAATATACTCTAACACTCCCCGCTAGCCGTAGCGGTAGCGACGTGAACAACGATGAGCGTCGCGGACGGTCGGACCGGAGAGAAGCCGAAGGTAGGAACCAACGGGCTGACACTCCCCTGCAGTCATAGCGGGAGCGTCGTGGACGGAGTTGCGTCGCGGATGCTTGGACTGTAGAGGAATCTGGTGAGGCGCAGGCGAGGTGGTAGCCCTTGTGCCGATGTCGAGGGAGCCGAGAGCGTTGGATGGTGCAACCTTGGTCAGGGTAGCCGCGCGAGGGGATGCCGTGGTCGTTGTCGTCGTCGGGTGCCGGTGTCGAGGTAGCCGCACATGAAGCCGCAATCGCATAGTGCGCGAGGAGAGTGACGGAGACGCGTCAAGGCAGTCGTGGAGATGGTCGATGCCGAAGTCGATGCAGTCTGAGCCGTCGAGGACGAGGTGCGGCCCTAGTTTTGCCGTAACCGAGCGCACGTCGGGGACGAAGGCATACTTCGGTTTTACCGTAACCGAGTACACATAGAAGAAGCTCGGTGACGCGGTCGAGGCAGTCGTAGAGGCGATGCCAAAGAAGACGTTGTCGAAGCCGATGAAGACGAGACGTCCGACGCGAGCTTTGCCGGACTCGGGAACGTGTCGGGGACGAAGGTACTTCCGGTGTTGCCGCACCGGGCATGCGAGGGTAGGGAACATTACAAAGTGCGCGCCATGTCGGAGTAGACTAGTAGAGGAGGTCTCGACGATGGGTGTCGGAGAAGAGGAGCAGGTGGTGTAGTCGGGGAAGAGGCGAGTCTCGACGACGGGTGTCGGAGTAGAGTAGCAGGTGACGTAGTCGGGGAAGAGGCGAGGACGCCGGCGGCGAAGCTGTAGTGTACGAAGACGTAGAAGGCGGCGAACCCAGCCGGTGACCAGGGGTGGTCAAGCCGGACGCCTAGACGGGCGTTGCGGTGGTCGGCGAGCCCGGCGCGACCCGAAGAGGTTGGCGAGCCCGGCGGCGACCTGGGGTGGGCGCGGCGGCGGTACACGAAGTAGGCGAGGAAGACCCAGCGGCGTGACGAAGACCATGCGCAGACGGAGGCGACCCGCACCGAAGGGGCGGCGCCGTGGTGGCCTCGTACGTCGATGCGCGGGGACGGCGAAGGTGACCGCGAGCGGCGAAGCCACGGCCTAAGGAGCCGGCGTAGCTGCAGGCGCGAGTCGGTGCAGCCGCGGGACGCCACCAGCGATGTACGCGCCTCGAAGGCGCGTCGTTGGCTAGCAGCGTGGACCAAAGGCGGCGGCGCTGCGACCCGAAGGGGCGACGCAGCGGCAGCCCGTAGCTCGATCGGTGGTAGGCGCGTGCTCGGGGACGTGCTTGGCGGAGACGTGCGCGCGGTCGGTTGATCAGACCGACGGCGGCGCTGTACGCGCCATGGCGTGGACGACGTGCCGCAGATTGGAGTCGTTGGCGACGTTGTCGGTGATGTCCCGGGCGATGACGGCGAAGACGGACCAGCGATGGAGACCGCGCGGGCGAGACAGCCTGCTGCGTCGCACGTAGGCGTCCCGTGTGTGACGTGTGCGGCCGTGCCGCGCGGTTGATGAAGATGGCCGGTGCAGTCGACGCAGAGGTTGGAGTAGAGGCGCGTGATGACGACGGCGGTGGACGACTCAATCCGATCGATGATCGGCAAAACCAAAAAAGAAAACGCCGGTCGAGCGACCGGCGGAGCAAAAAGAAAACCAATCTACGGATTGGAAAAAAAAGACTCGAGGGCAGCGGATCAACAGATCGGCGGACGAACCCTCGTACGGGTTGCGCAGCCCCCGGGGTAGATCATGGAGCTCGACCTCCCCGGGGGCGGCGCGGCGCGGAAGCTTGGGCGGCGGCTAGGTCAAAGAGCGTGCCGCTCTGATACCATGTTGAAGGATAGAGAGGGAGGAGAGATTGCGGAATATGTTGGATGTTGTATTGCACCTTATGGGTGAGTATATATAGAGTACAAGACTTGGAAGCTAAGAAACCTCCTAGGGAGAATATGGAAACAATCCTAATACAATCCCGTGTAATCTATAACTACCAAATATACTCTAACACTTAGGCAGCAAAATATCCAGTTCGTAAGACTAATAACACGGTTTTCCTTTCTTTACCTGACGATGCATACAAGACTTATCTTGCTTCGACTTGCTCTTCCCCGGCTCTTGTTTCCATTGTGGGTGACTGACTGACTGTGTTACACCGATCAGTATCCAGAATCTGATGGCCACAATATATGTTCACTGAGCTCTTAAATGGGAGGCGGTTGCTTATGGGGACAACACCTTTCTCATAGGGTTCCCATCTTCGGAGGATATACAGAGGGCGGACGGCTTTCAGATGTGAGTTCTTTCTTCTAATGCCATTGCGACAACTACTATTTAGACATCTCAAAAAAAAAAACTACTGTTTGGAAGCCCCTTGATATCCCCCTCAAGTCTGAGCTTCAACCGGCGTTCTCATCGGCGCCGACGCCAAGCCTCCCCTGTGCGCGTCCACCGCCTCCCTCGACCTCCTCCTCTTGCAGCTGCCGCGTCCCGTCGGCACCCATAGCAAGCCTCCCCTGTGCGCGGTCGCTGGCTACCCCCGAGTTCTACACCGCTGCTTCTCCAAGTTCGACGCGGCCCAAGGTCCCGCGGGTGCCGGTGGTGGTAATGGTGCAGACATAGCTGCTGCTACAAGGTCGGCCGGCTTGCTACAATGAGAGGTGGGGCTTTCTACAAGGGTGGCCAGGCTTTGCTACAACAGGCGGCCGGCCTTGCTACCGGCGGTGGGCGACGCTGCCGCGAGTGGCGGGAGTGGCAGGAGGCCTCCCTACAAGGGGATCGAGGGAGGACTTGCTACAGTGGATGCCAAGCTTTGCTACAAGTGGGAGGCTGGCCTTTCTATCGGCGGTGGGTCTAGTTGCTACAAGGGGCGGGAGGCCTTGCTACAATAGGCATCCGTCTTTTGCTACCTATGTTCGACACCTTTGCTACGAGCAGTGAGGGTCTTCTCCAGCGATGGCTTCTTCGGATAAATGTTTTTTTGCTGCAAGAGGTGGGGCGCTCTGCTACCAACAGCGCAAAGCGCTGCTACAAGGGGCGTCCAACCTTGCTACGTAGGCCACAGAGTCTTCTCCGGTGGCGATGACTTTTCGGGCGACAACGTCTTCTCCGGTGAGCACCTTATCTGGCTACGATTGGGTTAGAGAAGTGTGGCAGGGACTTGAGTCGATGGCGGCCAGAGTTTTCCATGTGAGAGAGAAGAAGAGGTGCCAACGCGGGGTTGGTCGTTCGTTAACCACTTACAGGGACACGTGTCGCCTCCTAGACCCGTGAGCTAGAAATTCTAATCTCCCGGGGGACGCTCAACATCGTCCTTTGCTTTAGAGGGTGCCCCCTCTGTCCAAAAGAGAAAATTTCTGAAAATGGAAAATAGTCCCAGGACATGAAGCGACAGCTACCGAAAATAGAATGAGCTCCTCAACCTCTTCTCTAGCTTGGTTTAGGCGCAACACACCGAATAAATTGGCGAGTGTGGCATTTTGGAGGCCGAGCTACATGCAGCTATTTATTTTCAAAGACTCAAAATTTGTATTTTAAAGTTTCAAAAAAATATGAAACAAAATCCTAGAGGTAGTCAATGATGCATGTTACAATGGTGGAAAATCTCAATGCAAACTGATTTGTATTATAGGGTACACGAAATTGACAAAATTAGTAGTATTGAAATGTGTAGTATTTACTATAAATTTTGTCAAATTTATCATTTTTGTGTAGTCTAGAATATAAAGTAGTTTGTATTGAGATTTTGCACCACTGAAGTATACATCATTATCTATCTCTAAAATTTTGATTTTTAAAATTTTAAAATACAAATTCTGAGTATTTGAAAATAAATAGCTACGGGTACTCCAGTCTCCGTTTGAGGATTTCCCTAGTTCCAGGCCGTAACAAATGTGCATGTAAGGCTGTACCATAAAAGAAAAGACCTAGAGATCTAAATCAGAAACACTACCAGCTCCCTCTTCTTCCTCCTGCCGCCGGTGGCTAAAAACTCCATGGCAGTACCAATAGGTAGAACAGAGTATTGTACGTGCAATTAACCCAGACAAAAAGTAGCTGATAAAAAAAAGGTTTGCTGTGCAAGAAACCTGATCAAGGTAAAGTTGGTTCTGCATCAAGTGCTCATCCAAATTTATAGAATATATTCTATTGCCCAGAACAACTTACACCAGTAGAAAATAGGCCCTTTGTTCAGAGCTATCGGGAGCATTAGTCCTGATCGTGTTTAGATCCAGGACTAATGTGACCATTAGTCCCGGTTCGAACGGCTAGGACACCAAAAAGTTTTAGTCCCGGTTCGTAAATTCCGGTTGGAGACCCCAATCGGGACTAAGGTGATTGCAGCAGGCAGCTGGTGCGAAAACCTTTAGTCCTGATTGGTGTTACAAACCAGGACTAGGACTAAAGGTCTACCCTTGGAACGAAAACAATAAAGAAGTGTGACATCGTGACCAACATGTTAATATGATTGATATGATATTAGTATCAATAACGTGCGCGTAGAGCACTTGGAAGCGGGACGGAAGGAACTGAGAAGTTAAGCATGCTAGTTCTAGAGCAGTTCGAGGAGCGCCCACAGCCCACGTGGAGGGACCTTTATTCCCGTTTTGCAGCACAACCAGGAATAAAGGGAGTAGTCCTGATTGTGTAGTCCCGTTGCAAAACCAGAACTAAATGCCCTTATCAATCGGGACGAAATCCCGTTTTTCTACTAGTGTTGGATGTAAATATTCTTTTGCGTGGGTGATTCATCTGGATCACCTACACCCACCCACCCGTCTTCCACCCAAGAAGATACAGTGCTTAGATGTAAAAAAAAAAATCCATGGATAGCAAGAAAGCAAGCCGGATCTAATGGTAGATCACTCGAAAAAGTAGGAAATAACTAATATACTTCCTCCGTTGAAAATGTAAGATGTTGAAGCACTTTTTTTGGTTCATTCACTAGTCAATTGTTAGTATGTAGGTTCACTCATTTTAGGTTGTATCTAGTCTATTTTATAAACACCTAACACATCTTACATTTCCAAAGGGAGGGATTGTAGCAGGACTAAAATGACACATGATGTATAAAAAGGTTTGCCGTGAAAACAATGAAGAAAAGAGCATCTAGTATTTTACAAAGTTTGTGAGATCCAAAATTTCTACAACCACTTCCAAATGACATGTATGAGACGAAGAAAACATCCTTCTTCAGGCTTATGCTCACTCCAATTGCAGGTGACATGAGTGCTCCATAGGATGAAATAGGAAGCTGAGTTTTTATGAACTGTAAGAAAAATGACAGACAATTTTTTTTTAAGTATAGTTGTTTTGTACATGCTTCCATGCATGGTTGCGTGTGGGCAACATGTTAATATGCCATCTCTGCATATAAAATAGCACATTAAATTGTTTGCATGTAATAAATCTAGTGGGGAATTGAGATAGTTACAGCCTACATAAGAGAATAATACATGCTGCCATGCTAATATGCCATCTCTGCATATAAAATAACACATTAGATTGCTTGCATCTAATAAAATCTAGCGGGGAGTTGAGATAGTTACAGCCTACATAAGAGTATATACATGCCGCCATAAGGAAATAAATTAATATGCCGGGTAACTAGTGGGACAGTAATAGAAGTTACAGCCTATACATAAGGAAATATACATGCTATCATGCTGGCTTGTGAGAATTGTTTTGCAATCAAGTACAAATTATATACCAGTGCTATATTAGCCGTTGTAAGCTAAATCATGATAACCATAGGATGAATCACTAAAAGTAACAGCCTAGGTGAGTCCATACAGAGAAAATGTAGATGTTATTTTCCTAGTAATTTACAGTCTGTTATGGCAAAAGCTAATTTGGACCACGGAAAAAAAGACTCATGTTGCAAGAATTAATACATCCTAATACACAAACTTGCAAAGCCAACTATGTAACTATGTCTAGAATTTACATCTTGCAAGAATTAAAAATTACATATGTCAATGATTTTATGCAGTAGAAACCCATCTTGTGAGCATGCTTTAGGATATAGAAAACGAAAAAATACATCCTATTTATGCATGAAAATATGATTTAAAAAATTCAGGAAGAAATATACATACTATGTATGTGTAAAAAAAATACATACCATAATCATGATTTTAGATGTTATGTGTATAAAATTACATGCAATACAACATAGTGATTTTTACATTTATAAGCACTTGGAAAATTCTACTGTACAACCTTGGGTATAAATGTACATCCTATGCATAGAAGAAACACTACGCCTGCATGAACAAGATGTGTTTAATATAAAAAAAATCTTATCAGCAACTAACACAGATTATATGCATATAATGCACAGGTGGATTGTGCTTATATACTGGAATAATGACTCGAGAGTTACCCTGAAATCATGGCCACTGACTTGGCTTCAGCGAGAAACGGCCAACTGAAGCAGCAAGAGCTAAGGATTTGCAAGCTATCATGAATCAATCATCAACAAATTGCAACGACCAAGATCAGATACTTTGAAGGTATGTAAGGATTAGAGAGCGGAAAGAGGAACTTATCGGAGAGATGATCGAGTGGTCTTACTCTTGGAGTTATCGGAGAGAAAGACCGAGCCGCGCGCGGATGTCCACGACCACGGAGGCTAGGTCATCAAAGGCGACGCCCTGGCGTCTGAGGAAGGAGTTGAGGCGGGCGACGCCATCGTCTGCGGGTGCTTTGGAATTGGAGGCGTGGTGGCGGTTGGAGGAGTCGGGGCAGAGAGGTCATGGAAACGGGACTTGTGGCCGGAGGAGTGCGCGCGGGTTCAGGGGCACAGACGGGGAAGGTGAGGGGGGCTCCGATGGGGCCGGCGGAGGCTTGGGAGCGCGCGCGGCGGCGAGGAGATGATCGATGGACGTGCGCTGCAATATCTCGTCGTCGATGCCGCCCGGCTGCCGGCGTGCCTGCACGCACGCACGCCGGATTCGATGCAGTACCACCAGCCGCTCTAGAAAACGAACGCAAACCACCAACCCACCGCTCGATTTGTCTTTCCGCCGAACAGCTTACCGCCGACGAGGGACAATCGAAGGAGGCGAGATTGGACGGAGGAGCAAGCTTGCGGCTGAGCGAATTTCGGTCGGCTCCGTCGGAAAAAATCCCGCGGAAGCGCGGATCGACGCGTGAGCGCGGGGCCGACGCACTCTGTTTAGTCCCACATCGGAAAACTAGGTGAGATACACGCTACATAAAAGGCTCCCTCAGTCGGTTCCAATCAACAAGCCGAGCCCGGTAGCGTGGGCTCTTAAACCCAGATGGACGGGGGCAGCAGTTCGGGATGACGTGAAAGGAGTTGAGAAATGAGGGTGACCAGCTTGCCGGGCCCGCCCCCGGGGGCCCGTAACCGTAGGTCATTTGTGTTCGGGGCGAGCCCACTACTCCCTCAACGCGACTTGCTGGGCCCGCCCCCGGGGGCCTGTTACCGTAGGTCATTTGTGTTCGGAGCAAGGCCCATCGCTACCGACTGCTAACAACTTTTTTGTTATTTCAACTACAGTATTTTTTTTCCATCCGCACTGGGCTAGATAATAGTTAATTAATATACTTCCTTTAATTGAAATTACTTTAGATTTGTATATACTTGCATCCGATCCAAATTACTTGTCGTAAATTAGCTAACATAGATGTATGTTTTGTAAAAAATATTTAAAATGAAATAGTTTTTAGACCTTACATCTGATAAATATACTACCCCCAATCTAAATTATTTATCATAGATTTGTCTAGATATGCATGTACGTAGACACGTTTGTCATGTAGATACATGCAAGTATATATAAATCTACGATAAATAATTTAGATTGAAAGAGAGTATCAACTTTGTACGCCGGTGACTTGGTGCAGCTATTAGCAACTAAAATCAAACTCTTTTCTAACAAATATTTAAAAGGAAATAGTTTCCAAATCTTACATCTGATTGATATACTCCCTCCAATCTAAATTACTTATCATAATTTTGTCCAGATACGCATGTAACTAGACATGTTTTTTTTTAGATACATGCAAGTATATCCAAATCTGCGATGAGTAACTTGGACAGGAGGGAGTAACAACTATTGCACTGATGACTTTCTTACACATTTTTTTCTCGATACGAGACTATAGCCCTAACCTCTAGATTCAAAAGATGCACACAACTTTTCTTTATAAGATTACTCATGTCGCCCACACCCTTAGGCAGCAAAATATCCAGTTTGTAAGGCTAATAACACGGTTTTCCTTTCTTTACCTGACGATGCATACAAGACTTATCTTGCTTCGACTTGCTCTTCCCCGGCTCTTGTTTCCATTGTGGGTGACTGTGTTACACCGATCAGTATCCAGAATCTGATGGCCACAATATGTTCACTGAGCTCTTAGTGGAAATGGGAGGCGGTTGCTTATGGGGACAACACCCTTCTCATAGGGTTCCCATCTTCGGAGGATATATAGAGGGCGGACGGTTTTCAGATGTGAGTTCTTTCTTCTAATGCCATTGCGACAACTACTATTTGGAAGCCCCTTGATATCCCCCTCAAGTCTGAGCTTCAACCGGCGTTCTCATCGGCGCCGACGCCAAGCCTCCCCTGTGCGCGGTCGCTGGCTACCCCCAAGTTCTACACGCTGCTTCTCCAAGTTCGACGCGGCCCAAGGTCCCGCGGGTGCCGGTGGTGGTAATGGTGCAGACATAGCTGCTGCTACAAGGTCGGCCGGCTTGCTACAATGAGAGGTGGGGCTTTCTACAAGGGTGGCCAGGCTTTGCTACAACAGGCGGCCGACCTTGCTACCGGCGGTGGGCGACGCTGCTGCGAGTGGCGGGAGTGGCGGGAGGCCTCCCTACAAGGGGATCGAGGGAGAACTTGCTACCGTGGATGCCAAGCTTTGCTACAAGTGGGAGGCTGGCCTTTCTATCGGCGGTGGGTCTAGTTGCTACAAGGGGCGGTAGGCCTTGGTACAATAGGCACCCGTCTTTTGCTACCTATGTTCGACACCTTTGCTACGAGCAGTGAGGGTCTTCTCCAGCGATAGACTTCTTCAGATACATGGTTTTTCGCTGCAAGAGGTGGGGCGCTCTGCTACCAGCGGCGGAAGGCGCTGCTAAAAGGGGCGTCAAACCTTGCTACGTAGGCAACAGAGTCTTCTCCGGCGGCGATGACTTTTCGGGCGACAACGTCTTCTCCGGCGAGCACCTTCTCTGGCTACGATTGGGTTAGAGAAGTGCGGCAGGGACATGAGTCGATGGCGGCCAGTGTTTTCCATGTGAGAGAGAAGAAGAGGTGCCAACGCGGGGTTGGTCGTTCGTTAACTACTTACAGGGACACGTGTCGCCTCTCAGACCCGTGAGCTGGAAATTCTAATCTCCCGGGGGACGCTCAACATCGTCCTTTGCTTTAGAGGGTGCCCCCTCTGTCCGAAAGAGAAAATTTCTGAAAATGGAAAATAGTCCCAAGACATGAAGCGACAGCGCTACCGAAAATAGGATGAGCTCCTCAACCTCTTTTCTAGCTTGGTTTAGGCGCAACACGCGAATAAATTGGCGAGTGTGGCATTTTGGAGGCCGAGCTACACTAGTAGAAACAAGGGCTTTGTTTTTTTGCCCCAGATGGCTTTTGCACCGGATTTGGCACGAACCGGTGCTAAAAGGGGTCATTAGCACCGGTTCGTGGGGCGCAGCCGGCCGAGGGACCTTTTGCACCGGTTTGTATTACGAACCGGTGCAAATGAGCTATCTTTTGCACCGGTTCGTAACACAAACCGGTGCAAAAGGTTCGTCGCCGAGCACGTGTCAGCCGAGGGACCGTTAGCACCGGTTCGTGTTACGAACCGGTGCAAAAGATAGCTCATTTGCACCGGTTCGTAACACGAACCGGTGCTAAAGGTCCCCAGCCCTATTTCAGCTCTACCCAGCCAACACACACACCACTCACTTCATTTTTGCTAGGAGAAGGTGTGTGTGTTGAGTGCTAACTTGCTTCTCTTTGGCATGCACATAAGGTGCTCGATGAAATGTCTGAGAGAGTGATGCCGCTTGAGTTTTACACACAACAAAAATGAGATGAGGTGCCGGAGCGACACTTAAGCTTTCTCCTCTTTTTTCCTCCTCGATCAAGGTTAAGCAACAACTTTACCCTTTCATTTGTACGGTGCTAATTTCCACTATTTATAAATATTATGATGTTTTGTAATAGTTTATTGATAAACTTAATTAATTATTTGATGTAGATGAACCGGCAGCAATGGATGTACGTTGACCGACGTCTACCCGAGTTCAGATCGGGCCTGGAAGAATTTATCCGTGTGGCTCAGGAAAACCCACGAGCGGATGGTTTTATGTGTTGTCCATGTGTTGATTGCCATAACTTGAAGCAATACCCTGAATGGCAAGTCATTCACTCCCACCTCGCTTTGGAAAGGTTTCATGCCCAGCTATAATTGTTGGACCAAGCATGGAGAAAGAGGGGTTATGATGGAAGACGACGAAGAAGAAGAAGAGGATGATGATATGTACCCTAACTACGGTGATATTGCAACAGGGCATGATGAAGATGAAGATGCAGGAGGAGGTGATCAAGATGAAGAGGCATCAGATGAGCCCGTTGATGATGATCTTCGTCGGGCAATCGCTGATGCACACAGAGATGCAGAAATAGAAAACGAGAAGCGAAAGTTAAAGGGCATGTTAGATGATCACAAAAAGAAGTTATACCCAAATTGCGAAGATGGCAACACAAAGCTCGGTGCCACCCTGAGGTTGCTGCAATGGAAGGCGAGAGGCTGGTATATGTGACAAGCCATTTGAGAAGTTACTGAAAATAATGAAGAGGAGGTTTCCAAAGAATAACGAATTGGTCGACGAGTACGTACGAAGCAAAGAAGGTTCTCCGCCCTCTAGGATTAGAGGTGCTGAAGATACATGCATGCATTAATGATCGCATCCTCTACCGCGCTGAGTATGAAAATTTGGAAAAGTGTCCGGTATGCACTGCACTTCGGTATAAGATCAGGCGAGATGACCCTGGTGATGTTGAGGGCGAGCCCCCTAGGAAGAGGGTTCCTGCGAAGGTTATGTGGTATGCTCCTATAATACCACGGTTGAAACGCCTGTTCAGAAATAAAGAGCATGCCAGGTTGTTGCGATGGCACAAAGAAGACCGTAAGAAAGACGAGATGCTGAGACACCCCGCTGATGGGTCGCAGTGGAGGAGAATCGATAGAGAGTTCCCGGATTTTGCAGATGACGCGAGGAACTTAAGGTTTGGCCTAAGTACGGATGGAATGAATCCTTTTGGGGAGCAGAGCTGCGGTCATAGCACTTGGCCTCGTAACTCTATGTATCTATAACCTTCCGCCTTGGTTGTGCATGAAGCGGAAGTTCATTATGATGCCAGTGCTCATCCAAGGCCCAAAGCAACCCGGCAACGACATTGATGTGTACCTACATCCATTATTTGAAGAACTCTTACAGTTGTGGAGCAAACCAGGTGTACATGCATGGGATGAGTACAAACAGGAGTTATTTAACCTACGAGCGTTGCTTTTCGTGACCATCAATGATTGGCCTGCTCTTAGGGTGTGTTTGGTAGGTCGGGTGAGCCCAGATTTTCCCTACCCAACCGGATTTCGCGTGTTTGTTAGGTCGGGTGAGGGTTATGGGCTATGCCCACCTCATGCAAATAAGGGCTCTGAGCCAGGCCGAGCTGCGAAGGAGAAATCGAGCTTCACACTCGGGCTCGGCCGAACTCATCCCGAAAAAAATCTCTGCTCGCCCCGAAGGATCTCCACCCATCCCGCGAGTAGCGTCGACCCGAACCCCCCCTCGCCCCACGTCCCCCACTCCCTCGCACGCCAACTCCCGGCCGCCCCTTCTCTCCTCCGCTCCTCCCCATCGCCAATCTCCCCGGCGACCCTGATCTCCTCTTCTCCGGCCAGGCTCCCCGCGCCCTAAAAAATCACCTGCAGACGCCGCCCTCCACCCTGCAGACCCCTGCAGCCCTCCAGGCCCTGCCCAAAGCCACCAGGATCCCAATCGCGTCATGGAGGTCGCGAGGTCCCTGGTCGGTCCAGGCTGAGCGCCGGCTCCTCCCTCTACCTCGCACGCGCGGCTTCCTTCACCGACGGCGGCCGGCGCCAACCTCTCCCCAGCACGTGCGCCCGCTTCTCCAAACCCTAGTTCATCCACATCGCCCCCACCGGCAACAGCCTGCATCTGAGAGCCTGCATCTGAGGTATCACCACATTTTTCTTTCCCTGTTGGCTTGATTTATGGCTTGATTTGTTTCCCTGTTGTATGTTTGCATTTTTGTTGTTGTGGGCAGTGCATGTTCTTCCATGTGCATGTATGAAGGAAGAAATTATTGTTTGTATTGTTTAGATGGATGATTTGGCAAGAAAGCGACGCCAATTGATTGTCAAGGCAGCCGGTCTTGCAGCGGTAATGGGTGCATACATGGTTTTTATCTCAAGGAGAGCTAGGAAAACACCGATGATATCCATAGGCCGTAGGATTGACATGGATATAGCTAGGGAATCAAATCTGAGATATATCTATCATTCGAGTGACACAAATTGTTTAAATCAGCTAAGGATGAAAAGAGCTCCTTTTTTTCGCTTGTGCACCTTATTTAGAGAGAGGTCATTATTGAAAGATAGTATCCATACTTCTATCGAGGAACAAGTAGCCATGTTTCTCCTAGTAGTTGGCCACAACACAAGGTTTAGAGCTCTACAACCAACTTTTAGAAGATCTATTGAAGTTATTAGTAGGTATTTTAAGGCGGTGCTATATGCTGTTGGAGAGTTGCGAGATGAGATGATTCGTCCTCCCTCCACTGAAATCCACCGTAAAATTCAGGAAAACAACCGCTTCAATCCTTACTTCAAGGTAAACTGTTTTGTCACTTCAAAAGTGTACATACTGCTATTTTGAAAAGACTCATGGATAACAAATACTTGTATTTACAAATTAGGAATGTATTGGAGCAATTGATGGGACACATGTGCTTGCTAGAGTCCCAAAAAATATCTCAGCCGCATTTAGGGGTAGAAAAGAAGGCACTACACAAAATGTTATGGCTGCGGTAGACTTCGATTTAAAGTTTACCTACGTGCTTGCTGGTTGGGAGGGATCATCCCATGATGCCCTTGTACTTGCGGATGATGTGGAGAGGGATGATGGTTTCTCTCTTCCACCAGGTAATAATTTCAACCTACTAGTTATATTTTTATCACTAGTTTTTGTTGTAGCTAATAGCTGCAATTTAATAGGAAAATTCTACCTCGTTGATGCTGGGTATGCTGTGAGACCGGGTTTCCTTCCACCGTACCGTAAAACAAGGTACCATTTGAAGGAGTATGGTGGAGGGAATCATCCAGAAAATTATAAAGAGTTGTTCAACTTAAGACACTCTTCTCTAAGGATAACAATTGAGAGGGCTTTTGCTGCGTACAAGAACCGTTGGAAATTTGTTTACAATAAGCCATTCCATCCTTACAACACCCAAGTAAAAGTAGTGATAGCTTGTGCCATTCTCCATAATTGGGTACTTCAATTTGGAGAGGATGAATTTTTCCCACCCGAGGATACATGGGAACCGGAGGACGCCGATGAGGAGCAGAATGTGGAGTACAATGACGTTACTTGGAAACAAAAGAGAAACGAATTTGCACAAGCGATGTGGGCGAATAGGGGGGTAGCACAAATTTGATGTATCATGTTGTGACTTGATGTATCACTGTAATAATTGCATTTTGGTGCTGGAATATGTTATTTTATTGCTGGAATATGTTATTTGGTTGCTGGAATATGTCATTTGGTTGCTGGAATATGTTATTTTATTGCTGGAATATGTCATTTGGTGCTGGAATATGTCATTTGGGTGCTGGAATATGTTATTTTATTGCTGGAATATGTCATTTGGGTGCTGGAATATGTCATTTGGGTGCTGGAATATGTCATTTGGGTGCTGGAATATGTTATTTTATTGCTGGAATATATCATTTGGTGCTGGAATATGCGATTTTGGTGCTGGAATATGTCATTTGGGTGCTGGAATATATCATATTATTGCTGAAAACTGCTACATATTGATGTAATTTGTTTGGTGTAGATGGCTGAATCTGTGGAGGAAGTTCCGGATGTAGGTGCTAAAGCCAAGAAGACCGTGAAGGTGATGACTTGGACCCCTCCTATGTCGAGCATGCATGATGCGATGTCTAGCCGGCATAGCGGCGAAAGGTGTGAAGACCGACAAAGGATTCAAAGAGATCCATATTAGTCAAGCTGCAAAAGCTTTGACCAAACTTGTTGGTTACGAAGTGACTACCACCCAAGTGACCAATCATCTACGCAAGTGGAAGATAAGGTATCAACGAATTGAAAAGTTGAGAGTGTTAAGTGGGGCACTTTGGGATGATGATAAAAAAATGATTCTTCTAGACGAGCAACATTATTTGGGCCACACTCGAGTATTTCATTATGTGCTGAAACTTATTATATCCGTAGCTTATTACACTTTGCTGAAATATCATAATTCTGTTGTTGTATGCTTATTATATCCGTAGCTTATTACACTTTGCTGAAATATCATAATTCTGTTGTTGTATGTTGCTGAAATGTGTTCGAAACATGTTGTGTAGGACACTCCGAAGGATGCTGAATTTCTGAACACACCACTTGTCAACTTCGAATATATGGAAGCTTGCTTTGCTGATAAGCTAGCAACAGGAAAGTTTGCAATGGGGTCAAATGAGCCTTTGGGAAAACCCATTGAGGTAGAGTGTCCAGAGAATACTATTGATTTGGAGGGTCAAGACACAAGTGCTGAAGGTTTTGTGGTAGGTCAAGCCAACTTTGAATCTGGTGTTCAAGGTGTTGGGACAACTACTCCTTCACCACCTTCTAGCTCAAATAAGAAGAGGAAGAGGACCTCTGTTTTGAGTGAGGAAGATAAAATTCAGGTAAACAACATGTCTGATGCATTGCGTGATGTGGGCTGTGGCTATCAATAACACATGCCATACCGAAACACATCCAGATTTGTATCATGCTGTTATGGGCCTTACCGGTTATGAAATGGATCAAAAGTTGGCTGTTCTAGATTATTTGACGGAGCATAAGGGTCAAGGTCTTAATTTCGTCAAGATGGAAACTGAAGTTCGTCAAGCTGCGTTCAAGCGTATCATAGCCAAAAATCCCGATCTTGTTTGACTTGATGTTCATGTTACTAGAAAAATTATCTATGCTGTAATGGTAATTGGAACTTATGGATCTCTATTTTATGTAATATGGATCATTAGGTAGCATGTATGCATGCATACTTTGTGATATGAAGTTATTTTGGAACATGGAGGTATTTCAAATCTTGCAATGTGTGTTTAAATATTATTTATGATGCCAATGTTAAAATATTCTACTTAAATGTTTCATAAATCTGATGTCTTTGCTAAAATTTTCATGGCCTTTGTCAAACAAATTCTCAGCTATACAGACACAGTCTACCAAACAAACAAATCTCAGCTCAGCCTAGCTACGTAACCACACTCTACCAAATAACATCTCACCTCAGCTTGGTTGAACAGACACAGACTACCAAACACACTATCAGAATCTCTGCTCAGCTAAGCTAAGATCAGCTTGTATGAGGAGAGAGATGCTTGGCAAGGTGAGGCAGTCTACCAAACACACCCTTAGTAACCTTTCAGGACAGACAAACAAGGGATACAATGCATGCACGCACTGTTTAGATGAGACCGAAGGTGCCTATTTGCATAAATGTAAGAAGGTTGTGTACCTGGGGCATCGTCGATTTCTTCCAAAGAGGCACCCCGTCGAAAGAAAGGCAATCATTTCGGAGGTGAGGCGGATCGCCGGGTGAAGCCCGAACTCCGTACCGGTGATGCTTTACTTGATATGGTCAAGGACATAAAAGTAATCTTTGGAAAGGGTCCCGGCGGTCAATCTGTTCCGAATGACGTCGTTACCGGACACGCACCCATGTGGAAGAAGAAATCTATATTTTGGGATCTACCCTATTGGAAAGTCCTAGAGGTCCGCTCTTCAATCGACGTGATGCACGTGACGAAGAATATTTGCGTGAACCTGCTAGGCTTCTTAGGCGTGTATGGGAAGACAAAAGATATACCAGAAGCACGGGAGGACCAGTATCGTATGAAAGTCCCAAAAAACAAGAAGAACAGAATTACAACGATACAGGGAGTCGCTTAAGTCCTGCCAGCTACGCTCTTACCAAAACAGAGAAGGATATCTTTTTTGAAGTCCTTTACAGTATCAAGGTGCCATCTGGATTCTCATCAAATATAAAGGGAATTATAAATATGGCGGAGAAAAAATTCCAAAACCTGAAGTCGCATGACTGCCACATTATTATGACGCAGTTGCTTCCGGTTGCACTGAGGGGGCTTCTGCCGGAAAATGTTCGAATACCCATTGTGAAGCTATGTGCATTCCTTAATGCGATATCTCAGAAGGTAATCGATCCAGCTAGTCTTCCAAGGTTACGGAAGGATGTGGTGCAATGTCTTGTTAGCTTTGAGTTGGTGTTTCCACCATCTTTCTTCAATATTATGACACATCTCCTGGTTCACCTTGTCGAAGAGATTGCCATCCTCGGTCCTGTCTTTCTACACAATATGTTCCCCTTCGAGAGGTTCATGGGGGTCTTGAAGAAATATGTTCATAACCGTGCTAGGCCAGAAGGAAGCATCTCCAAGGGCTATGGAACGAGAGGAGGTCATCGAGTTCCGTGTTGACTTTATTCCCGACCTTAAGTCGATTGGTGTTCCTGAATCGCGACATGAGGGGCGACTAAGTGGAAAAGGCACGCTAGGAAGGAAATCAATGATATGTAGGGACGGCATTTCTTTCACTCAAGCACACTACACAGTTCTACAAAGTTCCACCTTGGTGGCCCCGTATATCACTGATCACAAGAATATTGTACGCTCCGAACATCCGGGGCAGTCTGAAGACTGGATTACGCATAAACATATGCATACATTCAGAGGTTGGCTCCGAGAACATCTCATTAATAACAACGATATTGTAGATCAGTTGTACATGTTGGTCGGGTCACCATCTTCGACTATAGTGACTTTCCAGGGGTACGAGATAAATGGAAATACCTTCTACACGTTCGCCCAAGATAAAAAGAGCACCAACCAAAACAGTGGTGTCCGCATTGATGCAACAAACACTAGCAATGGGGAAAAAGGACATATATTATGGTTACATAGAGGAGATATGGGAACTTGACTATGGACCTTCTTTTAAGGTCCCTTTATTTCGGTGCAAATGGTTCAAGCTGGATGGAAAAGGAGTAAAGGTAGACCAGCTGTACGGAATGACAACAAGTGGATCTCAACAATCTTGGTTACGGAGACGAACCATTCGTCCTAGCCAATGATGTGGCTCGGGTTTTCTATGTGAAGGACATGTCCTCTAGACCGAAGAAAAGAAAACATAAGGAAACGAGCTCATCCGATGAGCCAAAGCGTCACATAGTTCTTTCAGGGAAAAGAACCATCGTGGGAGTCGAGGACAAGACGGACATGTCAGAAGATTATAATAAGTTTGCTGAAATTCCGCCCTTCACAGGTGAACATTGATCCAACCATCGCGTTAAATGCTGAAGATACTCCATGGTTACGGTCGAAGCGATCATGATGTATTAATTATTATCCCGTACCTTGAGCTCATATTGTGAAGCGTTTGTTGTGATATGTATCAGTAACATTGGTGGTTTGAACTAAATGCAATTATCCAAGTTTATTATTTTTCTAGATACACATGTTTGGAAATTATCCTCAGCTCATCGGTTGTTGGGTGTATACTAGCAGCTTCTGAGCGGGACTTGCGGGAAGAGTTACTCGGGCAAAGCTTCCGAAGATGTCTAAGACGGCCGGCCATCTAAGACATCTTCGAGAAGCTTCGCCGGAGAGGCTCTTTCCTTCGAGAATTAAGCTCCCGGCCGGAAGCCCTCTTTACCCTGAGCTACTGGTTGTTGGGTGTATATGAAAGAACATCTCTTGCATTATGTTTTGTGTGTTTGATGTCAATATATGTGATACACTAATGTTTGATTAAGTGGTACAGGGATTACATAGTTTCATATTTGCGTGTGTTGGATGTGGTCGGTCTGTCAAAAGATAACAAGAAAAGTTTGGCCAGGCCGGATAATCCGGGCCGGATATTCTTGAAATATCCGGCCCCCTGATTTTGGCTAAGTCTTCGAGGAAAAGCAGCGCAGTAGGGGGGCCGGACATTTGCCCGGATAATGTCCCGGTATTGTACCGGGGCCGGATTATCCGGGCCGGATATTTTGGAAATATCCGCCCCCCCGATTTTGGCTAAGGACTGGAAGAAAAGCTTCTCTGGCATGGGGCCGGACTTTTGGCCGGATAATGTCACGGTTTTGCCCCGAGGGCCGGATTATCCGGGGGGGGCGGATTATCCGGCCCTTACTTAGACCGGATTATCCGGCCCCCCGGATGCAGCAACGGCTCAATTTTGTGAGGGGGTATAAATACCCCCCTTCTTCTACCTTGGTTGCTTGCTCAATCATTACACAAGAAATCTGCCAAGCCACCTCCATTAGAGCCACCTCAAGAAAGTCAAGATTTGCAAGATCTCCTTCCTCCCCCAACCAAAGCTCTTGATCTTTGGGGATTCGAAGGAGAAGACACCGATCTACATCCTCACCGAAGCGTTCTTCATTTCCCCCTCTCTTGTTTGAGGGATCTCATGCTAGTGTTCCTATTTGGTTCCCTAGTTGATTTGTTGTTGATGTGTTGTTGTTGATTGTTGTATTGTTACAGATTTGGGAGCCTCCAATTTGGTTGTGGATGTGTGCCCCAAGAACTTTGTAAAGGCCCGGTTTCCGCCTCGAGGAAATCCCTTAGTGGAAGTGGGCTAGGCCTTCGTGGCGTTGCTCACGGGAGATCCGAGTGAAGCCTTCGTGGCTGTTGGTTTGGCTTGCGTAGCAACCACACTCCTCCAAACGTAGACGTACCTTCTTGCAAAGGAAGGGAACTACGGGAATCATCTCCGTGTCATCGCGTGCTACACCCTCGGTTACCTCTATCCCACTCTATCTACTATTGCGTAGCTATACCTTGCTTAGTTGATATCCTTGTCATATAGGTAAATTCACTTAGTTGCATATCTAGAGAATTTACCTTTCGTGTCAAGCCTAATTTGAAAAAGAACTAAAAATTGGTTAGCACCTATTCACCCCCCCTCTAGGTGCGGCATACGATCCTTTCAATTGGTATCAGAGCCTCGGCTCTTATTTCGGGCTTAACCGCCTAAGAGTATGCCGGACGAGGTGCCCTCGGTAGGGGCCGCCCGGACGGTCTCCGTGGAAGACTTCAATTCATTGAAGTCCTCCATGGAAGCCCAAATGGAAAGCATGAAAAAGATGATTGCCGAGCTATTGGCTCCGGCCCTACCCAAGGCACCTAGTGTAGAGGTAAAAGACACGGGTGCGTTAGATGATGGAGAGGCTTCGGACTTACCCTCATCTACCAAACCCGTGGAAGGTGACAACTTAAACACTATCAAAGCTACAAGTGCATCTCCCAAGGGAACTAGTGAAAGTGAGAGCTACAATCGAGTACCTCCTCCTTTCCAATCACCCGATATACCGGTTCCCATGCCTCATTTGAACATTAGGGGCGACCCACCTAAGTTTTCTATTGAGGATTTCGATACTTGGCAATTTGAGTTCCGCTCTCATGCTTGTAGTGCCTCCAATGAATTATGGAGAATCATCAAGGTGGGCTTCAAGCCATACAACCCCGACAATTTGACTAGAAGAGAAGCCATTGATAGTCAACTCAACAACACCGCCTTGCACATGATTCAATCAAGTGTGGGGACAAAGGAATTGCATCGTGTTCGGAACTACACCACCGCCAAGGAAGCTTGGGATGGTTTGACCGCGAGTTGCATTGGAAGTGAGAGCACAAGGAGGAACAAGTATAATGCTCTCAAGAATAAAGCCGAAGGGTTCTTGAGGCTACCGGATGAAGATCATGAAGATATGTATGGAAGACTTCTCACCGTTGCCAATGCCTTCCGGCTTATTGGTGCCACCCACATAAATGACTCTTGGATCAAGGAGAAGTACATTGAATGCATGATGCCATTTGTACCCATCGATGTCAAGACTCTTGTGGGGAGGGAATGCTATTCCTCTCTCACCTCTCAACAAGTCGTGCACGAGATGCAAGCTCTCAAGGTGCTTGAGGAAGCCTCTCATGATTCTCGCAATCGTGCTCTTGGGATGGCAAAAGGTTCCAACCTTGCCTTGGTGGTCAACTCCGTCGATGAAGTGACTCCTCAAGAATCTTATAGGGCATCTTGGAGCATGTCCTATCCGGAAGATTTGCAATGCCACTACCATGATCACATGGCCTTCCATGCAAAATCCTTTTGGGTTGATCCCTCCAAGGCCAAGGAAGACAACATCAAGAGGAACAACAAAAGTGGTTTCACTAGCTTTGGTCCAAAGACAAGATCTTGCTACAATTGTGATGACAAGCGCCACTTCATTGCCGAATGCCCCTATGAAAATAGAGAGCTTCATAATGGAAGGCTCATTCCCAAGGACAAGAGCAAGGATACCAAGGGCAAGTATTCAAAAGCCCCCAACAAGAAGTTCTACAACAACAAGACCAAGAAGGGCAAGAGGCCCTCAAGAGTTGTGCTAGTAACAAGGGAAGAATATTCTTCCGATGAAGTTGAAAGTTCTAGTGGTGATGAAGATGAAGAAAGCTCAAAGGAATTGGCCGCCATTGTCACCACCAACATACCCTCTTCATCTCTCTTTGAATCTCCCAATGAGAACCCTCCTATCAAGAATGCACATTGCTTCATGGCAAGGTCCTCCTTGGACACATCTATCGTGCTATCAACTCAAGAAGAGTATACCTCCGGAGATGATGATGTTGATGATGAAGAAGATGCCTCCACCAATGGATTGGTTGCTCTTGCCTCCCTCTCCACTAACTCTTCATCTCCAAGTGAATCCCCCAATGAGGTCATCCTTGTGGAGGAAGAAAGTTGCCTCATGGCTAAATCCTCCGAGGTATCATCTCCTAACCCCTCTATTCCTAACATATCTAGTGAACTAGGGGTTGATGATGCTAGTCTAAAAGTGAAACAAGAAATGCTAGATTTTGATGATTTCATTCTCAACCTACAAGGTAACACTAAAAAGCATGTTTCAAACCTCATGATTCGTTTAGCTCAACAAAGTGCTATGCTTGAGAAAAAGGGTCAAATAGAGAGAGAAGACTCTCTCGAAATCCATGCTCTTAAAAATGCTCTTGAGGAATGTCAAGAAACCATAGCTTCTCTTGAAGAGAGGTTAGAAAATATTGAAGAGCCTCAAGATAAAATTAACAAGCTCACTAAAGCTAGAGATCTTGCTAGGGCTAAGAATAAAGTGTTTACAAAGGAAAAGGCCCAATTTGGGGTTGATCATGAGAAACTTGTGAAGGATCTAGATGAACTAGACAAAGCTCACAAAGCTTTGAAGAGTGAATACACTCTCCTATCCAAGTCGTTTGAGCAACTTCAAATTAGGCTTGCTTCATATGATGTGCCTAGTTCCTCTACTCCTCTATGTGATCATGCAAACATTGTTGAGGAAAATGCTAGGTTGAAGGATGAACTTGCTAAGGCCTCCTCTCCCCAAAGTAAACTTTCTTTGGATGATCTTTTGAGTAAGCAAAGATCAAACAATGGGAAGGAGGGCCTTGGTTTTAAAGCCAAGCCAAAGAAGGCAAACAAGCAAATGGCCAAGCCCGCACAAGAAAAGAAGAAAGAAGTCACTAATGGTGAAGCCTCCAAGGGCAACACCATGAATGATGATGATGCGGGAATTGCTAACCCTCACTATGTTTTATTTAAAGATTATTATGGTGATGTTTATGCTAAATATGTTGGCCCATATGATGGTTATATTGCTTGGTCTATTTGGGTCCCAAAGACCCTTGTTGCTAACAAAAGAGGACCCATTGCAAAATGGGTACCTAAATCCAAGAATTGATCTCATGTAGGACTATGCCGCCGGAGGTTCAAAATGGGTACTTGATAGTGGATGTACAAGTCATATGACCGGCGGCAAGAAACTCGTCAAGGAGTTGAGGCCTAACATTAATGATATCACCGTCTCCTTTGGCGATAATTCTACATCCGAGGTATTGGGTTTTGGCAAGGTTGTGGTTGCACACAACATTACTCTTGTGGATGTCATGCTTGTCAAAACCCTTGGTTACAATTTGCTTTCCGTTTCCGCCCTTGGCAAGATGGGTTTCGCCGTCTTTATTGATAATGATATTGTGGTCCTCTTGTGGAGCAAGACTCTAAAAGTCGCTTTCGTTGGGTATCGCGAACACAACTTGTATGTGGTGGACTTTTCGGGGGCCACCACGTCAAGTGCGTTGTGCCTATTCGGAAAGGCGGACGTGGGTTGGTTGTGGCATCGCCGCCTAGCCCATGTCAACATGAGAACTTTGCAAAGTCTTCACAAGGGGAACCATATTGTGGGACTAATGGAAAATGTGTCTTTTGCCAAAGATCGTGTTTGTAGGGCTTGTGTTGAAGGCAAAATGCATGACTCTTCGCATCCAAGCAAGACCATTATCTCTTCCAAGAGGATCTTGGAGCTCCTTCATGTGGATCTCTTTGGTCCCGTTACTCATGCAAGTCTTGGTGCGAAGAAACATTGCTTGGTGATTGTCGATGACTACTCAAGATACACTTGGGTCTACTTTCTCAAGACGAAAGATGAGACTCAACAAATATTCATTGACTTTGCTACCGAGGTGCAACGCCAACACAACCTCCTCATTATGGCAATAAGAAGTGACAACGGATCCGAGTTCAAGAACTACACACTCAATGATTTTCTTAGTGATGAGGGGATTCGTCATCAATATTCCGCTGCTTACACCCCTCAACAAAATGGTGTTGCGGAGAGGAAGAACCGGACTCTTATGGATATGGCAAGGTCTATGATGGCGGAGTATAAATCCCGCTATAACTTTTGGGCCGAAGCCATCTCCACCGCTTGTCACTCCTCCAACCGGCTCTATCTCCGCAAGGGCTTGAACAAGACTCCATATGAAATACTCACCGGGAACAAGCCTAATATCTCATACTTCAAGGTGTTCGGGTGTAAGTGTTTCTACAAAATCAAAGGAGTTCGTTTATCTAAATTCGCTCCTAAAGCTTTGGAGGGTATATTTGTTGGTTACGGTGCCGAATCTCACACTTATAGAATCTTTGATGTACCCTCCGGGATTATCATTGAATCTTGTAGTGTGAAGTTCGAAGAAAATGATGGCTCCCAAGTGGGGCAAGTTGATGTTTGTGCAGGTGATGAAATACCTCAAGATGCCATAGTAAGAATGGGTGTGGGATTTTTCCGCCCCATTGAGGGACACGGTGTGGCGTCTCGGGAAGAACTATGCTCTACCATGGTGGAGCCCTCATCTTCTCAACATCAACAAACCTTACCTTGTGAAGCAAATTGTAACACCCCAAATTTCAAAACAAAGAGAAAATGAATTT
>NC_061509.1:20562821-20645782 GCF_022539505.1 Lolium rigidum | reverse complement strand
GGGCCGGCCCATAAGGTGGGGCAACGGGGCGATCGCCCTGGGCCCTCGCGGGCGAGGGCCACTGGCCCAGGTAGTAGTTTAGTATATGATACCTTGTATTAGGCTCAAGAAAACAAGGGGGAGAATTAGGAAAAGAGAAATAAGGCCCAAGCCATCAGCCCATCACGTGAGGACCAAACGTGGATGTGTATTGATGAAAATATCCAATCGATCACAACTCTCCTAGCACAGCACGGCAGTACCCAATCCATCCTATCGTTCTCCTCTTTCTCTTCGTTGACTCGTCTCCTCCCGACTCCTCAAATTTCTCCAATCCCAGCAGAGAACAACACCGCCTCCCCCTCAGCCCTTTCCAATTCCGAGGTCGCTCCAGCCATCAATGGAGACCAACGGTGCTATTTTGTTCCCCAATCATCTCCCCAGACGTTTGAGGCAATCCCGCATCAAGATGAGAGATGGTACGTATCCTTCCCTCCCCTAATCCGGCCGCATCGCTGTTAAATAGCACGGATCCCTGTCTCTGATTCCTCCATATCTCCAATTTCTCTCCTCTTAGGTATGCTCTTAGAGTTCTTCTCTGATTGGATCTGAGCGTTGGCGAGCACATTAGGAGAAGAAGAGGGGACGGTTGAGTACGTGTTGCAGGCTGCAGATCAAGGAACCTGCATCAACAATTCGGCATCGAGCCATATGCCCATATCCAGGTGCTTTTGTTCCCTGTATTGATTATTTACTGCAAGTTTTTTTGGTGACATGTCTTCTAAAAAATGTTTATCTGGCTATGAGAAAAAGAAGAGAAAACAAAAGAGAGATGAACTGCTAGAATCCCAGAGAGGTTCGATAGACAAATTTTTTATAACTAGTAGCTCTTCTAGGAACTCCCTGCAATTGGCCCTAGTAAATGTTGAAGAGCACCAAACAGAGAATTTAGGTGATAATAATTTTAGTCAACCTGAAAACCGAGTTGATTCACCAAATTCGGAAATTCCAAGAGTTGATGAACAGCGACCTTTTACTGTTGATATTCTTGATCCACGAAATTGGGACAATTTGGATGATAAAGGTAGGCACATTTTAATTGAAAAGGGGCCCTTAAGAGAAGAGAATATTGTGTTCCCACCGGATAGTAAGTCTAGGCATTTTTCAGAAACTTATTATTCAAGAAAAATGAACAATGGGGAGATGCATGATAGGAAATGGTTGGTTTACTCTACATATGTTAACAAGGTGTATTGTTTCTGTTGTAAGCTTTTTAAATCCCATGGCAACAAGAGTTCGTTAGCAGGTAATGGACTGAAAGATTGGAAGCATCTTAGCGAGAGGCTTAAAGAACATGAAAATGGTGCAGAGCATATTAAAAACATGAACACTTGGAATGAATTTAGAGTCAGCCTATCAAAAAATAAAACAATTGATAGTGATTTGCAGCAACAAATCACAAAGGAGAAAGAACGTTTGAGGCAAGTGCTAGTAAGACTTGTAGCCATTGTAAAATATCTTGCTAAACGTAACTTAGCTTTTCGTGGATCCAGTGATAAGTTATATGAACACAACAATGGTAATTTTTTAACATGTGTAGAGATGTTTGCTGAATTTGATCCAGTAATGCAAGAACATCTTAGGCGAATTAAAAATGATGAAATTTATCATCATTATCTCAGCCAAAAGATTCAAAATGAGTTAATTTCTCTATTGGCCTCTGCTGTTACAAGTTCTATCTTAAAAATTGTTAAAGAGGCTAAATATTTCTCTGTTATTCTTGATTGTACTCCGGATGTTAGCCATCAAGAACAAATGACTTTAATTATTAGATGTGTTAACATGTCCAACAACAAAATTAAGATAGAGGAGTTCTTTATGGAATTTCCGAAGGTGGATGACACATCCGGTTTGGGTCTTTTTAATGTACTTCTTGATGCTATAGAGTCTTATGGCTTAAATATTAATGATGTCGGAGGCCAAGGTTACGATAATGGTTCGAACATGAAAGGGAAAAGCAAGGGGTACAAAATCGATTGCTTGAAATTAATCCAAGTGCTCAGTATATGCCATGTGCGTGTCATAGTCTAAATCTTACTTTGTGTGATATGGCTAGTTCGTGCGGTAAAGCTATTTCCTTTTTTGGAATTGTGCAATGCATTTATGTTTTATTTTCAAGTTCCACTAAAAGATGGAAAGTGTTGCTTGACCATATTCCAAGTTTGATCGTGAAAGGATTGTCTAACACACTGCTGGGAGAGTAGAATTAAAAGTGTTAAAGCTATTAGATTTCAAGCGCCCCAATTAAGGTTAGCTTTGTCCGAGGTAGGTAAAATTTGTACGGATGCCAAGTCGAAGACTGATGCAAAAAATTTATTTGATGCGCTTGGTAGTTTTGAGTTTTTACTCGGTATGGTCATCCGGTATGACATTTTATTTCGTCTGTAAACTCGGTGAGTAAGAACTTGCGAGTCCGCGACCAAGTGTGTCGACTCTACTTTGCAGCAAATTGGAGGAGTAATGGATTTTTTTGACAACTACGAAATGTAGGATTTGCATCTAGTTTGAAGATTGCGAAAGGACTTGCATCCGAAATGGGAATAGAACCATCGTTTCCAATAAAACGTACTGTAACTAGGAAAAGACAATTTGATGAGCCCGATCACGATGAAGAAGTTCTATTAGCTGAGAAGGCATTTGAAGTTAATTATTTTTTAGTCATGGTCGATGTTGCAAAAGTCTCTCTAGAAAACAGATTTGAAGAACTTAAAGTGTTCAAAAATATATTTGGATTCTTACTTAACTCAAAATACTTAAAGTCATTGAATGATATTGATTTGCGCAAATGTTGTGAAAAATTTGTAGAAACCTTTTCTCAGAGTGATGTTGAATTAGATGATCTTTTTTCTGAATTAAGACTACTGCAAATGACTTTACCCAAATCTGATGTGCTATTGCGTGCTATGGAGATTTTTGAGTTTGTTAGAGCCATATCTTGCTTTCCAAATATATTAATATCTTATCGAATTTTATTCTTGTACCGCAGTCATTCGTAGCATCGTAGAACGTAGTTTCTCAAAGTTGAAGTTGTTGAAAAACTATTTGAGATCATCCATGTCACGGGAAAGATCGACTAGGTCTTGCAACTTTATGCATTGAGAAAGATAAGGTTGGATGAAATAAATGTTGATGCGATAATTGATGACTTTGCCTCTAGAAGTGTTAAAAGAAAACAAAAGATTTGTTCATCATAGTATAAACATGAATTGTTAAGATTGCTTTGCTTTGCCATATGTAGTGAACTTTGGGGAAGTTTTGTTCCGGTGAAGACATGGAGTGAAGAGCATTGCAAATTGAGAAGTTTTTATCGCGTGAAGAACATAGCAGAATGAAGATGATGGAAACTGATGTAGTTTCTTGTTCATTAACTTCATATCTTATATGGTAGAACAAAAGCTTCAAATAACAATCAGTTTGACAAAGTTGTTTGTTTTGCAGATGAATTGATGGTCTTTTTATGGCACTTGGAAGATTGATCATTTGTAGAACTATAATGTTTCCATGATGTAGTTATTTGAGTTCAAAGACCATCAATATAATGCTATATATGTACAGCGTTGCTTTTGAAATACAATGCATTCTAATTTTTTTTATTATCAATAAAGGCCCTTTTTGTGTCTCTGCCCCGGGGCCCTGAATATGTATGGCCCGGCCCTGGATGGAATGAATCCTTTTGGGGAGCAGAGCTGCAGTCATAGCACTTGGCCTGTAACTCT
The DNA here is from genome assembly GCF_022539505.1 of Lolium rigidum. Classification (NCBI taxonomy): domain Eukaryota; kingdom Viridiplantae; phylum Streptophyta; class Magnoliopsida; order Poales; family Poaceae; genus Lolium; species Lolium rigidum. The sequence continues at coordinate 20,642,027 of NC_061509.1, read as the reverse complement.
ATGTATCTATAACCTTCCGCCTTGGTTGTGCATGAAGCGGAAGTTCATTATGATGCCAGTGCTCATCCAAGGCCCAAAGCAACCCGGCAACGACATTGATGTGTACCTACAGCCATTATTTGAAGAACTCTTACAGTTGTGGAGCAAACCAGGTGTACATGCATGGGATGAGTACAAACGGAGTCATTTAACCTACGAGCGTTGCTTTTGTGACCATCAATGATTGGCTCTGCTCTTAGTAACCTTTCGGGACGAGACAAACAAGGGATACAATGCATGCACGCACTATTTAGATGAGACCGAAGGTGCCTATTTGCATAAATGTAAGAAGGTTGTGTACACGGGGCATCGTAGATTTCTTCCAAAGAGGCACCCCGTCGAGAAGAAAGGCAATCATTTCGGAGGTGAGGCAGATCGCCGGGTGAAGCCTGAACTCCGTACCAGTGATGCTTTACTTGATATGGTCAAGGACATAAAAGTAATCTTTGGAAAGGGTCCTGACGGTCAATCTGTTCCGAATGACGTCGTTACCGGACACGCACCCATGTGGAAGAAGAAATCTATATTTTGGGATCTACCCTATTGGAAAGTCCTAGAGGTCCGCTCTTCAATCGACGTGATGCACGTGACGAAGAATCTTTGCGTGAACCTGCTAGGCTTCTTAGGCGTGTATGGGAAGACAAAAGATACACCGAAGCACGGGAGGACCGAGTATCGTATGAACGTCCCAAAAGACAAGCAAGAACAGAATTACAAGGATACGGGGAGTCGCTTAAGTCCCTGCTCGGCTACGCTCTTACCAAAGCGAGAGAAGGATATCTTTTTTGAAGTCCTTTACGGTATCAAGGTGCCGTCTGGATTCTCATCAAATATAAAGGGAATTATAAATATGGCGGAGAAAAAATTCCAAAACCCGAAGTCGCATGACCGCCACATTATTATGACGCAGCTTGCTTCCGGTTGCACCGAGGGGGCTTCTGCCGGAAAATGTTCGAATACCCATTGTGAAGCTATGTGCATTCCTTAATGCGATATCTCGGAAGGTAATCGATCCGACTAGTCTTCCAAGGTTACGGAAGGATGTGGTGCAATGTCTTGTTAGCTTTGAGTTGGTGTTTCCACCATCTTTCTTCAATATTATGACACATCTCCTGGTTCACCTTGTCGAAGAGATTGCCATCCTCGGTCCTGTCTTTCTACACAATATGTTCCCCTTCGAGAGGTTCATGGGGGTCTTGAAGAAATATGTTCATAACCGTGCTAGGCCGAAGGAAGCATCTCCAAGGGCTATGGAACGAGAGGAGGTCATCGAGTTACGTGTTGACTTTATTCACGACCTTAAGTCGATTGGTGTTCCCGAATCGCGACATGAGGGTTGCTCGGCGAAGCTTCCGAAGATGTCTAAGACCGGCCACCATCTAAGACATCTTCGAGCTCTTCACGGAGAGGCTCTTTCCTTCTTGTGTCGTTGCCTCTCGGGCTGCTCTCTCTACTCTCCCCGGAGGGGCTATATATAGCAATGTGCCTCCGAGATAATCCCCCCCGTGATGAGGCCACACTAGATAAGGCGAACACCAGATAAGCCTCCCCCAGATTTAGCCACCCATCTTTAGCACCGGTTCTAGCCAGGAACCGGGATAAAGGGTATATAATCTAATCCACCATCTTTAGCACCTGGTTCAAGCCAGGAACCGGGATAAAAGGGGAAAAGATTTAATCCACCATTCGCAACACCGATTCAAGCCGAGAGCCGGGATAAAAGGGGTCATATAATCAAATCCACCATCTATAGCACCGGTTCAAGCCAGGAACCGGGATAAAAGGGGTATATAATCTAATCCACCATCTGCAACACTGATTCAAGCCAGGAACCGGGATAAAAGGGATATATAATCTAATCCACCATCTTTAGCACCAGTTCAAGCCAGGAACCGGGATACGAGGGGTATATAAAATAAAGACAACGACTTTATTGAAATTTAACAAAGATACGTTAACTAAACTTAAACTAAAACAACGACAACAACTTTATTGAAATTTAACATTAACTAAATTTAAACTAAAATAACAACTTCTACTAGTTCTTCCGCGCATCCGTTCGTTGCCCTCCGGCTGCCGCCTCTGCCGTGAGCTCCACCTCACGACGACGCTTATACATCTCCTCACTATCCGAGATCCGCCACACGCGGCCGCTTGTGCGGCTCCTGGAGACTCCGCCTCTCAAATGCTTCTATGGTAGCCGCTAGCGCCGCCTCCTCCCACTCCTCTATCTCCGCAAGCTGCGGGTCCACCTCATCCTCTGCTGCCCTTCTTGGCTGCCGCCTCCTCCGGCCGCTGCAGCTCCTCCCACTCCTCTATCTCCGCGAGGCGCGGGTCCACCTCCACCGGCGGCGGGTGCGGCTTTGGGGGCATTGTGCAATGGGCTAGGGTTTGGTGATGAGTGAAATGGGAGAGACGGGGCGTACTATTTATAAAGGGTGTTTAGGCGGGAAATCTCCGCGCGCGTCGTGGCGGAAAATGTCCGCGCGGCGTCGTGCGGGAAAATGTCCCGCGCGGCGTCGTGGCGGAACATATCCGCGCGCGGCGTGCGTGGGCGGGGAGAACATGTCCCGCGCGGCTTCTTGGCGGAAACCCGCGCTGCGTCGTGGCGGGAACTCGATCCCGCGCGAAACAGATAAAAAAGGCGGGAAGATAAACTAGCAGCAAAAATTTCAGTCCAACTGGGGACCTTTTGCACCGGTTCGTGGCTGGAACCGGTGCAAAAGGGTCTTTTGCACCGGTTCCGACCACGAACCGGTGTGCAAGTCCCCGCATAAGCTGAGGCGCGCCCACCCTTCTTCTCCATTCGCGCGAGGAGCGAGTTTGGAGGGAAACTCTGCCAAATTTTCCCCGCCCGCCACGCCGCCGCGCGCGCCGGCCGTCGCGCCGCCGCCGCCGCCGTCCGCGCCGCCGCCTCGCCTCCCGTCTCGCGTCGCCGCCTCACCCGCGCCTCGCGCCGCGCCGCGCCTCCTCCTCTGCCTCCTCCGCGCGCGCCGCCCGCGCCCGCCGCGCGCCCGGCCACCTCCCGGCCCCGCCACCGTCCGGCGCCCTCCGCCCGGCCACCTCCGCCCGCCGCCTCCTCTTCCGACGCCCGACCCGCCCGCGCCGCCACGCCCCGCCGCCGGCCGCTCGATAGAGTCGAGGTGAGGCGCGCGCGCCACCCCCTGCCTCCAATTTTTTTTTGTTTTAGTTTTTAGGAAATTTTAGTTAGTTCAGGACATTTTAGTTAGTTTAGGATATTTTAGTTAGTTTAATTAGGAAAATTTGGATGTGTTAGGAAAATTTGATGTGTTAGGAAAATTTGGATGTGTTAGGAAAATTAGGAAAATTTTAGTTAGTTTATGAAATTTTAGTTAGTTTATGAAATTTTAGTTAGTTTAGGACATTTTAGTTAGTTAGTTAATTTTAGATGTGTTAGGAAAATTTGGAAATTCTAGTATTTAGACGTGTTAGAAAAAATTTAGATGGAATATGTAAGTACTTTGTTGATTGGTATGTGTTAGATGGAATATGTAAGTACTTTATTTTAGATGTGTTAGAAAAAAATTAGATGGAATTTGTTAGAACTATATTAGTATGTGTTAGTTTTCATATTCATAAGTACTTTATTCAAATTCAATATTATATTTGTTAGTTTGCATACGATGCCGCGGCCTCCGCGTCCTGGAGCTAGGACAGTTTTAGAGGAGATGCTGCAGATGGGGGAAGTCCGGGAGCCGGGCTCCGCCCGGGTGGCACTCGGGAGGTGTTATCTTCCGGGCGCGCACCTTGGTGCGGAATCCGGGTCCCGTCGTCGACCCGGATATTCTCTCGGTGGAGGTCCTATGGGCCACGTTCGTTTCAGAGGGAGCCGGCCCCGCCGGAGGAGGTAGCTCAGCGCATTGAAGCGGAGGACCAGCACGTTCGCCGTTACATGTATGCGTTAGACAACATGTATAGGACCGGATGGAGCGTTATGCAGGGATCTCATGTTAGCTATGCTCCCGTTGTTGTTCCGTGGCTTTGGGGGCACACCCAGCGCGGCTCAGGACCCGGTCGGCGCCCTCTAGGACCCGGTCTGCGCGGTTGAGTGGTTGTAGTAGTGATTGATGTATTAGGGTTAAATAAACATGAACCTGATCTATGTATGCATGTAACTGCACTATCTGCTTTCAGCACTATATTATCGATCCTTAGTTAAGAACTATATATGTATTGAGCACTATATTATTTTAATTACTTGTAAGTCTTTGCAGAAAGTTGTAAGTCTTTGCGTAAACTAGCTTCGTTGTGTTTATAGCATTAGAATAACTTATAAGTCTTTGCAGAAACTATGGAAAGAGACCTAGAACAAGAATACCTCGTCGAGGATATTATCCGTGAAGATGACGATATCACCTCTATTTACCTAAACCAATCCGGCGAGGGAGACGAGCGAACTCGAGGAGACGGCTCCGATGAGGAAGATGAGCAAGACCACCGTGGAGACGGCTCCGGTGAGGGAGAAGGTGACGACTGCGAGGGAGAAGCTCACGGCGCCGAGGTGTATATATATTAATTAACCAAGCCTACAGATTTGTGCATATACATATATTAACGTTGTTTCTTCTTTTAGACCTCCCAATCAACACACTCTACTGGCAGAACTAAACGAGGCGCGGCCAGAAAGATGGAAGAGCATGAAAGGTGCATCATCACGGAAATCGCTATAGACGGCGAACCGATTTCTCCCAAGGATCACGCAAAAAAGTTTGTAAGTCAATGCGGAGTTATTGTTAGGGACACCATCCCGATCACCACTCAAGAATGGAAGAAACCTGCAAAGGCGGACGAAGGAGTTACTTACGTCGATACGAGATCCAAAAATCTGATGTTTAGGAAACTCATGGTAAATTTCATATTTCCGGAGCCGACTGACTGCGATAGTGAGAACAACGAGGCCGGACCCGATGATCCCGAGCTGAATAGCATACAACGAAGAGTCAAGAAGTGGGCTCTTAAGAAGATGGCAATGCAGTTCAACGACTATAAGAAGAAATTGGACAACTTCTTTGTCAAGAAAAAGAAGACTCCAGATTTCAACGGCCCCTATGAGAAGATAAAAGACCACTCGGGAGGCATTTGTGAAGTACAAGACATCGGAGAGGGCAAAGACAAGGTCAGACGCCAACAAGAAAAATGCTGCTAATAAGATGTACTTCCATACCATGGGGCGAGGAGGCTACAAGGCTGGCAGACCTAAGTGGGAGAAATGGGAGAATGAACTAATTGGAAAGGGGATCCAGCCAGAGGTCCGGAAATGGAACCAGCGGTCAAGGGATTGGTTTTACGCGCATGGGGGCACGTTGGACGCACAAGGGTTCTCCATATATACACAAAGACATCGGGAAAACCCACTTCCCATCGAAGCCTTTAGAAATGTTGCGAAGGAAGTTGAAGAGGGGAAGTTCCGTCCCGAAAGAGAGAAGGACCAGCTCACACGCGCCCTTGGGAATCCTGAACACCCAGGACGAACACGAACCATACCAGGTGGCAAGCCGTGGTGTATTGGGTTTCCTGCAGAAACGAAGAAATATCCCGATAGAAGCCGTCGGAGGCAAAAGGATGTGGTTCAAGAACGCGTTGCTAAGATAGAGGAGCAAGTGAGGATGATAATGTCGAGGCTCGATCCACGGTCACCCAACCTCAACCTAATCCGCAGATATAAGAAGTTGCATTCGATGCTACCGGCCAGGGATCTCGGCGGAAAAGCAGCGTGGCTTCCACGGAGCTGCCCGGTGATGATGCTCGATGTGGATCCGCACATGGCTCCTCCCTCCCCTGTGGATCCGCGAGATGCCTCCCGATCTCTACCCCTGTGGACTTTATCACGTAGTCGACACCTTGTGAGCTACATTTCCAAACGATGGGCTACTTAACGCTCAAGGCGGCGATCGGCTATGTCTTACCGCCGATCTGATCAAAGATACCACTTCAATCCGGTTCCACCTGGATACGCTGTTGCCGGGGTGGATCAAGTTATGGATGGGTATGGGCCGCTGAGGCTTGACCACCCTGCCGGTGAAGGGGATTTGCTAGAGCTGGGAGAAGCCAAGAACACTACAGTTCTATGGCGAAAGGAATTCATTGTGACTCTGGGTTGGAAGGCGCCAACAAGGTCTCCACCGAGCCAGCATTCTCCACCGATGCAGCCGTCTCCAGTGCGTGAGCCTTCCCCGCCGGCGCGTGAGCCATCTCCGCCGCCGCGTGAGCCTTCCCCGCCGGCGCGTAAGCCATCTCCGCCGCCCAAGTCTAAGGGGAAAATTAGGCGGACCGCTACGACACAGCTGAGTCGTAACAAATCACCGAGACGCAAACAAGAGCCCCTCCCAAGAGTGCCTAAGGTTGCTTCCAAGAGACCTTATGACTATACAGTTGAGGAAAATGCCAAGATTGTAGCTGAACATCACAAGCAACAAATGTTGAAACTGAAAAAGCCCCAGCTTGAGCCGGAGCTAGCTATATCTCTGGAAAAGAAGTTGAAACTCCTGAAGAACCTTCATCAACCTGAGCCAAGTCTTTCATCGAACTATGACCGGTCTATTCGCAAGTCAAATGTGTTAGCAAAAGACCGGTGGGAAAAAAGTAAGGTAGAAGGGAAACCAGTTCCCCAGCTTGGAGCCCAGAAAAACTCGTGCCCCCCGCTCCAAGTGTATCCCGATGTCCTAGCGTGCCTTGATCCGACGATGGTAAAACTATACAAAGATGAGGCAGAAGCGGCCGGTATGAGTATTCCTGAGTACTTAAGCCGCATCGATGCAGAATTCCTGTTCAAGGGTGATGATGTCCAAATAGCATACCAGTACAAGTACGGGCAACCTCTTGTCAGAGCTGAGGAGTTGCCTAATCTATCAACACAGCTGCGAAGACTGCATAATTGGTACATGGATGCATGTAAGGATGGTAAGAACTGGATCATGGTGGCAATCACAGATGACCACTACGGGCGAAATGACGTGATGAACATCGAATTTTGTGAATTATTTCAGTTATTCAACCAAGACGCCCTCGACAAATCTCTGCTGAGTGCATACCGTCTGTAAGTATTATTTATGTAATTAAGTCTCTACCGCGGCTCGTCCATTATTGCATGCATATAACCATACTCTCACTGTATTATGCAGAATGAAGATCCGCGAGTGCCGCAAGGGGCAAATCTATGATCTTGGGTTCGTTGACCCATATACCGTATACTGTCGACAACTCTCCCAAGGACACGGAGAATAACTTGGTATATGTCTTAAGGAAAAACTCATACAAAAGGGCAATACTATTTCCTTACAACTTCGCGTGAGTGTTACTGTCTTCACACATTAAATCTTTTTCGCTTACTCCATGTGTTAAGTGTAATTGATGAGTTATGCATATATATATATATATATATGTGTGTGTCCGCAGGTTTCACTATATCCTGCTAGACATTGAACCCGACACCGGGATAGTAGAAGTCATGGACTCGAAGAGTAAACCCCTTGAGGCGTGGGGGGACATGGCTGATATCCTCCACAAGGCTTGAAAACGGTTCACCAACAAAGCTCCGGGTTTAAAGAATAAAGAACTTCGAATAAAACATGTACCGGTAAGTACTTACTAGGCCGCGCATCTCTTTGATTCTAGTTTCAATACCATTATTATCATCCTTGATTATATATATATTATTTTGATTGAACTTTGTTCTCGTAAAGTGCTTGAGGCAAGAGGACGGGAATAATTTATGCGGGTTCTACGTTTGAGAGTTCATCCGCCAGAATACCCACCATGTGAGGGACATTTTGGAACAACTTGATGTAAGTAAACAACATTCATGGCTTTATTTTATCACCTTGTGTTTCATTCACATACACACACATATATATTGACCACCATACCTTCTTCAAATTATTAGATCCAACGGTTGCGGAACGGTCTTCTAGCAACCGAGCGTGTACGAGCAATTCAAGAAGAGCTGGCGGGATTCTTACTTGAGCAAGTCATAGCTCCAGACGGAGAACACTATGTGGCCGACATGCAAAATCAAAGTTGATGTAGACATATATATATATGCATGAACGTGTGTCACTTTGATCGATATATATATGTAATATAATGGTTTGCTATATATATATCTATTTGAATTGTCTGCATTAATATTATACCGTGTTTCGAATGGGGCAGAGTCTCTGCCGCGGCAGCGTTTTAGTGCAATTCCCTGCCGCGGCAGACTCTGCCGCGGCAGGGAAGGGCACTAAAATGCTGCCGCGGCACAACCCTTTTGCACCGGTTCGTATTACGAACCGGTGCAAAAGCTCCCCCGCCGAGCGCCCCACAGCCGGCCACGTGGTGACCCCTTTAGCACCGGTTCGTAAGCCAACCGGTGCAAAAGGGGGGGGGGGGCCTTTTGCACCGGATGGTTTGCACCGGTTGGCCATCCGGTGCATATGGCCCTTACAAACCGGTGCAAAAGGCCATATTTCTACTAGTGAGCTACATGCAGCTATTTATTTTCAAAGACTCAAAATTTGTATTTTAAAGTTTCAAAAAAATATGAAACAAAATCCTAGAGGTAGTCAATGATGCATGTTAAAATGGTGGAAAATCTCAATGCAAACTGATTTGTATTATAGGGTACACGAAATTGACAAAATCTGACAAAATTAGTAGTATTGAAATGTGTACTATTTACTATAAATTTTGTCAAATTTATCATTTTTGTGTAGTCTAGAATATAAAGTATTTCGTATTGAGATTTTGCACCACTGAAGTATACATCATTATCTATCTCTAAAATTTTGATTTTTTAAAATTTTAAAATACAAATTCTGAGTGTTTGAAAATAAATAGCTACGGGCACTCCAGTCTCCGTTTGAGGATTTCCCTAGTTCCAGGCCGTAACAAATGTGCATATAAGGCTGTACCATAAAAGAAAAGACCTAGAGATCTAAATCAGAAACACTACCAGCGCTCCCTCTTCTTCCTCCTGCCGCGGGTGGCTAAAAACTCCATGGAAGTACCAATAGGTAGAGCAGAGTATTGTACGTGTAATTAACCCAGACAAAAAGTAGCTGATAAAAAAAGGTTTGCTGTGCAAGAAACCTGATCAAGGTAAAGTTGGTTCTGCATCAAGTGCTCATCCAAATTTATAGAATATATTCTATTGCCCAGAACAACTTACACTAGTAGAAAATAGGCCCTTCGCTCAGAGCTATCGGGAGCATTAGTCCTGATCGTGTTTAGATCCGGGACTAATGTGACCTTTAGTCCCAGTTCGAACGGCTAGGACACCAAAAAGTTTTAGTCTCGGTTCGTAAATTCCGGTTGGAGATACCAATCGGGACTAAAGTGATTGCAGCGGGCAGCTGGTGCGAAAACCTTTAGTCCTGATTGATGTTACAAACCGGGACTAGGACTAAAGGTCTACCCTTGGAACGAAAACAATAAAGAAGTGTGACATCGTGACCAACATGTTAATATGATTGATATGATATTAGTATCAATAACGTGCGCGTAGAGCACTTGGAAGCGAGGTGGAAGGAACTGAGAAGTTAAGCATGCTAGTTCTAGAGCAGTTCGAGGAGCGCCCGCAGCCCACGTGGAGGGACCTTTATTCCCGTTTTGCAGCACAACCAGGCCTTTAGTCCTGATTGTGTAGTCCCCGTTGCAAAACCAGAACTAAATGCCTTTATCAATCGGGACGAAATCCCGTTTTTCTACTAGTGTTGGATGTAAATATTCTTTTGCGTGGGTGATTCATCTGGATCACCTACACCCACCCATCCGTCTTCCACCCAAGAAGATACAGTGCTTAGATGTAAAAAAAAATCCATGGATAGCAAGAAAGCAAGCCGGATCTAATGGTAGATCACTTGAAAAAGTAGGAAATAACTAATATACTTCCTCCGTTGAAAATGTAAGATGTTGAAGCACTTTTTTTTGGTTCATTCACTAGTCAATTGTTAGTATGTAGGTTCACTCATTTTAGGTTGTATCTAATCTGTTTTATAAACACCTAACACATCTTACATTTCCAAAGGGAGGGATTGTAGAACGGAAATCCGTTTCTGATCCCAGGTCTAGATGATCCCGTTTGCTTGACCAATCACATTGAGCCACCCAACAGTCTCTCGGCGTATTCAACCATGTACGCTCTTTGTATCTCCCCATCTTCTCTTTCTTAATAGATGGCCCCATTTTGCTGCTCCCACAATGTGCCACGTCACCAGCTAAAAATTTACACCGTACTCTCCACACTCACACCCGATGCGGCAGACGAACGACACTCCCCTCATCGCGAGGCGCAGACGCAGACGACCAGATGTGCTCGCCAGATTCGGATCGGGGCAGACGCAGAGGACCAGATGTACCCGATGTCGCCAGATTCGGATCGGGGCAGACGCAGAGGACCAGATGTACCCGATGGCCCAAGGCGCGTGGACCAAATGCCCGTGCTGGCCAGGCGCCGATGCACAATGGGCTGACAACGGCCCATGAACTGGCCGATGCAGTTCCTCCACATGTTCAGCTTTTCTACCTCTTAATTGATTTGTAACCGATCCCTCAAACCAATCAATCTCACATTATCCTTTTTAATGGTTAGCTGCAGTTAGATCGCAACGTTTTCCGTCGCACTATTTTTATTCTCCCCACTATCCATGTCCGAACAAATTCCCTGCATACCCCGAGAGACCTTAAATACCTCCGCTCGTAGCACGTCTCCAGCACACGACTGCTTCTCAATCCTCAGCCGCAAGATTCCCAAAACGTCGTTCTGCAGGTTGTAGCGCTGCCCCTGCGTTTGAGAGTCCGGCCGTCTATATTAGCGTCACCATCGCCAGCTATGCTGACCCATCGGATCCCTGCCGCCCCCAAGAGACTCACAACCAGCGTTGCCTTTTCTAGCTGCAAGCAGGTGAAGTACACTAGGTTAGAATAAAAGCTTTGTTCACTCTTCGCCTATCCAGTCAAGTTCTTCTTCTTCCAAATTCCAGTTTCATCATGCCATCATGGTGTCTGTGCGCGATGTGCTTTCTAATGATGTTGAGGCTCCATGTAAATATTTGATTCGTACAAATGCGCTTTTCTTTTATTTTCAATGTTGATGCCACATGTGCCCAAAGCATACATGTGATTCTGGTGCTTTGATGTTTATAACCAGTCACCACGAGCAGGTAATTCAGTTAAACAACGTTTCTGACCATTCGGTACAACACGCGCGAGCTCGTGGCCTCGTGGGTTTATGTGATGCATGTATTATCAACCTGCTATGTTGTAAGTACGATCAAGCACCCTTTCCTGCTTACTGCTTTTATTCTCTGTAATTTCTGAGCCCCCTAATTTCTGAAGATATACGTGTCACAACCCTTCGGGGAAATACAGTTAAACAATGTTGTGCTATTTGAGATGTTTTCTTATAGCTTTCCACTTCTTAATATTTCTCAATAATATAAAAATGAGTACTTAATTAGGCAGGAAGAAACATGACATGACGAAGAGTATCGTTCCTGTTCTGGCCTGAAAAAAGATGTCAGACTACCTTGCAACTACTGTTTCTACTGTTCCTGTTCAGGTGTGATTAAATAGAGCAGATCAATCAAATACTATAGATGTGTACCTCGACCAAACTGTCCAAGCTAATTGCAGGTATTGGCTCTCAATAGTAAGGTGAACTATCATATAACCCAAAATCAGCATGACGATGTCTTTATTTTAGGAAATAGATATGTTCTTCATTACAGGGGATGAAGAGTATCAACATGAATGCCTCCTACTGACATTCATATGGTATTTACCAGCTTACTCTAATGAGATACAATATAGCCTTCATTTGTTTGGCAATGCAGATTCTTTTTATTTTGAAATGGCAATGCTGATATTGGTGATTCGTGATTCATGCACACATATGTTTAACGATACCCTATCTAAAGGTAGCAATACTCGAATATTTAGAGATTATTTGGTAGTTCACCTTACTTTGGAGTTTTACCTATTGAAATATAGCTATAGCAGTAAACAATAAACGAAATAACTCGATATTTTGGTTCTTATATATGTTTACTCAATGGTTATTTCTCAACAAATTTTCCGCCGCAACGCGCGGGGTATCATCTAGTTTGAATAGTGCTTAGACCCACCTGGTACAGACATCATCAATGCGTGATGCTTCGTTTCAAGCCAGTAGTACATGATGGAGCTTTGTTGTACCCTCGTTTTACAAACCACATGTACTCCCTCCGTCCCAGTTCGCAAGGCAAAGTTTTCAAATATCTTGGCCCAAGGTGAATTCTCATTGGCTCCAAATTTGCACGTTAAAACATGCAAAAACTTTGGCTTTCACATGCATGGAGTACTAGTGCGTGGTGGTTTCCCATGCATGGAGTACTAGTGCGTGGTGGGAGATAAAAAGAGGAGTGTTTGCATGCAAAAATGAATTAGTTTACTCCTACATTAAATGCAAAATATGCCTAGGAGGTGAGGGATTTTGGGACAAATATTTTTTGGGAATTTGCCTTGCGAACTGGGACGGAGGGAGTACCGCTAGTAGTCCCAGACCATTAATTTCATGTACAACTGCCGTGACCTTCACTAAGAAAAGAAGGTTGCCATTCTTCCATCCCACGAACGTAGCAAATGGCAACGGGACGACTCGCTAAGCGACCGTTTGCATCCGTTCAGTTAAAAATGTGTCCGGAACACGTTTCAGCAGGGCGACACCTCGTGATCGGGTCGTCCGCAGCGACACAAACCTGACGCATATTTGCGTCTAGAATACGTAGCGATGCGCGGACGCCCCAAGTGACTGCTCGCTTCTCCACCGGGCCTACCTAGCAGCTGGGCATCGCTTCCGCGGCCATCGCTTCCGCAGTCAGCGCTTCCGCGTCTGCGTCGCAACCTTCGCCATCAATGTCGCGGCTACCTCTTCTGCGCGCGCACTGGCGCGCGGCGGCTAGGCTTCTGCTCCGTCTTCAATGACATGGTTTCCCGCGCGCGGCTGACCTTAAAAGTCGACCGACATCATTCTTGCCATCGGCCACACCTCCACTCCCATCACAGCCGCCGCGCGCCGCCGCAGCACCATGGGAAAGAAGAAGAACGACTTCGAGGCGTCCGATAGCGGCACCAAGAAGGAGGAGCGGCGGTAGAGGGTGCCGCTGCCCGTCAACGTGGCGCGGCTGATGCACGCGAACTGGACGTCGTGCGACGCCTGGGGGTACGTGCACATGCCTGACGGCTGGCGGCTGAGCTACCTCCGGGTGCCCGTCTCGCCCGTGCCTGTGCGTAGCCATATAGGAGCGCCAAGATCCGGCACGGGCGGCGGTACCTGCCGCCGGACTTCCGTGCTGATCCCGCCTACGCCATCGACTCCGACAGCTGGCGCACCTATCGCAAGTCCGAAAAGGATCTGAGGAGGAGGGTGGGCTTCCTGGGCGACAGGGACTTTCCCTTTGACCGTCCACCGGCGCCTTGTCGTCGAACACGGCATGCGCTGGCGCCTGGACAGGACGACGACGATGACGACAACGACGAGGACGGGGACGACGACGAGGACTACAACGAGGCGCTGGCGTACCACAACGAGGAGGCGGAGGACGACAGCAACGACTACGTCGCGTGCATTTTCCAGGAATGGCAGTTGGCCATGGAGGAGGGCTGAAAGTTTGAGTACCCGAACAACATGACGGACGATGAGATCGCGAGGCTCGGCTTCCTCGTCTCAGAGGTGGACCGACCGGTGCAGCCGCCGCTGACCCGGTACGCCACCGGCATCATGCCGTCGGGCCTCACGGAGGAAGAAGACATACAACTGGCGCTACAGGACTCGACCACGCCACCGGTTCAACCGGTGCCTCAACCTCCGCCGTACAACCCGTGGGGGCATCCACCTCTGGCGTGGGTTGCTCCACCTCCACAACCGGCATGGGCTCCTCCACCTCCGCCACAGGCCTGGGCTCCTCCATATCCACCTCCACCATAGGCCTGGGCTCCTCCACCTCCACCACCGCTAGCGGCACCGGCGTATGTTCCGCCACTTCCCAACTGGCCGTGGGTGGTACCGGAGCTCATCGTGATCGATAGCGACGACGAGAACCAGTAGGCGCATGTGTTCTTAGGGTTTTATTTTCCTTTCTTTTACTATGTAAATTATGTTTTCATGTTATAAAAAATAGAAAATTGAGAAAAAATGCATCGTGCCGCTGGCGCCACCCCGACGACGGACACACGCAACCCAGACGAAATAAGCTAAAATTAAGGCAACATAAAAGAACGAACAAATTAAATGTTTCCTTGTGCTTCTAGTGCATTATTTTTGCAATCGTTTCAGACTGAACATATTTTTACAGAGTGAATACCTGTATGAGATAGTAGAGTTCAGCGAACAAATAATTGCCACATTGTTCATCTGGGAGGGCTCCTAACTATTTTCTGAAAAGAGATCTTGCTAAAACCCGAAACATTTGACAACCCAAGCAATGAACTGAACAGCATGCTGTTTTTTTTTTTGCGGGGAGCGTGCTGAATTGTCATCAGGTTTACTTTTAGAGATGGTTAGAACAATAATAAATTGAAAAAATTGATTGGGCGTCCGTTGACCTGACTACTACATTAGTTGATACTGTACCTGTTCTTTCAATGCATCTTCAGAAACAAAGGCACAATGACTGAAGTGATCAAGAAAGACAACAAGACCAGTAGTAGAATGTAATTGCCCAACTAGCATGGAGAGAAGCAGTATTGGTGTGAAAGATGAGACACTCACTTCCATTTCTTCAACATATGTTACTGAACTGCAAACTGATAATTACTAGTACAGAGTGTGCAATGATGAACTGTAGCATTCTTGAGCAAGTTGCACGAACACAACTGCAAAAAAAAAAAGACAGATCCATCTACCTGTTATTCCTTCTCTCTTCCCCGTCGAGCTTGATTTTGGTTAATCTGCCGCTTCCAGCTTCGAGAGAATTGTATCCCCTTACGAAGATGCCGCACCTACTCAGCCGACCACCTAAATCTCTGATGAAATCATCTCTGAACAGAGGCCAATCCGTACCATAGGTCCAACACTGGATCTACGGGGAAATCCATCTTCTTCGCCTCCTCCCCGCCTGCGCCTCCAAATCGGCTCTTCCGCCGCTCAAAGCATACAAGAAGGGCCTCCGGCCGTGGAGATGCCGCCCAGAAAGATCCCACAACTAAAGTAATACGTTCTGTGCCGTCGGCACATGTAATAGCTGCCTAATAGCCGCAGCTGTACCACCAGATCGGGCTAACTGTCGCTGCCCGTCATCCAGACGAGTTCCGCGACGTTCGTCTAACCCTGTGCCACCGTGGCTATCCGTACACTACGCGTATACAACTGTTCCACCCACTTCTGGACGCTGTATCTGACATATGTCAGGCTTCGTGCCACAACATGAACGGTTCACAAAAAAGAGCTCATCTGAGCCCGGGACTAGAAACACGTCTCCCATTGTAGAAGGACTAAAATGACACATGAAGTAGTATAAAAAGGTTTGCCGTGAAAACAATGAAGAAAAGAGCATCTAGTATTTTACAAAGTTTGTGAGATCCAAAATTTCTACAACCACTCCCAAATGACATGTATGAGACGAAGAAAACATCCTTCTTCAGGCTTATGCTCACTCCAATTGCAGGTGACATGAGTGCTCCATAGGATGAAACAGGAAGCTGAATTTTTATGAACTGTAAGAAAAATGACAGACAATTTTTTTTAAGTATAGTTGTTTTGTACATGCTTCCATGCATGGTTGCGTGTGGGCAACATGTTAATATGCCATCTCTGCATATAAAATAGCACATTAAATTGTTTGCATGTAATAAATCTAGTGGGGGAATTGAGATAGTTACAGCCTACATAAGAGAATAATACATGCTGCCATGCTAATATGCCATCTCTGCATATAAAATAACACATTAGATTGCTTGCATCTAATAAAATCTAGCGGGGAGTTGAGATAGTTACAGCCTACATAAGAGTATATACATGCCGCCATAAGGAAATAAATTAATATGCCGGGTAACTAGTGGGACAGTAATAGAAGTTACAGCCTATACATAAGGAAATATACATGCTATCATGCTGGCTTGTGAGAATTGTTTTGCAATCAAGTACAAATTATATACCAGTGCTATTAGCCGTTGTAAGCTAAATCATGATAACCATAGGATGAATCACTAAAAGTAGCAGCCTAGGTGAGTCCATACAGAGAAAATGTAGATGTTATTTTCCTAGTAATTTACAGTCTGTTATGGCAGAAGCTAATTTGGACCAGGGAAAAAAAGACTCATGTTGCAAGAATTAGTACATCCTAATACACAAACTTGCAAAGCCAACTATGTAAGTATGGCTAAAATTTACATCTTGCACGAATTAAATTACATATGTCAATGATTTTATGCAGTAGAAACCCATCTTGTGAGCATGATTTAGGATATAGAAAACGAAAAAATACATCCTATTTATGCATGAAAATATGATTTAAAAAATTCAGGAAGAAATATACATACTATGTGTAAAACAAATACATACCATAATCATGATTTTATATCTTATGTGTATAAAATTACATGCAATACAACATAGTGATTTTTTAAGTTATAAGGACTTGGAAAATTCTATTGTACAACCTTGGGTATAAATGTACATCCTATGTGTAGAAGAAACACTACGCCTCTGTATGAACAAGATGGGTTTAATATAAAAAAATATTATCAGCAACTAACACAGATTATATGCATATAATGCACAGGTGGATTGTGCTTATGCTTATACTGGAATAATGACTCGAGAGTTACCCTGAAATCATGGCCACTGACTTGGCTTCAGCGAGAAACGGCCAACTGAAGCAGCAAGAGCTAAGGATTTGCAAGCTATCATGAATCAATCATCAACAAATTGCAACGACCAAGATCAGATACTTTGAAGGTATGTAAGGATTAGAGAGCGGAAAGAGGAACTTATCGGAGAGATGATCGAGTGGTCTTACTTTTGGAGTTATCGGAGAGAAAGACCGAGCCGCGCGCGGATGTCCACGACCACGGAGGCTAGGTCATCAAAGGCGCGCGACGCCCTTGCATCTGAGGAAGGCGTTGAGGCGGGCGACGCCATCGGCCATCGGCCATCGGCCATCGGCTGCGGGAGCTTTGGAATTGGAGGCGTGGTGGCGGTTGGAGGAGTCGGGGCAGAGAGGTCATGGAAGCGGGACTTGTGGCCGGAGGAGTGCAGGTTCAGGGGCACAGACGGGGAAGGTGAGTGGGGCTCCGATCGATGGGGCCGGCGGAGGCTTGGGAGCGCGACGGCGACGAGATGATCGATGGACGTGCGCTGCAATATCTCGTCGTCGATGCCGCCCGGCTGCCGGTGCCTGCACGCACGCACGCCGGATTCTATGCAGTACCACCGGCCGCTCTAGAAAACGAACGCAAACCACCAACTATCGCTCGATTTGTCTTTCCGCCGAACCGCTTGCCGCCGACGAGGGAGAATCGAAGGAGGCGAGATTGGACGGAGGAGCGAGCTTGCGGCTGCGGGAATTTCGGTCGGCTTTTCGTCGGAAAAAATCCCGCGGAAGCGCGGATCGACGCGTGAACGCGGGGCCGACGCACTCTGTTTAGTCCCACATCGGAAAACTAGGTGAGATACACGCTACATAAAAGGCTCCCTCAGTCGGTATGAGCAACAAGCCGAGCCCGGTAGCGTGGGCTCTTAAACCCAGATGGACGGGGGCAGCAGTTCGGGATGACGTGAAAGGAGTTGAGAAATGAGGGTGACCAGCTTGCCGGGCCCGCCCCCGGGGGCCCGTAACCGTAGGTCATTTGTGTTCGGGCGAGCCCACTACTCCCTCAACGCGACTTGCTGGGCCCGCCCCCGGGGGCCTGTTACCGTAGGTCATTTGTGTTCGGAGCAAGGCCCATCGCTACCAACTGCTAACAACTTTTTTGTTATTTCAACTACAATAGGTTTTTTTCCATCCGCACTGGGCTAGATAATAATTAATTAATATACTTCCTTTAATTGAAATTACTTTAGATTTGTATATACTTGCATCCGATCCAAATTACTTGTCGTAAATTAGCTAACATAGATGTATGTTTTGTAAAAAATATTTAAAATGAAATAGTTTTTAGACCTTACATCTGATAAATATACTACCCCCAATCTAAATTATTTATCATAGATTTGTCTAGATATGCATGTACGTAGACACGTTTGTCATGTAGATACATGCAAGTATATATAAATCTACGATAAATAATTTAGATTGAAGAGAGTATCAACTTTGTACGCCGGTGACTTGGTGCAGCTATTAGCAACTAAAATCAAACTCTTTTCTAACAAATATTTAAAAGGAAATAGTTTCCAAATCTTACATCTGATTGATATACTCCCTCCAATCTAAATTACTTATCATAATTTTGTCCAGATACGCATGTAACTAGACATGTTTTTTTTTAGATACATGCAAGTATATCCAAATCTGCGATGAGTAACTTGGACAGGAGGGAGTAACAACTATGGGGGCAACTTGGGTAGGATCTTGCTTTAGATAGGATCTATGAGATCGATTTTTTTAACATAAGAAATATGTTCAAATATTCTCAAAAAAAAAAAATGTCAACACACATCTGTGTTATATATGCAACACCTAAAATTTGCTGCTGTAAATTCAACCTACATTTAGAGATCCAAAAAAGATAAGTTTGTGAGTGAATAGTGTGAAATACTATTCACCTAAGGTTGACACTATTCAAAGCAGAATTTTTCTTTTTTGTTTCTCTAAATATAGATAGAGTTTTGAGCTAAACTTTTTTGAGGTTGTAAATACAGACTATAGGTATGTTGTGAATTTTTTTCCCGATTTTTTCGCTTTTGTAAATATGATTTTTATGAACTAATCCTATGATCTCACCTAAAGAGTTGATCCTATACAAGTCTCCCCCTGGCACTGATGACTTACTTACACATTTTTTTCTCGATATGAGAGTATAGCCCTAACCTCTAGATTCAAAAGATACACACAACTTTTCTTTATAAGATTACTCATGTCGCCCACACCCTTAGGCAGCAAAATATCCAGTTCGTAAGCGGTTTTCCTTTCTTTACCTGACGATGCATAAGACTTATCTTGCTTCGACTTGCTATTCCTGGGCTCTTGTTTCCATTGTGGATGACTGTGTTACACCGATCAGTATCTAGAATCTGATGGCCACAATATGTTCACTGAGCTCTCAGTGGAAATGGGAGACGGTTGCTCATGGTGACAACGACACCTTTCTGATAGGGTTCCCATCTTCGGAGGATCTACAGAGGGCGGATGGCTTTCAGATGTGAGTTCTTTCTTCTAATGCCATTGCGACAACTACTATTTGGAAGCCCCTTGATATCCCCCTCAAGTCTGAGCTTCAACCGGCGTTCTCGTCGATGCCGACAGCAAGCCTCCCCTGTGCGCAGCCGCCGCCTCCCTCGACCTCCTCCTCCTGCAGCTGCCGCGTCCCTGTCGGCACCCACAACAAGCCTCCCCTGTGCGCGGATAGCAACAAAGCAAGCCGGATCTAATGGTAGATCACTCGAAAAAGTAGGAAAGAACTAATATACTCCATCTGTTTGAAAATGTAAGATGTTAAAGCACTTTCTTTGGTTCATTCACTAGTCAATGTTTAGTATGTAGGTTCACTCCCTTTAGGTTGTATCTAATCTATTTTATAAACACCTAAAACATCTTACATTACCAAAGGGAGAGAGTACTTTGTAGCAGGACTAAAATGACACAGGATGTATAAAAAGGTTTGCCGTGAAAACAATGAAGAAAAGAGCATTTAGTATTTTACAAAGTTTGTGAGATCCAAAATTTCTACAACCACTCCCAAATGACATGTATGAGACGAAGAAAACATCCTTCTTCAGGCTTATGCTCACTCCAATTGCAGGTGACATTAGTGCTCCATAGGATGAAATAGGAAGCTGAGTTTTTATGAACTATAAGAAAAATGACTGACAATTTTTTTAAGTATAATTGTTTTGTACATGCTTCCATGGTTGCGTGTGGGCAACATGTTAATATGCCAATTCTGCATATAAAATAGAAAATTAAATTGTTTGCATGTAATAAATCTAGTGGGGAATTGAGATAGTTATAGCCTACATAAGAGAATATACATGCTGCCATGCTAATATGCCATCTTTGCATATAAAATAACACATTAGATTGCTTGCATGTAACACTACTAGGAAAAAACCTATAGCTGCAAATCTTATTGCCAGCGCACCAAAAACCATGCCCGCGGGTGCCAAATGGCCTCATCTTTTGGTAAAACGAGATTTGTGGTTGCATACGACCTTTGATGAAAAACTTTATATAAAAAGTATCTACGTGAAATTTCCTATTCGAATTCAACGACCTACGGTCGTTTGGACAAAAATGGATTTGACAAATTCAAAACAAAAACATGACTTTTTTGAGGTTTTAGATTTTGATGAAAAAAATAAATTTTTTAGCCCCAGCGCACATATTGGTGCGTCAGCGGTAACCTAGGCTATATATGCCCAAACCAGCCGGCGCACCTTCTCTCTTTCATTTCCCCCATCTTCTCTTTCACTTCTCCTCCTCCTCCTCCTCCTCCTCCTCTCTTCCTCTCTCCGGCCACCTTCTCTTCTCCTCCACTTTTCCTCCTCTTGTACCTTCGTCCCCTCTAATCCCTCCCTCCGCGAGCACCTCCTCAAGCTACTCATCGGAGCACCTCCTCAAGTATCTCACCAGCGAGCACCTCCTCAAGCATCTCGCCGGCGAGCACCTCCTCTCACCCTGGGTCCGGCGAGCTTCTCGACGGCCACCTCCTCTCACCCCAGCGACCACCTTCTCCCACACCGGCGACCACCTCCTCTCTGTAAGCAGATGACCACGGTGGCGGCGGCACATCTCCCAGGGCATGACCTAGAACTTGACCGATGACCTAGAACCCGACCGACCTAGATCTAGATCTAGATCTGTTTTTTTTTTTGAATCCTGGAAAACATACCGTCGGCGCATACCGCTGGCGCAACAGATGTTGCGCCGGTGATAAGCCTTTACCACCGGCCCGTTTCCACCGGCGGGCGCTAGTGCGCCGGCAGTAGTCTTTTTTGGCGCCGGCAGTAAGTGTTTTCCTAGTAGTGTAATAAAATCTAGCGTGGAGTTTTGATACTTACAGTCTACATAAGAGAATATACATGCCGCCATAGGGAAATAAATTAATATGCCGGGTAACTAGTGGGACAGTAATAGAAGTTACAGCCTACATAAGGAAATATATATACATGCTATCATGCTGGCTTGTGAGAATTATTTTGAAATCAAGTGCAAACAAAAAAGAATTATATACCAGTGCTATTAGCCATTGTAAGCTAAATCATGATAACCATAGGATGAATCACTAAAAGTGCTAGGTGAGTCCATACAGAGAAAATGTAGATGTTAGTTTCCTAGTAATTTACAGTCTGTTATGGCAGAGGCTAATTTGGACCAGGGAAAAAAGGACTCATGTTGCAAGAATTAGTACATCCTAATACACAAACTTGCAAAGCCAACTATGTAACTATGGCTAAAATTTACATCTTGCACGAATCTTTACTATTAAATGGGAGTTGGTCGTTTGACACTCAACGTACTTTGGTGGTCGTCATTAAACGAATCCCGTCCATCCAATCTCATCTCATAATCTCCGCTCTCACATCAATCGTCGGATTGCTTTTCGAGGCAAGTTTCTCCTCACCTTCCCTTATTTGCCTCACGTATCAAATAGAGATCAATACAAATTAATTAGAAATTATTTCCTTGCCGCATATTTCACTCCCGAAAAAAAGTCTCACATTAATCTCCATGCCCTCTCGATCCAATCGCGGCGCCTCACCCCCAACCTCGCCGGCTATCCCAGCCTTCACTGTCCCTTGCGCCGCCACCACCGTCCCTGGCGCCGTCACCACCGTCCCTAGCGCCGCCACCACCGTCCTTGGCCCCGCCATTGTTTTTCCGCGCAGTTAGGGCCTCAGAAGGATCCGTCATTTCCTCTACGCTTCGGGGATGCACACGTCGCCACCCTCCTCAACAACTGCGGCACCGGGGACGCCCAAGGGAGGAACCGTGGTGGAGGCTGCACCATTCAGCGCAGGGACGCCCAGGTTGGTCCACGAATTTCCCCTTCCTGATATCTCTCTCCCCGTCCAGTTTCCTTCTCCCATAATCCACACATAGATTCAACGTTGACCTTTGTGCAAATCAATCCAGGTTGAACCATCGAAGGGGAGCACAAGCTACAAAGGTAGCAACTGCAAGTCTGCAATGAACCAGTGTAAAGTTGTTTTGAGTGTCCTGAAATAAAACGTACATTTGTGATTAACATTAACATAATACAAAAGAAGCCTGGTGACCGGGTGTATACGTGAGCACGCATCCGTTGGCTGACACGTGTCACATTTAGCAATCCCCTGTTACCATCATTGTTGGGTTAGCAAATCACATCAGCACTAATAACACACCCAAATCACATTTTTAGCAATCCCCTGTTATCAATCATTGAAACGCGGGACCCGTAGCCCACGCCAAGTACGATTAGCGATGCATAAGACAACGTCAAGGCAACATACCGAATTGACGAGAACCGAATCTCAAAGCAGATCGTGCGGTATCTAAAGGGTGCTCACGTATACACCTAGTCACCAAATCCACTCTCTAATACCACCCTTGTTTCCATTCATATGCGAAGTTACTGCTATTGAGAAAAAAAATATCACCCTTGTTTCCATTCATATGCGAAGTTGTTTTCAGTTCTCCTGAATATTGTAATTCTAGGCATTTATCTTGTATTCCCATTTAAAATGATATCTAATAGTACTGTAATTCTAGGGATTTAACTTTTATCCCCTTTTCCATCTCTAAATATGTTGAAGAAATATTAATTTTATCTCCTATACTCAATTGAATGGATGAGTAGCTATTTAATATTAAAGGCTTCTAACACAGGATATGTCGTACCAATTTTTGTATAGCTGACGAAAATGAGTACTTTCCGTCAATTTACCATGAAGGAATGAACTGCGGTTTTTTTGTAGTCATAGTACTTGTGTTATGGCCTTATGGGAGTTTTAAGCAAGACTTACTTTCATTTTGTAACGTCACCAGAAACTAGATGCAAGGTCTTTATGGTTACTACTATGATGGATACTAGAAACCTATTTTCTTCCTGGATGAACAGTATAAGTTTAGATCCAATTGTGCCATATCCTTTCCATGATAATTATCCTATGGTTTTTCAGAAGTATAGCTTGCTATTTTGTTTTCAAGTTCCATGTCCTAACGTTGAGTGTAAATGAGAATTTCACGAGAAACCATGTTCAAGATTGACAGCTAATCATGCCCACGTGCATAAAACACTTGGTTTAGCTAAATACCATTTAGTTTATCATGTGCAAAAAAATCTCATCATAATGCCATCTCCTGCTTCTTCCTTGCTTCGTCATTAAGTAAATAATGATATGACTGCAATTATACCTCAGTTCACAACAATGCATGATGTTGCTCTGTTTGTCAAGGTCATGGTTGAGCATGGGACATCACTTCTCAAGCCATCAGGTAGTCCCATCCTCACATAAAACTCATTCTTTTGTTTCATTGGGATCGGAACTAGATGATGTTATTTTTTGGTGTCAACAGTCAATTATTGTGATCTTCACTCTGTGGATGTGTGTAATTCATTTTTGTTATCAATTCCGAGGTTTGATAATTTCTTAATTTAATCATTTAATTAAATGCACTATTACACAAGATGTTCGCTGCAAACGTTTTTGTGGCATCTAGAACTAAAAGTTTTTCCATATTAAAAGCTTAGGAAAGAAATCTCTCTAATGTAGATTTAGATTTCTTTTTTCTTAAGAATAAACGAATCATGTTACTTCTCGAAGGATTATCATGTTCTGGTTTCTTGGTTTTTCTTAGAGACCGATTTCTTTGTCATCCCTAATTAGGATGAACTGTTATTAGTGGAGAGAGAGCACCCCTTTTGAGTTTCATCATTCAGCCTTCAGTGCGAAGGGGACTCTCCATTATTCATGCTCCTAACCTATAAATCTTGCTTCTTATTTATGTCAATCGATTCCTCACTGATCATTCGATTTGTTACCTTCAGCAAGTATTATGTTTATACCAGGTCTATGATCCCAAGAAGTTATTTTTTCACTTCTATGGGCCATTAGTTCAAGAAAAATGTTTTTCTGGTTTCCCTCCTTTTGCCGATTATGGTACTCCGACAAAAAAACTTACATAGGTTACGTCACTCCGCTCTACCATCAGAATCCATCTATTCTTCCTCCACGAATCGTCTACCTCGGAAGGTGGGTATTCTAAAAAATGCTATTTGTAGTTTGCAGTAGGTACAAAAAAAGCTTGACCAGTGTTGATTTTGTGATGACTTGATTTTGCAGTGTGCTGGGTACATTTTTCTTGATCATGGGGCTCTATCTTGTATTGTGGGGGAAGAGAGAGGTAGCAGGCATGAATGCACGAGCTGGTCACGGCCGGATATATAGTCGACTGGTTGGGGATGCATGAAAGGAGCAGGGCCATCGCCGATTCGCTTGACGTGTACAATGTCTTTTTCCATTTCAATTAGGTACTTCACACTGACTCTTCTAATAAATTATCTACAATCTATGAATTCAACAACGAAGTAGAACTTCCATGCGTTATTTTTAACTCTATGTATAGACGTATAGTGATGTTATTAAGATGAAAACAGTTCCGATTGCAAGCATGCACTAGGAAGACAAGTGTTTCTTGCTAGCCTGGTGGTATAGTTTTAGGTTAGGCAAGTTAGACTGTCATTTGGTTTCATAGTTGTGAAAACATCCCTTAATTTTTTAGCTGTAAAGTTTTCTTTAATACCATGTTTTATAATGGACCGGTGAGAGGGGTTTCGATCTCACAACATGCAATTGAAGTGCTGTCCTGCAGGTTCATATGCAGCCACGCGATGGGATATTTCCCAATTTGACAGGTGAATGATTATATTCTGTATTGCCACAATGGTCATGAAACTTCTTGCTGTAGTTCTCTCCCAGCTGAAACTGAATACTAGAGACTAAGGCCTTGGATGAATTCGGAAGGTCAAAGGGTGTGATATTAGTTAATTTTCATGCTCGTGGTGCTGATTATCGTGATCTCACACTTGTCATACAGGTATGTTTTGTTTTCACATATTTTACCGGAAATCTCATGTACATTCCTCGTAAGGTTATTTGCATTTTACAAGGTTAGGATTCTTGCTGGTAGAGAAAAGTACTTACATAGAATTGTTAGGATATTATGGAAAGGCAAGGAAGGGCAGGGCATATTGCTATTGGCTCCCTGCTGAAGTCATTTTTTACTAGCGTTAAAGATCTATCAGTAGTATCAGAGGCTATGACACTTCATTCGACTCAAGTATTCAAACAGACAATTTTAGTACTTGTCTATTACGTTCTGTAATTTGACCTATCTGGTAAAAATTTAGCAATGATTGATTATATTCTATATTGGCGCAATGGTGCAATCCTGAAATCAATTTTCTTATGTGCTTAACGTGAATTACAGATATGCTCCCCATTTTAAAAGAAGGCCAGGAGAAGATGTCAAAGAGTGATCCATCGTCGGCCATCTTTATGGAAGATGATGAGGTTCTCATGATATTTTAGAAAACTTTACAAATGATAGATTATCAAATAACTTTCCAAGAGTAGCATTATCATGAAGGCAATACGGATCCCAAATGCACGGTGTGACTTCAATTACAATTAAGCGACATTAAGCACCACCCGAGGCTAGATTGGCATTGAATGCATGATAAGAAAGGGAAATTCTGAGTCACTGCTTCCATGTCTGAATGGCAAACATGTAACATGTATCTCACAGCAGGTGCTGCATTTCTGGTCCGTTTTATTGTTGCAGAGTAGTATGTATCTAGCTTCCAAACACCATTATCTGCGGTAACTAAGAAAAGTAATCACATAATTAACCTTTCCAATTATTCAGTGTGAAACACCCTTATCTCTCTGCTTCTAAGGAAACTAATCAGAATTATCTCTGTGAATTGTTTAGTAAATTACTGAGTCAGTATCTAAGGAAACAAATCACAGAATTTTGGGAAACCTATTTTGGAAACTAATCATGGAATTGTTTGTGAAATTAAAAGGGACAAAACTTCTTCAGAGCAACAATAGCCATTGCAGCAAGCTTGAGGCCTTAAACCTCTTTGTCACCTCGAAAATCCATTGAGTTTAAATCTCTTCCATGCGAGAAATCCGAGGCGGTGCGTGATGGTGGAAGGGAGCTGTGGCGGTGTCGAAGGGAGGTCGGAGCGGAGCATGATGGTGGAAGGGTGGCCTGGGTGGTGCCGGTTGTGGGTGCGACTGGCGGAGGAGCGCCAGCGTCGATGCAGAATAGGTGTAGCCGCTAGGGAGATGCACCGGCGTCGATGCGGAACATGTTCCTATTTGACGACCTAATGATGACGGATGACGGCGGAGCTGTGGCATCGGACGTCCTCTCCGAGAAGTGGCGGCTTATGGTCACCCCCGACGCAAAGAAAGACAACGATTTGAATCGAACCTGTTTTTGAAACGTTTGGAACTAGGGAGGGTTTTTTAAAAAAATAAATTGCTATATAGGCACAACATGTTGTTTCGGGACAGCGGGAGTGTTGTTTTACATGATGTTTCCAAGCTAAGGAAGAATTGTTCTGTATGCTTGCTCAAGTACATGAAAATGAAGCAGAAGAAAATATGCCTAACATATATAAATTTGTATGAAAATGGAGTAGGTATTTATGAATGGAGTAGATATTTGTGAATATAAACAAATCTGAGTGCTTATTTCATATTCAAATTATACCAATCATATAAGTTTTCAAAATATATTTCAAACGAGGTAGAATCTTGCGGGCTTTTAGAATATATTGTGCCTTTTTTATACACGTAATTTTTGCAGGTATTATTTTAATATGTAGTGATAAAAAAATAGCCGTAGCAACGCACGGGCATTTAACTAGTTAAATTACATATGTCAATGATTTTATGCAGTAGAAACCCATCTTGTGAGCATGATTTAGGATATAGAAAACGAAAAAATACATCCTATTTATGCATGAAAATATGATTTAAAAAATTCAGGAAGAAATATACATACTATGTGTAAAACAAATACATACCATAATCATGATTTTATATCTTATGTGTATAAAATTACATGCAATACAACATAGTGATTTTTTAAGTTATAAGGACTTGGAAAATTCTATTGTACAACCTTGGGTATAAATGTACATCCTATGTGTAGAAGAAACACTACGCCTCTGTATGAACAAGATGGGTTTAATATAAAAAAATATTATCAGCAACTAACACAGATTATATGCATATAATGCACAGGTGGATTGTGCTTATGCTTATACTGGAATAATGACTCGAGAGTTACCCTGAAATCATGGCCACTGACTTGGCTTCAGCGAGAAACGGCCAACTGAAGCAGCAAGAGCTAAGGATTTGCAAGCTATCATGAATCAATCATCAACAAATTGCAACGACCAAGATCAGATACTTTGAAGGTATGTAAGGATTAGAGAGCGGAAAGAGGAACTTATCGGAGAGATGATCGAGTGGTCTTACTTTTGGAGTTATCGGAGAGAAAGACCGAGCCGCGCGCGGATGTCCACGACCACGGAGGCTAGGTCATCAAAGGCGCGCGACGCCCTTGCATCTGAGGAAGGCGTTGAGGCGGGCGACGCCATCGGCCATCGGCCATCGGCCATCGGCTGCGGGAGCTTTGGAATTGGAGGCGTGGTGGCGGTTGGAGGAGTCGGGGCAGAGAGGTCATGGAAGCGGGACTTGTGGCCGGAGGAGTGCAGGTTCAGGGGCACAGACGGGGAAGGTGAGTGGGGCTCCGATCGATGGGGCCGGCGGAGGCTTGGGAGCGCGACGGCGACGAGATGATCGATGGACGTGCGCTGCAATATCTCGTCGTCGATGCCGCCCGGCTGCCGGTGCCTGCACGCACGCACGCCGGATTCTATGCAGTACCACCGGCCGCTCTAGAAAACGAACGCAAACCACCAACTATCGCTCGATTTGTCTTTCCGCCGAACCGCTTGCCGCCGACGAGGGAGAATCGAAGGAGGCGAGATTGGACGGAGGAGCGAGCTTGCGGCTGCGGGAATTTCGGTCGGCTTTTCGTCGGAAAAAATCCCGCGGAAGCGCGGATCGACGCGTGAACGCGGGGCCGACGCACTCTGTTTAGTCCCACATCGGAAAACTAGGTGAGATACACGCTACATAAAAGGCTCCCTCAGTCTGTCTGAGCAACAAGCCGAGCCCGGTAGCGTGGGCTCTTAAACCCAGATGGACGGGGGCAGCAGTTCGGGATGACGCGAAAGGAGTTGAGCATGAGGGTGACCAGCTTGCCGGACCCGCCCCCGGGGGCCCGTAACCGTAGGTCATTTGTGATCGGGGCAAGCCCACCACTACTCCCTCAACGCGACTTGCTAGGCCCGCCCCCGGGGGCCTGTTACCGTAGGTCATTTGTGTTCGGAGCAAGGCCCATCGCTACCGACTGCTAACAACTTTTTTGTTGTTTCAACTATGTTTTTTTCTATCCGTATTGGGTTAGATAATAATTAATTAATATACTTTATTTTATCGAAATCACTTTAGATTTGTATATACTTGCATCCGATCCAAATTACTTGTCGTAAATTAGCTAACATAGATGTATGTTTCGCAAAAAATATTTAAAATGAAATAGTTTTTAGACCTTACATTTGATAAATATACTACCTCCAATTCAAAATATTTGTCATAAATTTGTCTAGATATGCATGTAAGTAGACATGTTTGTCGTGTAGATACATGCAACTATATATAAATCTACGACAAATAATTTGGATTGAAGAGAGTATCAACTTTGTACGCCGCTGTTTGGGTACTTACACATTAACACATACTATTAGATAAGCGTCATGATGGCTTCTAACTTTCCTCTCTCTTCTCCCCCGGGCGACTGTAGAGGCGAAAGGAAGGAGGCCAAGATCCCTTGCTCTGCCGACGGACGGATCGTCGGTCTCCTCCCTCTTCGGTCACCGCGGCGACGGGAGAGTGGTGGGACCTTCGATCTGTGCCTGAGGCTTGTAGATAGTAGGGTAGGTCTCCCCGGCGGCGCGGTCAAGGAGGTGGTGGCGGCAACGCTGTGGAATAAATGTGCCAGAGCTTGTTCCCCTTCCCGGCGATGCCTGTAGTGGAGTCGGCGAGCTGCTGGCTGTGTGTGCTCGGGGCGTGGTCGACGCGGCGAGGACGACGACCGGCGCATGGAGCTTTTATCCCCTGTCTCTCTCTTAGCCGCGATAAGGAGGGCTCTGGCCTTGCTGCGGAGAGTCTGGGGGTGGTGCGGTGGAGTTCCGGTGGTTGTCGTTGGGTGCTGCTGCCGCTTGTATAGGAGCCTGCTGCTGTGGAGGCAGCCTGGTGCTCGCCTGCTTCGACAAGGTTGGTGGTTGACGGAGAGCGCCTTCGCTTCTTCTCTCTGGCTTCGGCTAGAGACGGTGACGGCGAGGCAGCGGTGGCTCGGGGATGTTTCCCCGCCGATGTTTGGTCAGTGACTTCCATTCCGGCGGCTGCGTCGGATGACTCTTTCGGTACTGCAACGCAGCTTGGCTGCTAACGAGCCCCGGCTGCTCTTGGGTCCGTGGCAGGCTCGCCTTTTTTCTCCAACGACGTTTTGGCGGCGTTGGTGTTCGGCGCGGCGAGCAGTGCGGTGGATGAGCTACAGGACCTGCAGAGACTTCTGTGTTATTTTCTGCTTTCAGAGGGTTCTTTTCGCTCTTTGTCTTGGACAGGTGGCCTTCGGGTTGCTTCTAGGGTGTGGGTGCGTGTTCGTTCTTCGCTTTTGTAATCCCGTTTGAACACGTTCTTTTCTTTCCTCAAAAAAAAAAAAAAAAAGAAGATAAGCGTCATGACTCGGTGCAGCTATTAGCAACTAAAATTGAACTCTTTTTTATGGTTAAAGTTCATCTTGTAATACGGTGTGCGTCTTATTCCTTGAAACGGAGGTACTCCCTGCAATCCATTTTACTTGACTTAGATTTAGCACAATTTTTTACTAAATTCGAGTCAACGAAAAGCGGTCAGAGGGAGTAGTAAACACCTAACACAGGATGAACTTTGTAGCAGGACTAAAATGACACAGGATGTATAAAAAGGTTTGCCGTGAAAACAATGAAGAAAAGAGCATCTAGTATTTTACAAAGTTTGTAAGATCCAAAATTTCTACAACCACTCCCAAATGACATGTATGAGACGAAGAAAACATCCTTCTTCAGGCTTATGCTCACTCCAATTGCAGGTGGCATGAGTGCTCCATATGATGAAATAGGAAGCTGAGTTTTTATGAACTGTAAGGAAAATGACGGACAAAAAAATTTAAGTATAGTTGTTTTGTACATGCGTGTGGGCAACATGTTAATATGCCATCTCTGCATATAAAATAGCACATTAAATTGTTTGCATGTACTAAATCTAGTGGGGAATTGAGATGGTTACAGCCTACATAAGAGAATATACATGCTGCCATGATAATATGCGATCTCTGCGTATAAAATAACAAATTAGATTGCTTGCATGTAATAAAATCTAGCGGGGAGTTGAGATAGTTAGGCCATCTTCAACGCGCGTACCCATCTCACGGTCGTGGGCGGCATCCTCCCCATCGGCGGCGGGGTTTGGTCCCTCCCCCGCGGCCTCGTGCCAGCCGTCCGCGGCCGCCGCCACCAGCTCCGCGCCCTTTGCCTTCTTCGCCGCCCCCCCTCGGCCACGACGCGGATCACCTCATCATCGGCGGCGCGTCCTGCCGCTCGTCCTCGTCCGTCCGCGGGAACCTTGGGCGGATGGCGAGGGAGAGCTTGGCCCACGTGGTCTGCAGGGTGCGCGACATGGCGATGGAGGAGGAGAGGGCGCCGGAGAAGGTAGAGGGGGAGAGGACGGCGGAGCGGGTGAGGTCTGCGAGGCCACGCGTGCCGTATTTTATAGCCCGCGGCCTTGGCGGGAAACTTGGGCGCGAGCGCGCGCCTTGGCCTTTTCGCGCGCGCGGGAACTTTCCCGCGCGTTCTCCCACCCGTTATTGCTGTCCCGTCAAAGTCTGCCATGACGCAGTGATGTCTACGGGAGCTTCTATTCTTGTAGACAGTGTTGGGCCTCCAAGAGCAGAGGTTTGTAGAACAGCAGCAAGTTTCCCTTAAGTGATCACCCAAGGTTTATCGATCTCATGGAGGAAGAGGTCAAAGATATCCCTCTCATGCAACCCTGCAACCACAAAGCAAGAAGTCTCTTGTGTCCCCAACACACCTAATAGGTGCACTAGTTCGGCGAAGAGATAGTGAAATACAGGTGGTATGAATAAGTATGAGCAGTAGTAACAGTGCCAGAAAAGTGCTTTGCCCAGGACTGGCGTGTGATTGATGGTGGTAATATGGCAGGCAGTACAGATACAGTAAAACAGTAAACAAGCAGCGATAGCAGTATTTAGGAACAAGGCCTAGGGATTATACTTTCACTAGTGGACACTCTCAACATTGATCACATAACAGAATAAATAGATAGATGCTAGACTCTACACCCTCTTGTTGGATGATGAACACCACTAACTGTGTAGGATTACACGAACCCTCAATGTCGGAGTTAACAAGCTCCACAATATTCGATGTTCATGTTTAAATAACCTTAGAGTGCATAACAAATCAACATAACCAAACCAAGTACTAACATAGCATGCACACTGTCACCTTCACGCTACGAAAGGAGGCATAGATCACATCAATACCATCATATCAATAGTTAACTTCATAATCTATAAGAGATCACAATCATAGCCTACGCCAAGTACTAACACGATGCACACACTATCACCATTACACCGTGCAGGAGGAATAAACTACTTTAATAACATCACTAGAGTAGCACACAGATAAATTATGATACAAAACACATTGCAATCATAAAGAGATATAAATAAGCACTTCACTATGCCATTCATAACAGTGAATAAGTATTCCGTGAAATATAGCCTAAGAGACCCACACGGTGCACACACTCGTCACCTTTACACACGTGGGATAAGGAGTCTCCGGAGATCACATAAGTAAAATCCACTTGACTAGCATAATGACATCTAGATTACAAGCATCATCATATGAATCTCAATCATGTAAGGCAGCTCATGAGATTATTGTATTGAAGTACATAGGAGAGAGATGAACCACATAGCTACCGGTACAGCCCCGAGCCTCGATGGAGAACTACTCCCTCCTCATGGGAGACAGCAGCGTTGATGGAGATGGCGGTGGTGTCGATGGAGGAGCCTTCCGGGGGCACTTCCCCGTCCCGGCGGCGTGCCGGAACAGAGACTCCTGTCCCCCAGATCTTGGCTTCGCGATGGCGGCGGCTCTGGAAGGTTTCTCGTACCGTGGCTTTCTCGTATCGAGGTTTTAGGTCGAGGACCTTTATATAGGCGAAGAGGCGGAGTCGGAGGGTCGAAGAGGCGGTGAGGGGCTAAGGCGGCGCGGCCAGGGCCTGGGCCGCGCCGGCCTCCCTCCTGGGCCCACCAGGGCTCCCCTCTGGCGACTCTCGGGTGTTCTGGAAGCTTCGTGGAAAAATAGGATGCTGGGCGTTGATTTCGTCCGATTCCGAGAATATTTCCTTACTAGGATTTCTGAAACCAAAAATAGCAGAAAACAACAACTGGCTCTTCGGCATCTTGTTAATAGGTTAGTTCCAGAAAATGCACAAATATAACATAAAGTGTGCATAAAACATGTAGATATCATCAATAATGTGGCATGGAACATAAGAAATTATCGATACGTCGGAGACGTATCACGCAGCGCCGCCCAAGGAAGACGAACCACGTGGCGGGTTTATGGGTCACCGTGTTGGGTGCAACGTGCGACCCAAACAGACACGCGAACGCGGGGCGCTGTCCGCGTGTCCGCGCGGCCACCCAAATAGCCAAAACGAACGACTCAGCGTATCCGTTTAGGTACCGCGTTGGAGATGCCCTTATGGCCTACATAAGAGAATATACATGCCGCCATAAGGAAATAAATTAATATGCCGGGTAACTAGTGGGACAGTAATAGAAGTTACAGCCTACATAAGGAAATATACATGCTATCATGCTGGCTTGTGAGAATTGTTTTGAAATCAAGTACAAATTATATACCAGTGCTATTAGCCATTAATTGTAAGATAAATCATGATAACCATATGACGAATCACAAAAAATAACAGCCTAGGTGAGTCCATACAGAGAAAATGTAGATGTTATTTTCCTAGTAATTTACAGTTTATGGCAGATGCTAATTTGGACCATGGAAAAAAAAGACTCATGTTGCAAGAATTAATACATTCTAATACACAAACTTGCAAAGCCAAATCTGTAATTATGGCTAAAATTTACATTTTGCAAGAACTAAATTACATATGTCAATGATTTTATGCAGTAGAAACCCATCTTGTGAGCATGATTTAGGATATAGAAAACGAAAAAATACATCCTATTTATGCATAAAAATATGATTTAAAAAATTCAGGAAGAAATATACATACTATGTGTAATAAAAATACATACCATAATCATGATTTTATATCTTATGTGTATAAAATTACATGCAATACAACATAGTGATTTTTACATATTTTTTTTTGAATTCGAGGCAAAAAGCTTTGCCTTTCATTGATATAGGAGAAAAGAGTTGGCCCATTTATAAGGAAAACTGGCCGAAAAACCGTTACAATACGACACCACACGTTATCCCCGAGGCTGCGCTCCACACGGGTCGACGACCAACCAGCCCCCCGCGTCGTCCTCCTCTGGCGACCAGGGGGGAAACCCTAGCCGCCGCCTCAGGCCCTCACCTTCCTCCCTTCCTTGCCTCGCTGCTGCCGAAGGGGGGCCGGCAAAGCCGCACGCTCACCGAGGAAGGTGGCCGCGAGGCGTTTCTTCCCCTCCCGCATCCATCGCGAGAGGGAGCTCGCTCGGGCGCGGCGGCGTGCGGCCCTGCGGGGTGACGCTTCTGGCACCTGGCGGCGCGCCGGGATCGTGCGACGCGGTGGAGGCGTTCCGTCGCCGGCGTGTGGAGGCCAGGGCGGGTGCGGGGAGTCCCTGGGAGGAGGAGCTGGGTGAGGGGTGCGACGAGACGATGGCCCCGAAATCCTTGGTGGTGCCGCGGCCACGGTGGCCGCGTGGGCGGCCGGATCTGGGAGCTCATGTCTGCAGGCTTTGGCATGTGTTGTGGTGACCCTGCATACCACTGCATGTTGTAGTATGCCAGTCGTTGATATAACATTCACGAAGTACCATTCCGCAAATATTACATCCCTCAGAGTAGTACAACAGAACATAGCAGGTCCATAACTCATTCCATTAATATTACAAACATGATACACATATCGTCTTGGAGCTCCTCTTGGGTCCTAAGAGGAATACTCCTGGGTTCGAGGCGAACCCAACTTAGCTTACAATATAAGAGTCTCATTAAGTTATACATTTATTTTCTCGAGCAGCTAAATACTAAGAGTTCGGGCTGCTCGGCTACTACTACTACTTGATGTTTCTAGGCTTGATCTCCTCCGGAAGCCTCCCCGGTGCCGTAGACGATGAGGTAGTCTACGCCTTCGATACCTCCAGAGAGGTCTGGTTCCTCATAGCCGATGATCTCGGCTCCTTCAGTGTGGTCGTAGTCCTCCTCCAGACGATTCAGACAATCTAAGCAAGGGATTTAAGAGTGGTATGAGTACGAGCGTACTCAACAAGTTCATTTTAGATAAGAGGTGTTTAATGCACTAGCTACGATATTAGACCAGAAAGTCTAATACCAATGCAGGTTTTGATAAACATTTCTTCAAGAGATTGCTTTTATTTCCAAGAGCTATGTCCGTGAGCCTTCACCGGTTTACTAGAACTTCATGGAGCTCCTTTCCGGCCGCGTTCGCAGTTCCATATCCCGGAACAGGGAGTGACAGGTCACGGTTCTTTACACTCTGCAGAGGTGTGTTGCTTTACCCATAAGAGATCTTAACCTTGGTGCCAACCGAGCAGCTTTCCCGTCCACACTTCCTTCGGTGTGAGGCCCGGTATAAGGTCATAGTCAATCATATTCCTTCGCTACCTCGCACACCCACCTTTTGTTGCATGCCCCGACCCTGGGTCCACGCCGGTCCCATTATTCCTGTAGATTTCAAGGTGGACCCCGACCACGACGACAGTGCTGGGCTCTACCATACACTCCTACGCCGGTAGCTGCAACCCATCATAGACCACATTACCGTGGGGAATTAGAATGGGCTCCCCACCCTCCGGTTGTTCCGCAAGACACAACTGCTCAGGTAAGCATTGCATTACCGTGGGGAATTAGAATGGGATCCCCACCCTCCGGTTGTTCCGCCAGATACAACTGCTATGGTAAGCGCATCCGTTGATGTACAAGAGGTGGAAATACAATTGACTATTCCGTCCCACTCCAGATCTTATGGTTAACACGGGTATTACGACACAAGAATCATCGGCGACATTTGTTGTTTAATCCTAGATGGATATAAACCCTTGCAATGGAACCTCCACCATATCAACACAATCCATGGTTCCATTGCCCACCACATAGTCATATTCATAGTTATGAAAATAGTGGTTTTGGTTTTTATGCAATAGTGATAATCATAGTACTTTGCAAGTAATTTGATAGAAATACTCAAATGACATGAGCAAGTGATGAACTTGCTCGAACACCGCAAAGTTTTGCAGCTTGGATGGTGTGGACTGACCCTTGTCCTCTCGTCTCCGAAAAATAGCATCATTGTCCAATAAGGGCAATGGTTAAAGAAGCAATTATGCATGCTTTCCATTTTTAGGGTTTGTTCCCCCCTTTCCGATGACTTATTATTTTATGTGAGAGGTAATTACTAAGAATGATTTGGAGATACTTATCTTAGGGTAAATACAATCTTGAAATATTGTCAAGATGTTTTTAAAGTCCAAATGCATTAATGGACTTATTTTCTTTATTAAAAATAATATGTGTGATTTAAATCCTTATTTAAATCATCAAATTAAGACTTATTATTATTTGTCTTCAAAAATTCTCTTTGCTATTTTATTTAGATAGAGAATTTTATACTGATCAATTTTCGTATTTTTAATTATTTTTTTAGAGCTCTTATCAATTTTCTATTGAATTTCAAAGTTTCTGGTTTTTAATTGAATTGTGAAAAGTCACAATTGCCCCTGGGCCCACCTGTCAGTGGAGCCCAGCGGGTTGGGTTAGACCAGCTCGGGTCCAACCGACCCGAGCGGTCGCTCACTCACTCACCACCTCGCGCCGCTCGACCAAACCCTAATCCCCTTTCTCTCTCTGGCGACCTGCGTCGCCCTCACCGTCGCCGGCCGATTCCGGCGGTCTCCGGCCGCCATGGCCCTCGCCATGGGGCGCAATCGAACCGCCATGCGACGGCGATTCTTTCCATCCGCGTCGATCTGGAGCTGATGCCGCTCCCGCTCGTCCTCGACCCCCTTCGCCATGGCTAGGGTTACGGGATCCGCGTGATCCCGCGGCTCCCCGAGCTCCTGGCGTGATGGCGCCGCCTTGGCTGTGCTGCCATGATGGGGTGGTGCTGTGGCGCCGCCATGGCCTGGCTTGGCCTGGCGCCGCCGCGCCCTGGCGTGTGCCGCCGTGGCTGCCATGGCGCCACAGTTCTGCTCGACTGCAGGTAGGAGCGCCCCCCTCCTGCTCCTCTTCTGCGCCTGTTCTTCTTCCTCTGCTAGCTCTGGCCATGGCCTTCCTCCTGTTGGAGATGCCGCCATGCCGTACTGGTACTGCTGCTGCGCTTACTGCTGTGCTCTGCTTACCATGGCCACAGCTTCTGTGGCCATGCCTGTGCTTATGCTGCTGCTGCTACTCTCCATGGCCTAGCTTAGGCTGTGCTATCTTTGCTATGCATGCTTCTGTGCAATTTTTCTAAAGCCATGTGCTTGCTTAAGCTTGTATTTCTTGCTTGAAACTATCTCTGGGACTCTGTTCTTGATGCTACTACTGCTAGATCCTCAAGTGTATTCAATTCCTTGCTCTGGCTTAATTCATCGTGTGTAATTCTTGCCATTTTGCAAGAGCCGAGTGCTCTCGGTGTGCTATCCCTTGTGCTATAATACCTGGAAATGCTCAATAGAATCTGTTTGTTGGCTAGGCAGCACCATCCAGTGATGGTGTGCTGTTTGGATATAATTATGTTTAGCTCATTTGCTTATCTGTGATGCAATTCATTATGCAATGTGTCTGTTTAATTTTTATATGGTCAATGTGATGCTAGAATTGGGTTCTAGCATGTCTTAGCAAGCTCTGGTGATCCAGTGATCATCAGCTGCTTGATCATTGCTTGCTTTATTTACTGCCTATGCCTGTCTGGGCTTATTCTGGTGACTGTGCATCACCATGCCTTGTGGTGTGTGCTGTGGTTGGCTCAAGCAATTGCTGTTGCTTGTAGTGATCAATTGGATCATGTGTAAGTGTTCCAGTTACTGGTGATCTATGACTTTCATTTATCTGTATAGCTTGTCCTTGTTTAATGGATAAATGAGATGAACTCGCTTGCGTTGATGACTCTTATAATTAGTTTGATTGAGCTAGAAGGATGCCATCATTAGTTGGGAACCCTAGCTCCACTTTGAACCCAATCTGGGTGATGATATTTGTGCTTGGCTTGGTGATTTGGCTATTTTAGTGGTCGAGGTGACCCTGACAGTAATCATATGCTGCCCTAGGGTAGCTCCCCTCTTGTTGGCTTGCTGTGACTCACTAAATGCTTTCTGGGTGATCCATTTATTGGATTGCCAGTAGCTCTTGATGTTGAAATCAAATAGACAATGTTTTGTCTATGTCCGATGGCCTAACTAGTCTGTAGGTGCTAAGTGTGTGTAACTAGGCTAACTTGTGCTTTCATCTCTTGCTCGGATTTCTTCGATTATGCATTGATTTTCATAGCTTGTTGTTCCCATTAGATGATTTACTAGTGGCCTTACTACCTTTGCTTGCACCATATGGCTTAGTAGCCGAATGATGACACAAATTGGGTATCACACCCTTTTGCTTGTGTGTGATTGGTGCATATGCTTATATATGAACAAAACCATCTGGTTTGTTCATGATGCTTGGTATACCTCACTCCAGCTCCAAGAATTTCAGTTGATGTAGAGGTTTTGCTTCTGGTGGTTTGTTTGGCTTGCCCTGCTCCTCCTGGTGAGCTTCTGAAGCTTGATTGGATTCTGTAGTGTTATGGAGCAGATTAAACAAATGAAGTCTGTTCTATCCGTTCTAGCTGTTCTTGGTGTTCTTGGTGTTCTTGGTGGCTTACCGTGAGCATGTCCGTCGATGGAATGGCTAGGTTTTACCGTGGCAAGATTTTATATGTTCCGGGCTTGCTCTCGTTGGTCGACAGGCACTACCCGGTTGCTATGGTGACTCCTCTCGGCCTCGATGTGTTGTTACACATGCGAGCAGACCTTGTGTGCTGCCCGTGTGTGTGTGGCTTGGGACTTGGGCTGGTGGAATGGATCAGCTCGGCAGCTTGGTCATATCCACTCTATGTAATATTTGCTAACCTGCCAAGTGGCTTTGCCACTTGGCTTAATGTTCTGGTTGTTGTGTGTGTGTGTGCAGGAATCAAGAAGATGCTCAAAATGAACTCAAGATCATCTTGGTCAAAGAATTCATGAAGATCACAATGTAGTTTAGGACATTTAAATGACTTGTAATTTTCCTTTTTCTTTTTCTATTTATTCAATTCTTGTAATGTGTTGTAATTCCCTAATTCAATTCTCGAATATTGTAAAGACAATGTATTATGTGTGTGATTATCAATAAAGCTCAAGTTTTTCCTTATTGAGCTTAATGTAATTGTTGTATTACTTATATTCTTGCTTAATGATAATTGTTTGTTAAATTATCTCAAATTTGAATTATGTGATGATCATTTGATGTTTGAATTTGAATTTCAAATTCAAATTTGGTTTGAACTCATTCAAACAACTTAACTTGTAATTCAATCATGCAACTTATGATTTCAATGCAATTCCACTTCTCTCTTCTCAAAACCCTAATTTAGACAAGTAGGAACAAGTTCATCGCACTCTCGAAACCCTAACCCTGTAGGATGTCGAGAGAGAAACCTGTCCTCCTTCGATGCAGTTTTGTTTTAAAAGCGCGAAATTTCCCCGGAATTTACAATGTAATGCACATCCCTCTAAAATCTACCCCTCAATCGCCTCTAAACCTGAGACATTACAGCCTTTCCCCCTTAAAGAAAACTTCGTCCCGAAGTTGTGGTTGTAATACCTGAAGAGTTCGGGGTATGTTTTCCTCAGGTCTTCCTCCTTTTCCCAGGTGGCTTCCCTCTCGGATGATGCTTCCATTGAATCTTGCGATACTTTATAGCTCGATTCCCGAGTTGTTTCCAGTTCTCCTCGAGAATCTTTTGCCGGCTTCTCGATGTAGGTTAAGTCCGGGTTGTAACTCGAGCTCTTCATGTGATACCGGTTCGTCAGGGGTCTTCAAACATTTTCCGAGTTGCGACACATGGAATACGTTGTGAACCTGAGATAACCTTCCCGGTAGTTCCAATTCAAAGGCTAACCCTCGGTTTTGACTCAGAATCTTGAAAGGTCCGATGTACCTAGGGCTTAGCTTTCCTTTTACTCCAAACCTCTGAAGTCCTTTTATCGGGCTCACCTTAAGATATACCATGTCTCCAACTCGTGGCTCCCATGTTCTCCTCTTTTGATCGGCGTAACTCTTCCGTCTGGCTCCGGGGCTATCTTGAGCCTATCCCCGATAATGTCAATGATTTGTTGCTTTTCCTTGACATAATCAGTGGTTGAACTCTTTGCTTGCTCCTAGCTTCATACCAACATATCGGTGATCTACACTTCCTTCCATACTGCAGCTTCGAACGGTGCCATCTTGATGCTCGCTTTGATAGCTATTATTGTATGAAAACTCGCTAGTGGTAAGTGCTCCTCCCATGATCCTCCGAAGTCTAGGGCACAAGCCCT
The DNA here is from genome assembly GCF_022539505.1 of Lolium rigidum. Classification (NCBI taxonomy): domain Eukaryota; kingdom Viridiplantae; phylum Streptophyta; class Magnoliopsida; order Poales; family Poaceae; genus Lolium; species Lolium rigidum. Next base: position 20,601,840 of record NC_061509.1, on the reverse strand, counting down.
AAGCATATCCTCTAAGATCCGGTTGGTTCTCTCGGCTTGTCCACCTCGTCCGGGGATGATAGGCGGTACTATAGTCCAACTTGGATCCTAAAGCTTCGTGTAGTTGCTTCCAAAATGCTGACGTGAACACGGATCCTCGATCCGACACGATCTTCTTGGGCACTCCATGTTTACTCACAATCTCTTTGATGTAAAGATCGATGAGTTTCTCTCCTTTGTCCTGCTGATTTACCGCTAAGAAGTGTGCACTCTTCGTCAACCTGGTCCACGATTACCCATATCATGTCCTTCTTTTTATTGGTCATGGGTAGTCCGGTGATGAAATCCATTCCTATCTCCTCCCATTTCCATTCTGGAATGGGTAAAGGTTGTAACTTCCCTGCCGGACTCTGATGTTCAGCCTTTACTCTCTGGCAGGTATGGCATTCCGCCACGTATTGTGCTATTTCCCTCTTCATGTTGTTCCACCAAAATAGCTCCTTTAGATCCATGTACATCTTTGTACTTCCCGGATGTATGGAGTATGGTGTTTGATGGGCTTCCCGGAGTATTACTTCCTTGATTTCAGCAATATCCGGAACACAAATTCTCTTCTGGAACCATAATGATCCCGATTCTCCGCGGTGAAATTCTGATGGTCTTCCCTCATCTATTCTTCTCATCTCCTCCACGATGAATGGATCGTCCAGCTGACCCATCATTATCTCATTCTTCAAGTTAACATTTAGCTCGTCGGCTACTTGCAAAGCTGAGAGTCCTTCATGAGCTTCCTTCTCCCAAAGTTGTATTTGGGCTTGACTTATTTCCTTCCTCAACTCCGATGATATTTCTTGTTCCACTCCTCCGGTGCTCTTCCTACTCAAGGCATCTGCTACAACATTGGCCTTTCCTGGAGTATAATTGATTGTCAAATCATAATCCTTGATCAGTTCAAGCCATCTTTTCTGCCTCATATTGAGCTCCTTTTGAGTGAAGAAATATTTGAGACTCTTATGATCTGTATAGAGCTCACACTTGGCTCCATAGAGAAAATGTCTCCAAGTTTTGAGTGCAAATACGACTGCTACTAATTCCAAGTCATGTGTTGGATAGTTTACTTCATGAGGTCTGAGTTGCCGCGATCCATAAGATATCGCTTTCCGATCTTGCATGAGTACGCAACCCAATCCATGCTTGGATGCGTCATGCAGGCACGGTGTAATCCTTGCCAACTTCCGAACCTGCTAACACCGGTGCTGTGGTGAGTTTCTCTTCGCAGTTTGAAAACTCTTCTCACACTCCTCCGACCACACGAATGGTGTGTTCTTCAACCGCTTTGTCATGGGTCCCGCTATCTTGGAGAATCCTTCAATGAATCTCCGATAATATCCTCGCCATTCCTAGGAATCCTCGGATTTCCTTGACGATCTTGGGTGCTTCCCATTCTAGAACTCGCTGCTACCTTGCTCGGGTTAACGACGATTCCATCTTTGCTAATGACATGACCAAGAAATTCCACTTGATCTAGCCAAAATTCACACTTGCTGAATTTGGCATAGAGTTGATGTTCTCTTAGTGTTTGTAACACTAACCTCAGATGTTCAGCATGTTCAGCTTTGTCTTTGGAATAGATCAAGATATCATCAATGAATATGATGACAAACTTGTCTAGATATGGCATGAAAATCTTGTTCATGAGATTCATGAAAATTGCTGGGGCATTAGTTAATCCAAAAGGCACTACAAGGTATTCATGATGTCCATACCTTGAGACAAAGGTAGTTTTCGAAACGTCTTCCTTCTTGATCTTTATCTGGTGATAACCGGATCTTAGGTCAATTTTGAAAAAGACTCCCTCGCCTCTAACTTGATCGAATAGATCTTGTATTCTGGGAAGTGGATACTTATTCTTGATTGTGACGTTGTTCAGATTCCTGTAATCTCCGCACATCCTTCTTCCTCTATCTCTTTTATCCACGAAAATCACAGGTGATCCCCATGGTGAAACACTCTCTTGTATGAATCCTTTCTGTTCCAAGTCATATAATTGCTCCTTAAGTTCTTTCAACTCCTTAGGCCCCATCTTATATGGTGCTTTTGCAATTGGAGCTGTTCCTGGAATTAGGTCGATAGTGAATTCTATCTCCCTATCTGGTGGCATACCTGGTAATTCCGTAGGAAACACATCCTGGAATTCATTCACTACAGGTATATCCTCCAACTTCACTTCCTTCATGCTATTCAGCTGTAGCTCGACTTCTATCTGTGTATGTTTGTCGCCTTGATAGATCATTCTACTTCCATCGGGGCTTTTCAAAGATACGGTCTTGTTCACACAGTCGATCAATGCTCCGTTAGCTTCTAACTGAGTTCATACCAAGAATGACATCAATGTCCTTCATCGGTAAAATGAACGGTCTCGCGTCAAACGCGCACTTATTGATCATGATGACTTGTTTTTGTTTGGTATGGGTTACTACTATCGTTCCCCCTGCGAAAGTATGGTTATGGGTGTATCTAACTTAGTGCAGCTAATCCCATGTTTGATGATGAATTGCTGGGAAATGAATGATGTAGTTGCACCAGTATCAAAAATTACTTTGCCAGGATGAGTGAGTATCCGGAGCGTACCTATCACCGCCCGATCGGAGTTGACCACCTCCTCCAGACTAGTGCAGTTCAGCTTGCCGAAGGGCTTCTTATTCCTCCAGTTCCCTCCGGTGTTTCCTCCACGATTTCATCCTCCTCCTGACTGACCTCCTCCATTATTTTTCTTGGGGCAGTCCTTCAGCATGTGCCCCTCCTGGCGACAACCAAAGCATATTATCCTTGGCTTCTTGCAATCCTTGGTGAAATGTCCGGTGAATCCACAGCTTCTGCAAACTATTTGATTTGCAGTCTGAAATGCTTGGTTCTTCCTACTACCGTAGTAGTAGTAGTAGTAGTTGTTGTTGTTGTTGTTGTTGTTGTTGTTGTTGTTGTTGTTGTTGTACCTTGGCTTGAAACTCAAGCTGGTATTGGGCTTGTTACTAACAAACCTCTTAGGCTCAAACTTGGCCTTCTTCCTCTTCTCCTCTTCGTACTGTTTAAAGTCATCCTCAAGAGTGATGGCCGCATCCACCAACTCTTGGAATTCGTCGCTCTCATCATACGGAGCTGTACCTTGAACTGGGGACTTAACCCCCTCAAAAACCTCTTCTTTTTCTTGTCCTCGGTGTTGACTTCTTCAACAGCATATCGGGACAGCTTTGAGAATTCCCTGACATAAGTCAAGATGGCCTTGTCCTTCTGCTCGAGACTTTCAAATTCTCGACACTTCAGTTCCACAATACTCTCAGGGACATTGGATTCCCTGAACTTCCTTGCAAACTCCTCCCAGGTAAAAACTTTTCCAGCCGGATAAACGGCTACTATGTTGTCCCACCATGATGCGGCAGGTCCACACAATAAGTGGGTAGCATAACGAACCTTCTCCTGGTCGTTACAACCAACCGTGTTGAGCTTTCGCTCAGTGTCCATAAGCCAGTCTTCCGCGTCCATTGGCTCGGGCGCGTATGCGAAAGATATAGGCTTGGTGTTCTGGAAGTCTGATAAGGTGACTCCCTGATTCTCGGGTCTCTCTACCCTATTATGTTGTAGCAGCTCCTGAAAGAATTTGTTCTGCTGCTCCAACGTTACACGTTGTCTCTCCTCCACCAGTTGCATGTACTGGACGAAATTCTGCTGCGTCATGGGTGGTGGTGGTGGAAACTGATTCCTGGCTGCGTCATCAGCCTCTTCCTTTTGCTTTGCTTCACGCTCCATGCGCTGCGCTTCGGTCTCCTCACCTATCGCTCCCGACATAACCCCCTAGTTCTGCAACACAAGATGATACTCATAATTACTCCATGCGCAAGTTTTCTGAGCTCAACATTGTGCACAGAACTAGTCACGCAATGGAAATCAAGAAGCAAATCCAAATCATACAAAACATATACCATGTATATACATACTTAAGTGGTCTTATTACAATACTCAAGTCGATGTGAGTATGCAAACTCACTTATTAAAGTATATGTACAAATTTCTACAAATATTACATACTATAATACATGTGTATTATAGCCTCGCCTCCCTTGGTGGACTCTAGTCGATCTTCACTCCCGGTACATCCCAGGCTTACATCCGGTCGAACGTGTCGTCCTCCTGATAGACCCTGGAACATAAGGTCTCCCCGTCGGCTGGTAGTCAGAATCGATGATGATCCTAGGGAGAAATCAGTGTTCACAAACTGGTCGTTAAGTGCATCATAGTCCACCCATCGGGTGTACTCCCCTGTAGCTCCTCCATAGGTGTTTCCAACATTTGTATCCGACTCCACATGTGTTGGATACCCTCCATCAACTCCTTCATTACTAGGATAACTCTGGTTCTGGGTTGTGGCGTCCTCATTCATCTCTCCATCATAATACACTGAAGTACTATGAGTTCCCGTATCAGATCCCCAACGCCAACCCGTGGAGTTTTCTATAGGAGTCTCGGAACGCTGATTGTTTCCGGATTCCTCTCCACCCTCATATCCCCCATAGGAACTACCAAGGTAGTTCCCGGGTGTAACGGGTGTAGTTTCACGCTCAAGAGGATCAATACTAATGTAGTCACCAGCTGAGTAAACTGGTGTGTGCACCACATTCTCCATAGGTTCTTTCCCCCTAGTCTCCTCCTTGGGTTCAGTGAACTCCTCTAGCATCGTATCAATTGCTCCCGTCAGATGATGGTTCAACTGAAAGAGCAATGATATTAAGTTGCGGCTATTATCCATGTATTTTGCAGCTGCTATTGGTTTGCGTTTTGCATATTTGTAGTGGTTAAGCATGGGATCCTCTTCCTCCTGCATATGAGGAATGTGGGTAAATTCGGAACCCATAAGCTCTTTCGTCTTATGCTCCCGAATATCAGTGATGGCTCTCATAACGGCTATATGGTAGGCTGTGTTGATAGTTCTGGCTTCACCTGCTGGCATTACTACGCTCATTCCCAAAGATTCGGGAAGTCGCAGTCCTACCCTACACTTGGCCAATACAGTACCATCATAGTACATGTATTTCTTTACTTGGATCTGGGGATCACACCCAAATTCAAGTAACATGGCACGTAGAATATCTGCAAGTCCTCCTTCGTATTCACTCAGTGTGGAATCCATCACTTTCACGTTTCGTCGTAATAATGCATCATAATAGAGATAATAAAGAATTATCGCACTAAAAGATATGATTGTTGTATTCTCAATTGAATATACACCATATTTTTAGAGAATTCTTTACTAGTCCTATTTGACTCCTAACGTTTGGTCCCATTTACTAGGTTCCAACCTAAGGTCAAAGCTTTTGCTCGATACCAACTCGTGGTGACCCCGCATACCACTGCATGTTGTAGTATGCCAATCGTTGATATAACATTCACGAAGTACCATTCCGCAAATATTACATCCCTCAGAGTAGTACAACAGAACATAGCAGGTCCATAACTCATTCCATTAATATTACAAACATGATACACATATCGTCTTGGAGCTCCTCTTGGGTCCTAAGAGGAATACTCCTGGGTTCGAGGCGAACCCAACTTAGCTTACAATATAAGAGTCTCATTAAGTTATACATTTATTTTCTCGAGCAGCTAAATACTAAGAGTTCGGGCTGCTCGGCTACTACTACTACTTGATGTTTCTAGGCTTGATCTCCTCCGGAAGCCTCCCCGGTGCCGTAGACGATGAGGTAGTCTACGCCTTCGATACCTCCAGAGAGGTCTGGTTCCTCATAGCCGATGATCTCGGCTCCTTCAGTGTGGTCGTAGTCCTCCTCCAGACGATTCAGACAATCTAAGCAAGGGATTTAAGAGTGGTATGAGTACGAGCGTACTCAACAAGTTCATTTTAGATAAGAGTGTTTTCACCAGAATTTGACCGGATCAGAGGTGGGCCGCGATCAAGGTTGGGCTTGAAGAATATACATGGAAGAAATACGTGAACCGGCCTTGTACACGAAGTTTGGGCAGTTTGCCCTTGTATCTGTAAATATAATAGGATACGTGCTCGGTTAGTTAGAGTTTGGCTCGTGCACGGTTGGGATTATTCCCACGTTAGAAAGTCTACGGACTATAAATATGTATCTAGGGTTATCAAGAAAGACAACAATCACGTTCATCACAAACCAATCTTGGCGCATCGCCGACCCCTTGTTTCGAGGGTATCTTCCGGTAAGCATCATGCTCGCCTAGATCGCATCTTGCGATCTAGGCGATATACGTTTATTCGTTATCCATGCGTTGCTCGTACTCGAAGCCTTGTTGATGGCGAGCAACGTAGTTATCATAGATGTGTTAGGGTTAGCATTGCTTTACCGTGCTACATGTTTTCGTCCATGCAACCCTTAGACGTCTAGCCGTCCTTACACCTTTCTTAGGTGTAAGGGCGGCACCTTGCTTGATCATTGTTTAGTAGATCCGATCCGTTATGATCGCTCCTTGATTCATCAAGGATTAGCTTAATATTTGCATAGTTAGGCCTTACAAACGGGTTGAATGATCCAGTAGCACGTAGGGTGTAGTTTGCTAACCCTAGGCAAGATGTTCCGGGGATCAACTTAATGTTGGTTTTTAGGCCTTGTCTAGGGTCGGTTTATGATCACCGTGCGTGGCTGCCAGGCTCAATCACGAGTAGGATGTTCCGATTATGCGGTGAAAACCCTAGATCATCGTAGGTCGTTTTAGCTTTGTTTTGATCAAGCAGGACCACCATGCAATCGTAAACCCTATACGAGTCATGGGTGGATCGGCTCCTTGAGCCGATTCACGTGACAACCCGAGAGCCGATCGAGGCTCGTATTTAATGTTTACGTGTATGCCATGCAGGAAACTAAGCGAAGCAAATCCATCACCTTCCCCGATCAGGTATAGATCGTGTGGCACGCCCTTGCACCAGCATCGGGACGTGCGTACCAGGAGCTTTGCGGGCCGTCGCTTGGAGGGACCAGGGCCAGCCGCAGCCCTAAGGTTGTTCCCGGCTCTTCGTGTTGCCAGCCGTAGCTCGCCGGTGGGTTTCGGACGCCAACACATTCTGGCACGCCCGGTGGGACAGTCTTCGACATCAACTGCATCGCCATCTACATCTGAGATGGCGGAAGGAACTCCAGTCACGTACGAGGATCTGCCCGAGGAGCTCAAGAAGAAGTATGACGACGTCAAAGCTATCCTCGAGGCCGACCTCATCAGCTCTTTCCACAGGACTCGCTCGCATGGCATCAGGTGGAGAGGGTTCACACCGGAAAGCGCGCTCGATGGAGTGGACCTGTCCACCCCTTCAGAAGAACGCACCAGGTCCTTGCGTCAGGAGATCAATTTCATGGTAGCTCATTCGCTACACCGCCATTCTGAGAGCCTGGTGAACACTTTGGAGCGTGTCGCCCTTCGGGTGCTCCATGAAATCTTGAGGCATCAGTATTCTCCGTCAGGACCTGCTCCAGGGACTCACCAAGGAGAGCTACCACCTGCGAGCCGACCACCGCTGCCGTTCGCGCCGGCAGCACCGCAGGTGCCGAGTACACCGGCATTCGTCGTCTACAAGATCGGTGGCGATCCTAGCGATTACCGCTCTTGTATGAGGCGCCTAAGGAGATCCCTCACGGATACACGTGCACATACGTGCCGGACAGCGATGACTCGGGCACTCATGAACCAGGCCGCAACAAGCAGGGACTTCTCGGAACAGCCAGGAGGAGCCTCCGGATCAGATCTTGAGAAGCGTACGTGGCTAGCTAAGTACGCCACTCCGACGAACGTCCGCAGCTCAACTCCTGCAGCTAGCTCGGATCTTGAGAAGCAAGCGTGGCTAGCTAAGTATGCCACGCCAGCCGAATCTTCGTAGCTCCACTCCCGCAGCCTAGCACCGCGGATCGGATCAACACGATCTTGAGAGACCGGCTCGGCATGGTGCCGAAAAGGAGGGCAATCGGCTATTCCAAGCCGTACCCCAACGACTACGATTTGATCCCACTACCACCCAAATATCGGCTCCCTGAATTCTCCAAGTTTAGTGGGTCAGATGGCTCCAGCTCTATCGAGCATGTAAGCCGATATTTGGCGCAGTTGGGCACAATCTCAGCTGCAGATGCACTACGCGTGAGGTTCTTCGCACAGTCCCTCACAGGATCGGCTTTTGGGTGGTACACATCACTGCCACCAGATTCGATCCGGACTTGGAAGCAGTTGGAGGAACAATTCTATATGTAGTATCACTCAGAAGCTTCCGAGGCTGGCATAGCCGATCTAGCACAAGTACGTCAGAAGCGCGGAGAAACAGTGTCAGAGTACATCCAGCGCTTCAGGACCGTAAGGAACCGATGTTATTTGGCTCGTTTGATCGAAAAGAAGCGATCGAGTTGGCGGTGGTGGGTCTCGCATCACCGATCAAGGATATGGCTTCCCAAGCAGATTACCCTTCAACGGCGCACATGGTTCGAAGCTGTCATTATATGAACAACGCCACTCAGAGCCGTACTCGAGACAAGTTCAAGCGTGCAGTAGTCCTGGTTGAGATAGAGGAAGATGAAGGGTCTGCGGGAGATCAAGAGGTAGCAGTGGCTGAATGGACTAGGGGGGCAACCCCCGTGTCCTGCAAATGGGTTAAGCCACAAGGTCCTCCAAGAGGGTTTGATTTTGACGTAACTAAAGCTGAGCAAATTTTCGACCTCTTACTTAAGGAGAAGCAGCTGAAGTTACCCGAAGGCCTCAAAATCCCCACGGTACAGGAGTTGAACGGAAAGCCATACTGCAAATGGCATAACACGTTCTCCCATACCACCAACGACTGCAGGGTGTGGCGTCAGCAGATCCAAATGGCGATAGAACAAGGACGTCCAATTTTTAACCAATACGCCATGAAAGTCGACACACACCCCTTCCCCGCCGTTAACACGGTGGAGTACGCTTACCCCGAAGGGTGCCAGCCAGGTTTCTCGTTGAGCATTAACATGGTCGAGCCTGGGCACCACTCTGGTAAGGACAAAGGCGAGGGCAGCCGCTCTCGTACCAAGGATAAAGAAGAAGCCGCTCCACGCGATCGGCTCCGGCACGATGGCAAACGCTACATCACAGAGGGAGAAGTAAAGAATGTGCGATATCAACGACCTCTCTCTGATCATCTCCTCAACAAATATGTAAGTCAGTACGACCAGCGCCGGCGGTACAACAGCGATGATGAGAGGGATCGTCTAGCTAGCAGGGACGCCAGGAGACATCGTTGGCATGATCGCGATGAGGAGAGATACGAGCGCCGTGCCAAGGAAAGGTCAAGAGAACAAGACGACGTGAACAAGCACTGGGACTGTCCTTTCTTCAAACACTGCTGGGATTCAGGAATGAGCCGATTGCCTACAATCGGCAACCGCCTGTAATGTAGACAGAAGAAGAAGGGTGCAACAGACGTGTCAGTGTTCAAACGTCTTGGGCCTCTCCCATCTAGGAACAAGCAAACTGAGTCCTCTCGGGAAGAAGACCTCGATGAGTTAGAAGATGACTACGAAGAAGAAGAGGACAAGTACCACCGGCCAAGGTGGTGCCCTGACGGACTCAGCCGTTCACAAAAGCGTAGGGTTCGAGCCGATCGCGTGGCTTGGAGGAAGCCGAAAGGTTGTACCTGCACACGCTAAGGAAGGCGCGGCCTGATCTGGCCGCGAAAATTCAACGAACCCTGGACGAAGAGGGTCGACCACACGAGAAAGAGTGGCGCCCCAAACAAAGGAAAGCCGATGATGAGACATCGGCTGGCACAAGTGAGATGTAAACCTCTTTTAAGCAATGCAATCAAGATGGGGGCCGATTCCAGCAATCGGCCCATATTATCCATGCCATACGTTTTGCCTGTGTTCAGCGTCGATCTAACAGGTGACGGAAAGCTAGGGTGTGGGTTTACATCGGCTTGTGAGCTCGAGGAAATCGGCATTGGTCATGTTTGCAGAGCCGATGTTCAGGTATAGTTCTTTGGATAACTGCAGAGCCGATATCTGCAGTAACCTGACAGATTCGGCTCGGGGGGCACATAATCAGATAGACAGATGCTATGAACATGTGCGATACATGGGCAATAAAATATTAGAGGCCGATAGGAAAATCGGCCAGCAAAAAAAAATGTATATACAAGTACAGCCGATGCAAAGACATCGACTTCAGAAGGTAAAGAGCCGATGCACAGTCATCGACTTTAGAGGTACAAGTTCAGCAAAACATTTGACAGTTTTATACAGAAAGGCTCTACTGAAGAAACGCGCTGAGGGCGTGAAGAGCGTCAGCACGGATACGATCCACCTCGGCGATCTCAACCTCGTCGTCCTCGTCTTTGCCCGTCACCAGCTGACTGCTCAGGGTACGAATTTCAGCCAGATCGGTCTTCGTATCGGGCCGTGAGGCCCTTTGCTTCCTCTTGAGAGCGGGCAATAAGGGCTTCCTTGTCTTGGATAAGCTGCTTGGTCACCCCGACCCTCTCTTCAAGGTTCTCCGGCTCCTTACGCAGGGTCTCGAGTTCGGCACTATTGGCAGAAGTGTCAGTTTTGGCGTCTAAAGCAGCCTTTTTCTCGTTGAGCCGTTGACACTTGTCTGCAATATCGGCCCTCAATGGAAGCTGGGCATGGCGAAGATTAATTCTTTGACGAGATGACTGCACCCTTGACTTGAAGACCGACATCGTCACAGCTGGCCAAAGCTTCACTTGCAGCGTCACAGGGAGATGGGGCTGGATATCTTCGAGGATGCCCTTGACTTCTTCGGGATTCTCAACCAGGGTCTCAACTGAGGAGGAGAGCAAAGCCTTGAGACGCTGGAGTGGACCATGGACCGTGCTAGGACTTGGCTCTTCCCATGCCTTGGAGGTAGCTGGCTCGATGGATTCAGGGTCAAACGTCAGCAAGCTTGAAAGGTCACAACCCTGACACAATAAACAAGAACAGTATTAGTATACAGTAAGGAAAGGGATAGAGCCGAGGAAGTGGAGTGTACCTCTCCCAAGGTGGGAGGAACAGCCGATGTCGTGACGATCGGCTTTTCCGTGGGCTTGGCTAGGTTAGCCACTTGATCAGTCCCGCGCGTTGAGGTTGCCAGGTCTAGCGTGGTGGATGGCATCAGTACCTCTTCAACGTCTTCACTAGAGGTCTCATTAATCTGCAAAAGAAATGGTGAGCCGATCCAAGTAGCAATGGGACAGCATGAAATGTGAACCAATGAGGTAATTACATTTGAAACCTCTTGGCTTGGCGAGGAAACTTGGGGGTCTTTACGAGCCCTTTTGACGCATCGACGCTTCACGCGTGACCCTGTCACTACAAGAAAAGTTGCCATGGCCGACGAAGTTGAAGTCGCGCCGTGGTTGCTGGTGTACCATGGCCGACGATTTTGGGTCCCTCCGTGGTGCATGTCAAAACTTTTTTTTCTCGTTTTTGAGGCCACCTAGCCCGACGAAAGCGGCCAAAACGTCGCGTATGGTGGCCCGGGACGTGGTGCATCTCGAAATCTCGGGTTCGCCGGCCGAGTCAACGCAAATCCGCACCGCCGAGGGATGTAGGGCCCGGATGGCAGCCTCTCGGCATTGTTTTTTTTCTCGATCGCGCCATCTCGTTCAACGTTCTCCGATCGAGCCGTTTATGATGCAGGATCATGGGTCCGCATGTCATCCTCTATGAACCAAAATTCTTTCTATTCTTGGATTTTTTTGACCCCCTGATTTCTGGCTACTTCCTTTTTCTTTTGATCCCTTGCCGCCTTGGAAACGTTGAGACCGCTGCTGCTAAATGGGACCCGCATGTCATCCTCTATGTGCAATCAACTTTCTTTTCTTGGAGTTTTTTTTTGGCACCTCATATTTGGTCACTTGCCTTTTTTTTCGATCCCCTGCCGCCTCTCAAACGGTGATACCGCTGCTGCTAAATGGGACCCGCATGTCATCCTCTATGTACTATAAAACTTTCTTTTCTTGGATTTTTTTTGGCACCTCATATTTGGTCACTTGCCTTTTTCTTTCGATCCCCTGCCGCTTCTCAAACGGTGATACCGCTGTTGCTAAATGGGACCCGCATGTCATCCTCTATGTACTATAAAACTTTCTTTTCTTGGATTTTTTTTGGCACCTCATATTTGGTCACTTGCCTTTTTCTTTCGATCCCCTGCCGCCTCTCAAACGGTGATACCGCCGCTTGCTAAATGGGATCCGCATGTCATCCTCTATGGACTATAAAACTTTCTTTTCTTGAATTATTTTTGGCTCTCGATATTTGGTCACTTGCCTTTTTCTTTCGATCCCCTGCCGCCTCTCAAACGGTGAGACCTGCTGCGGCTAAATGGGACCCGCATGTCATCCTCTATGAGCAATCAACTTTCTTTTCTTGGAGTTTTTTTGGCACCTCATATTTGGGCACTTGCCTTTTTCTTTCGATCTCATGCCACGTTTGAAACGTTGAGGAACCTGCGGGCTCATGGGACCCGCATGTCATCCTCTATGTACTATAAAAGTTCATTTTCTTGGTTTTTTTTCACCCTCCGATTTTTGGCAATTTCTTTTTTCTTTTGAACCCCTGCCGCCTCTCAAACGGTAATACCGCTGCTGCTAAATGGGACCCGCATGTCATCCTCTATGTACTGTAAAACTTTCTTTTCTTGAATTATTTTTGGCTCCTCATATTTGGTCACTTGCCTTTTTCTTTCGATCTCATGCCACGTTTGAAACGTTGAGGAACCTCGCTGGCTCATGGGACCCGCATGTCATCCTCTATGTGCTATAAAAGTTTATTTTCTTTATTTTTTTTCACCCTCTGATTTTTGGCTATTTCCTTTTTCTTTTGATCCCCTGCCGCCTTGGAAACGTTGGGGAAGCTGCTGACTCATGGGACCCGCATGTCATCCTCTTTGTACAATCAACTTTCTTTTTCTTTTAATCTCAAGCCGCATTTGAAACGTTGAGACCGCTGCTGCTAAATGGGACCCGCATGTCATCCTCTACGTACAATAAAGTTTCTTTTCTTGGATTATCTTTGGCTCTCGATATTTTGTCACTTGCCCTTTTCTTTCGATCTCATGCCGCCTTTGAAACGTTGAGTAAGCTCGCGGCTCATGGGTCCCGCATGTCATCCTCTACGAACAATAAAAGTTTCCTTTCTTGGAGTTATTTTTTACCCCTAATTTACGGCTATTTGCCTTTTTCTTTTGATCTCCTGCCCCTATCGAAACGATGAGGACGCCGTTGGCGGGTCGGTCCCACATGTCATCCTCTATGAACAATAAAAGTTTCCTTTGATGGATTTATTTTGAACCCCTAATTAATTTACGGATATTTCCCCTGCCGCCTTGGAATCGTTGAGGATCTTGCTGCCTCATGGGTCCCGCATGTCATCCTCTCAGAACGGTAAATGTTTATTTTCTTGGATTTTGTTGACCAAACGATTTTTGACTTATTTTTTCTTTCGATCACGTGCGGCCTTTAAAACGTTGAGGACGCCGCTGGCTCACGGGTCCCACATGTCAACCTCTATGAACAATAAACGGCGAGGATGCTTGCTGCCTCATGGGTCCCGCATGTCATCCTCTCGGAACGAAAATGTTTCTTTTCTTGGATTTTTTACCAACGATTTATGGTTTATTTTTTCTTTCCATCCCTGCCGCCTTTAAAACGTTGACGACGCTGTTGGCTCATGGGTCCCCGATGTCGACCTCCCCGTACAAGAAACATATGATATCTTGATTATTTTGCGGACAATAAACAATGTATTGCGCTCCGAGCTATTTCAAACGGATAATTAAATCTTTATTTTTACATAAACAAACTTATATGTTGAATCTCCTTGTTTTTTTGTCTTTGCGAAGCATAGGACTTTCTGTTTTTTAGAAAATTCGGAACTTTCTGTTTTGGAGTGGGCTGAAATTGTACGAGTCAAAAGGCCAAGCGAGGATAGTTCGAAGGCCCGGATGTCCGGATGCGGCCCAATTGAAATCTTTCTTCTTGGATTTTTTTCACCCCCCGATTTACGGCTACTTCATTTTCTTTTGGTTACGTACGCCTTGGAAACGTTGAGACCGGCTGTCTGGCAAAATGGGACCCGCATGTCATCCTCTACGTACAATAAAATTTCTTTTCTTGGATTATTTTTGGCTCATGATATTTGGTCACTTGCCTTTTTCTTTCGATCCCGTGCAGCCTCTCAAACGGTGATACCGCTGCTGCTAATTGGGACCCGCATGTCATCCTCTATGTACAATCAAGTTTCTTTTCTTTCGATCTCATGCCACGTTTGAAACGTTGAGGAACCTGCTGGCTCATGGGACCCGCATGTCATCCTCTATGTACTATAAAAGTTCATTTTCTTTGTTTTTTTCACCCTCCGATTTTTGGCTATTTCCTTTTTTCTTTTGATCCTCGCCGCCTTGGAAACGTTGAGTAAGCTGCTAGCTCATGGGACCCGCATGTCATCCTCTATGTCCATCAACTTTATTTTCTTGGATTTTTTTGACCCCACTAATTTACGGCTACTTTCTTTTTCTTTTGATCTCAAGCCGCATTTGAAACGTTGGGACCGCTGCTTTGCAAAATGGGACCCGCATGTCATCCTCTATGTAAATAAAGTTTCTTTTCTTGGATTATCTTGGGCTCTCGATATTTTGTCACTTGCCTTTTTCTTTCGATCTCATGCCGCCTTTGAAACGTTAAGTAAGGCTGTCGGCTCATGGGTCCCGCATGTCATCCTCTACGAACAATAAAAGTTTCCTTTCTTGGAGTTATTTTTTACCCCTAATTTCGGCTATTTGCCTTTTTCTTTTGATCTCCTGCCCCCTTTGAAACGATGAGGACGCTTGTTGGCGGGTCGGTCCCACATGTCATCCTCTATGAACAATAAAACTTTCCTTTGATGGATTTATTTTGAACCCCTAATTAATTTCTGGATATTTCCTTTTTTCTTTTGATCCCCTGCCGCCTTGGAATCGTTGAGGATGCTGCTGCCTCATGGGTCCCGCATGTCATCCTCTCAGAACGGTAAATGTTTATTTTCTTGGATTTTGAATACCAAATGATTTTTGGCTTATTTTTTCTTTCGATCTCCTGCCGCCTTTAAAACGTTGAGGACGCTGCTGGCTCACGGGTCCCACATGTCAGCCTCTAACATTAAACGGCGAGGATCTTTGCTGCCTCATGGGTCCCGCATGTTATCCTCTCAGAACGAAAATGTTTCTTTTCTTGGATTTTGTACCAACAGATTTTTGGTTTATTTTTTCTTTCCATCCTCGCCGCCTTTAAAATGTTGACGACGTCTGCTGGCGCATGGGTCCCCGATGTCGGCTCCCCGTATAAGAAACATGTGATATCTTGATTATTTTGCAGACAATAAACAGTGTATTTTGCTCTGAGCTATTGCAAAGGGATAAATTAAATCTTTATTTTTACATAAACAAACTTATATGCTGAATCTCCTTGTTTTTTTTGTCTTTGCGAGGCATAGGACTTTCCTGTTTTGGAATGGGCTGAAATTGTACGAATCAAAAGGCGTCCAGCGGGATAGTTTGAAGGCCCAGATGGCCAGAAGCAGCCCAATTGAAATATTCCTTTTCTTGGATTTTTTGACACCCTTATTTCCGGCTACTTCCTTTTTCTTTTGGTCATGTGCCGCCTTGGAAACATTGAGACCGCTGTCGCAAAAATGGGACCCGCATGTCATCCTCTATGTACAATAGAAGTTTCTTTTCTTGGATTATTTTTGGCTCCCGATATTTGGCACTTGTCTTTTTCTTTCGATCTAATGCCGACTTTGAAACCTTCAGACCGGTGCTGCAAAATGGGACCCGCATGTCATTCTCTATGCACAATAAAGTTTCTTTTCTTAGATTATTTTTGGCTCCTGATATTTGGTCACTTTCCTTTTCCTTTCGATCTCATGCCGCCTTTGAAACGTTGAGGAAGTTGCTGGCTCATGGGTCCCGCATGTCATACTCTATGAACAATAAAGTGTCCTTCATTGGATTTATTTTTTACCCCTAATTTCTGGCTATTTACCGTTTTCTTTTGATCCCCTACCCCCTTTGAAACGATGAGGACGCTACTGGCAGGTCGGTCCCACATCCTCTATGAACAATAAAAGTTTCCTATGATGGATTTATTTTTGACCCCTTTTGATCCCCTGCCGCCTTGGAATCGTTGAGGATCTCTGCTCGCCTCATGGGTCCCGCATGTCAGCCTCTCAGAACGGTAAATGTTTCTTTTCTTGGATTTTTTACCAACTGATTTTTGGCCTTTGTCTTTCTATCTCCTGCCGCCTTTAACACGTTGGGGACGCTGCTGGCTCAGGGGTCCCACATGTCAGCCTCTATGAACAATAAACCTTTTGTTTGATTTATTATTGACCCATAATTTCTTGGTATTTGCCTTTTTCTTTCGATCTCATGCCGCCTCTGAAACGTTGAGACGCTGCCGGCTCATGGGTCCACTGTCGGCCTCTATGAACGAGTAAAAGTTTCCTTTGTTTGATTTATTTTTGACCCTAATTACTGGCTATTTGCCTTTTTTTATCCCTGCCGCCTTTGAAACTAAGAGGACGCTGGCTGGCCCATGGGTCCCACATCTCGGCCTCTCCGAACGATAAACCTTTCCTTTCTTTTTTTTCGATCCCGTGCCGCCTTGGAAAATGTGAGACCGCTCTCCGCAAAACGGGACCCATATGTCATCCTCTATGTACAATAAAAGTTTCTTTCCTTGGATTATTTTTGGCACCTGATATATGGTCACTTGCCTTTTTTTCGATCCCTTGCCGCCTTTGAAACGTTGAGGACGCTGCTGGCTCGTGGGTCC
This sequence comes from Lolium rigidum, assembly GCF_022539505.1. NCBI lineage: Eukaryota > Viridiplantae > Streptophyta > Magnoliopsida > Poales > Poaceae > Lolium > Lolium rigidum. Next base: position 20,585,012 of record NC_061509.1, on the reverse strand, counting down.
CACATGTCAGCCTCTATGAACAATAAACATTTCATTTCTTGGATTTATTTTTGACCGCTGATTTACGGGAACTTTGCTTTTTCTTTCGATCCCTACCGCCTTTGTTAAAGTTGAGGACGCTGCTGCAAAATGCGTCCCACATGTCAGCTTCTCTGTACGATAATTGTTTCCTTTCTTGGATTTTTTTCCACGGTTGGCCGATGGGTCCACGATGTCAGCCTCTATGTACAAGCAATATGTGATTTCTCGATATGTTTTAACCCGAGATATGTAGGATACTTGCTTTTTTCGATCCCTTTTGTTTGTCTTTACCTTCAAATGTTGAGGGACGCTTGCTGGCAAATGGGTCCTGCTCTAGCATTCTCAACTTGAAGGAAAAACTGAAATATTGCCTATTCATTTGTTTTTCGTACTCCATGCACATAATCCATACTAGCTGTTGATCCGGGTTTTAGTTCAACTTAATTAGTTCAAATTTGATCTACGAGGAAGTATGTAATATATTTTGGGTTCACAACACTACACTTGTTAACAACAATCGATGAAGAGGTTTGTCATTTTTTTTAAACTACAAATACACTCTAAGATCTTGCAAACTGATAGAATAAATCTTGGAACTTTAAATAATTTATGAAAATTTTGAAATCAACTATATGAATATATCAAAATATAGAGCCCATGTAGATGCGCATACTGGCTATGCGCATTTAAAAAAGAATCATAATCATAATTGATACGAAATAAAAATAACTTTATATTTAGAATCTCGGTTTCTTGAGGGCCAATCATAGGATCTCCGTGTTTAAATTAGGAAGGGCCCCAATGGCATGAGTCGGAGGCCCATTAAATGTTTTTGGATTGTTATCAGCGAAGCAAGCGGTGGCGACAGCAATCACCATGTACATGGCCGGCGGCAGCCCAAAAGTACAAACAATTGGCCCATGAAGGGAAGGTAGTACTTTTTTTTTATTGGGAAGGTTGTCTGGGCTAACCCAAAAAAAAAAAAGTTGGTGCTACATGGGGTAGCACTTGAACCCGGAATGAGACCATGAACAGTACATATGCTACATGCTACAGTACTTAGTTCTTAGCTATCTATTTTCGATCCAACGTCCAAATCTACAAGTCAACCAACTGTTCATACCGTAGCTGCCGATGTCAAGGCACTGGATCTCGGACGCTTGAACCCATGATCGTTGCGAGGGTTGCCTATTTGCGCATAATATGTTTTGTCGGCGGGCACTTCACTAGTTTGTGCAAAACATATCCAGCAGCGAGATTCAAAAAAACAACACGTTTTTTTCTTTACGGAAACAACAGAACATCTCATGTTCATCACAATCCAGCCAACATAAGCACATAATAATTAATAGTACAACTAGAGAGCTGTACATATAAATAAGGTTTGTCAAGCTTCATGCACTAGCCAACGCAACCAAAAGTCCGAGCTGATGGAAAGGGCTAGGCAATCCACTTATACATCTGAACACCCCTCCTCACGTGTGACCGGAAGAAGGGAAGAGGTCAACACAAGGAGACTCTCAAGAGGCATATACGTGGACTCCGAGGAGGGCAACGGAGGGCAGCACCAATTTTTAGGATAAATTACGAAAGCCGGGTCTCGAACTCGAGACCACAGGGTTTTGATACCATGCCAAGCTTCATACACAAGCCAACGCAACCAAAAGTCCGAACTAATGGAAAGGGCTAGGCAATCCACTTATACATATCAACATCCCCCCCTCACATGTGACCACAATCCAGTAATGGTACCATCATGTTCACCACAATACATCATCATTATACTACAGAACATTTGTAAGACAACTTAATACAGCTGTGATTCATTTTGTTGCCCCAGCGATGGGTGATAACCTGAACACCATATAACCTTCTCACAGCAATTGTAACCAAATATGAGCACCTGCAATGATTTGGTGTCAATCTTCTTGAAGGTCAGGAGGTATCCTACCTTCAAGTCATGTGCTTTGACAAACTACGGCCATCCTACGTCCATTAAAACATTGCCATCTTGTTGCTTCGGAGTCCACAATCCAGGTGCATGCGGTGGACATCTTCAGGTTGATGGACTCTGGACACCCACAGTAAAACCGGGGTAGAACACGGCCGGGGATGGTAATCACCTCTAACTCCGATGTACATAGTACCTTGCGAAGCTGTCAGCGGTATTCTCCTCATCGATGCGCCTAAACACCTTGCACACTGGGGCTGGCTCTACAGATGTCTCCTTCCATGATAAGCTCTCTCCAAGCTTGAGCTTCTTGTTTGAACACTGCAAAAAAGAGGCCTCAATTAGATAATGCCTCTAGCTTCTGACCGTAATTCCAAGCAAATGCATAATCAAAGGCACCTAGCAAAGTCAGCGGATCATTGTTCTTATCGAACACACGGTCCGAACAATAAGCTTCTGAATCTAGCTAGGCTGATATGTACAACCTTGTATCATCAAATTATTCAGCATAGTGTATCATTGTATCGCAGAAGCCAAATCGATATAAATAGTAGCTATGAGAATAGAAATCAAGCTAGCATGAGCCATGCATGCTTGCTGGCTAGGTCTAGCATCAGAGTAATGCATCTGCAGTTCATCATCCGCCAGTACAGATCGACCAAGCAAACAAAAAAAAATCAGCGTCGGCCTAAAGAGTCCATAAGCCAGACATGCATGCTCGGTGTCCTCATATGTGATTATCGGCCGTGGATTGACCAATATCATATTTGAACGATTATTATTGCACACATTAGATCCAGTCCCAACCTAGCTAGCATGCGTGCATGTGTAGCCCGAGTCTTTACCAGAGGATTAATATATACACTGGATGAGAGAAATAGTCTATATCAAACAATGCTAAGCAACCGGCAATACAGCTTAGATATAATAAAGATGTGACCGGCAACCCTAGTGATTCGGGGGAAACATACCGCCATTGCAGCCATGGACCGAGAGAATCGGGGATGCCGCGCCGCCTTAGTGGAGTTTTTAGGTGCGACGTCGCCGCATCCGTAGAGGACGGAGTCCAAGCCGCGTAGTCCGAGCGGTGGTGGACGCCGGTGGTGTAGGGAGAGGACTCGGGGGAGATGGACGGCGAGGGATGCGGGGAGATCCGAACATGAGGGGGCTGTGAGAAGCGAGAATGATACATCAGCAAGGGAATAAATGCGCGTGTCCCCCCGGTCAAAAAAATGCGCGTTTCTTGGAGGAACGAAGCCGGGTACGCGAGGAATCCACACGAGAAAACTTCACCCGGCGGGTCAGCTGGGCTTTATCGAGTATACTGGTGGGGCCCGGACCTACATACCGGTGAGACGAGGTCGTGTGGGTTATGATCCGATCGGTGTGCACACAGAAATTGCATTCGGAGCTAAGGGCCTCAGACTACGTTGTACTATACAGTATATCCGTTTCTTTTGGTAAAATGAAAACGATACTCCATCTGATCCTCATTACTTGATGATAAAATGGATGTCTCTACAACTAATATGTGTCTAGATACATCTATATGAGAGCGTCTGTGTTTGTACTGTGTATCTCAAAAAAAAATGGATCGGAGGGAGCATTAAGAGGTGTCAAAAAAAACTGCAAACAAACATGGATGTAAGCATAGCGATGTATTAAACCAGTGCGTAAAATACCTTTATATCTCGACCATGTAACAATGAATATGAGAAGTTTTGGGGGTTTGACCATCTGCACTTGTGTTCGCTACAATCGTTCGCTACAATCAGATCAAAAAAATTGGTCACTTTTACACTTCCTAAAATAAAATGTATTTTCCCTGAGATTTTACAAGCTCGTACAAGATAGCATTGACTACATATGGGATATATCACATTTACACTTACAAATCTATGAATATTTCAAAATGTTGAGCTCCATGTAGCTAGGTATAATACAAATCATCAGACCGCACATTGAAACTACCGCAGCATATCACGAGTAAATTAAAATAAAATAAAACATGTCTAACATATACTATATTAGCTAATTAACAAAGTCTCATCACGGTGTATCCGATCCCCGAGTTCGGCTTAATACAAAAACCAAGTTCAGCATGAACATCGGCGAGAGCACTACCCCGAGTCCAAAAGCGGCATCTAGTTAATTCAATAAAATATTGAGGTGTTTCGATCCCCTCTTCCTAAAAGCACTGCGGATCATGCATGCAACTAAGGGTGATCAGCACAAAATATTACCCTATGGGTGGAGGTGTTACAGTCGTAGATCAACACATTCATCAAGGAAGTGTCTTTCACCTCGAAGACGAGAATGTCATCGAGCTGCAGTTCATGCGCCTCTGCAAACCCGAACCAACCATCCTTCAAGACCGAGTTCACCCTGGTACTCATCGATGTGCACATACCGGGCGCAGCCTACGCTCGTCTTGAGCTTGATAGGCCTGGGAAGAATCCCTTTCGGACATTGCTTGAATTCTCCGGGGATGACCAACATATACATGTCATCGTTGCCATCCAGTTGCACATAGAAGCGCGAGGGCTGAGGAGGGTCCGCCGAGTGACCAACCCGTTTAGGGCGGCCTTTCCCTCGCCCTTTTAATATAAAACGTTGAATTGCTAGCATCACGCCTGCCGTCACCTTCGGCTTTTTGGCTAGTGAGTTTCTTTGAATTCCGAACTCGGGGGGTGCGAGAGGACATGTACAATCGACGGTCCTAAGACGTAGTTGCTCATTGACGTTGGAGCGAGTTTGCTTCGCATCTAGTTAAGCACGGTATATATCAATCAACGAGCATATAAATCAGAACGTAACATACATGGAGAAAATGCATCTAGCTATCTCTTTAATTAGTTTGCACAAAATCTAGCAGCAGCAAGACAATTTGATTTTACGAGTGCTGAGCAAGCTTTCGGACTTTACGAAACGAGGTAACATGGAGCATATATTTGTATGTTCGGACTGCCAAACCCTGCTCCGTGATGGATACTATTACTTAACATCTTTTTTTGCCGAACTAGTACTTAACATCTCTTGTTTCCCGTCATTAAAAAAACATTTGCAGAAGAATACTAGTTTCCCATCATTAAAGAAAAAAGAACTTGTTTAAAACCCCAACTATCATTGACTACTTACACCTGCATCCTAGTGAGTTCAGGACAACTTACAGCCACTTTTGGTGGTGCCGCCACGGAGAAGACCGTGCCGCGGGGGTTGGGGTCGGCGCAGCCGGGAAGGCTGGTGCCGCCGCCGGGGAAATCGGTGCCGAGCCGAGATGGTGCTTCCCGGCGGAGAAGAAAGTACCGCGAGAGATGGAACCGACGCTGCCAAAGGGTAAGAAACGGATGTACTCGTAGATCCTTCTCTAGTCACGATCCGGATAGAAGAGGCCGGAGCGTCCATCAAGCTCGCTGGAGGATGCGGTGGATCAAATCGGCTGAGTCCAGGAAATATCGGCGATGTTCATCTGTGTCGGTGGCCGTTACCGTCAGGCAGCTGCCGGTGGAGGGAGGAGGCGAGCCGTTCATGGCAATCATTAGTGTAAAAGAGGTGAAGTAGGTGGGAGAGATAGAGGGTTCGGGACTGAAGTAATTGTAGTCTGCTCTCTCATTTTTACAAGCATGCGTCCTCAGGCAGATTTTTTTTTTAGATGCGTACTCAGGCTGCTTTGTCAAACCAGGGCCTCAATGAAGCCCAATTAACTATTTCTCCGCTAAAAGCGCACTATAGCATATCTAGAGGGTCCACGCTTAGTAATTTTGCACGCTGTGGCGCTATTTGCGAAACAGCATGCTATATCGCCCTACTTCATAGTGTTAGCGCGCTATTTTTTCAGGCAAGTTGCTTTCACTTTTTCGTGGTGATGAACTACAATCTGTTGGTTCCACTTCTAAGTCAGAAGATAATATCGCTCATGCTAATATGTTTTAATAAATAATTTATACTATGTTGTTGCCTTGTGAAATGTTGATGTTAGCCTTCTAAAATACTTGAGATCTATTTCTATATGTGGTTATGTATGTATGATTCAATCACTTTCGGACTATATATATCTATTCGCTCTAGTAAAATTATTTATTTTTAGGCTATATTTAGTATTATTTTGAAAATGCTATTTAAAATATACCACACTATTACCACGATATAGCGTTCATATCGTTTGAAGGAGAGCTGCTCGCTAATTCATTTAACACGCTATTTTAAACATTGGTTAAGACGCGTTTGGCGGCTTGCATCCAGTGAGGTGGGGAAATACCGTACCCAAGTGCTTAAAGGTTGCAACTTTTAGCGAGGAAAACATTAGGGCACGTCCAACACGGGCGCTACTTGCAGGGGCGTGAAACTCTTTTCACCAGTCCTAGCTACAGCACCGGAACCAACAGGAAGTCAGTCTGCCATCAGCAATTAGCGTTGTAAGGAGAGTACCTGGAGGATTTTACAATCTTTTCACATTCATTTGTTCTCTATTAGCGCCATATAGTATATAGCATTGTAATGCCCTTATACTCCTCTCAACATTAAAAAAAAGGTGTGCATATACTAATAATAGTTGCTGAAATGAAACTAAAAATAAACGGACATGCACGGTTTACGAAGGATGGAAATACAAAGTTCATCACCATCCGTTTTAAATAAGATTAGATTACTTCAATGTGGGCTACATACACACTAAAATGAGTAACACACTGAAATGGGTCCAGGTATATAAGATTCAGAAAAAAGGAAGAGCATTATAAGATACGGAACAGGTTACTGAATTGTTCAAATATATCGTACAAAAAAGATTATTTTCTCCGGAAAGATTCATGGCTCAGTTTAGGGTTGCATCAACATGCGGATATTTTTCAGACTAGGCTTAAACCACATTGTACGCCTGTCGGGGAAATCCCCAACCTTCTTTTGGAAGGGTGATAACTCCCATGAGCTCATTTTCCCCTTCTTTGCTGAGGTTACAACGACAAATACAACTAAATGCTGGTTCCCGAAATGCATAGTACGCGATGTACACACAATTTGACCTCATGAATGGAGTCAATGTTCCATCGGGAGCATTGCCATCATTTATCTTCGGGTTCATTGGATAATTCGGTCCAATGAACAGAAGTGTGTGCCAAGGTCTGTCAACTCGACTCCAATTGGGTCCAATCGAGGATAGATCTTTCTCAAAAATATGTATGACGGGGGCAGGACACTCCCGCGAGGATAAGGCCATTACCATCATGCGGAGACTTACTGCGAGGCTCAAGGTGATCATTGCTACGTATATACCGATCTTCATGGATGATCATCAAGCGCTTGCCATCGGCTGATCGAGCTAAAAACCATCGCCAAATGGATCCTCCATCGGTGATGGGATCACGAATGGCAGGGCAAGGTGTGCATCTGCATTGTAAACGGAGACCAAAAAAAATTAGTGTTTGAATGGCTCAGGAAGACAATAATACCAGTAGCTGCAACTTCACATTTGTAGGATCAAATGGAAGATGCAGTCATTATACTTGTATAAAAACTCGAAGAAATAAAATTGTTCCCATTTGAGATGTATGTTAATTACACTCATATTCATTGATGGTAGATACATGTCTCAACCTTATCTGATCCATGATTGTAAAGCTTTGAGTACATCGAATATTCAAATAAATTGAAAGTTTGCATGCATCAATTGATGAAGAGGCAAGGGCTAAGCTCCTTATTCATATTCTGACAAGAGCATGCAGGTAACTAATTCAGGAATGCATTCATATACTGCAATAATATGGTTTGGGTTGACAGATTAGTGCACTGCATATAGTACTGTAATTCGTTTGTAGCAATGGTTCGATCAGGTTTGGATAATTAAATGGTGCACAGTCATTTGAAAGGTGAAAAAAATCTTATTGAGCAATTAGTTAATTCAGTTACAATATATCATGAATGCGCTTGATATTAAAATTTATTGTGAAGTATATCATATGGATTGAAGAATTACCGGCCTGTGATTGATCCCAGCAATATGTGGTGCCGGTCCACCCATCCACCCGCAACAATGGAAGCCGTTGTGCTCGATGGCGTCACTGTAATCTACACCCCAACTAGCAAGAGAGAATAACCTCCACTCCTGGCTACCATTAGCCAGGTAAGCGAGTCCCAGAATTGAATAGAGCGATGAGCTTGTAATCTGAGTAATGTCCAGCTTTTGTGGGCACTTCGCAAATTACAATCTTCAACAAAAACATGGCACGCCCATACGTCATGTACCTTTCAGGAGGCAAGTTGGGGAAGCCAATCCATTCCTCCCGAAAAATGTTGCAAGTTTCCGACGATGGTAGGGAGATTTCTTGGTGCGTGTAGATGTTCGCGAGGAACCAGTTCCCACCACTGTCCACGCCGGCGATCCAGTCGCCGTTCATGCCAACCCAGAATCTATTGTCCATGAACGGCGGGATGGCTGTGCGCCGAGGATGGTCGAGGGGCACAACGTGGTACACCGTGTGGTGCGCACTACTATCATCATAGTGCCAATGGGCGGAATCGGGCATCAGCAAGCAGGGTCCATCCCAATGGTGTAGATTCATGTTGTCGGCGACATGGTGGCACAGCGTTTTGGAGCATGCGGCCAGCCGGACGTCGGCGTCAACGTCCGGACTACGGGCAATGAGATTGAACAGCTCGGCGGGGAGCTTCCCCGGTCGCCATACCGCTGGTCGTCGTTCGATGCCGCCATGGAGACGAGATGGATTTAAGAGGGCGGAAGCAAGTATGTGTGATTGGAGATTTGTAGGAGAGTCGAGCGGGAAGGAGGAGTGCTGCGGTTCTGCGGAGGGGTGAGGAGAGAAAGCTATGCAAATGGGAGATCTAGAGGATGAAAAAAATTTCTAGCAGCGCTTGGCGAGTGGAGAACGATGATGGAAGTGGAGAGCCAAGGATGGAAACGATGGAGGTGAAGAGTAGGAGTGGATATGACTTTTTTTATTCTTCAGCAGCAATTTGCATCGATGCGCCGAGTAAAACTTCGGCTAGGATAGCACGCCACTACGTCCTGGTGCAGTTACTGTCCCGTCAAAACAGTTTGACCACATAAATGGTTTCTTTATTAGTACAGTATAACTTAATTTTTTCGAACAATATATACTAATCCATTTAATATACTCACTCCGATTCATATTACTTGTCAAATGATATGGATGAATCTTGAACTAAAATGTGTCTAAATATATCCATATTATAGTCTACTAATATGAATCGGAGTTTGTTTGGTTCAAAGGATTTCTAAAGGTATCTTGTACGGAGTAGGATTTTTACACATAGGGCTTTTTCCTATAAAGCTTGCTTGATTCAAAGGATTGAGAACCCTCCAAAATACCTATGGATTGCTTTCTCTACAATCCTATCTCTTGGTAATATTGCTATGTGTCTATAACAACTATGAAATGAACTCAATCTCAATAGAAATTTCCTTTGTCTTTCCTAATCAAACAACTAGTTATTTTATGTCTTCGTTTACAAATTAAGATAATTTTTAGGTTATAGGTAATCATCGAGCTTATGTGATCATCTTTTATGATCAAACTTACTTGATCAGCCGCGGAGGCGCAAAGGACTAAAGGAGCGGTGGTGTGCATTAATACGGCCGCATGGGGAAGGCACAGCTAGCGACGATGAGACGTATCGCCGGCATTGGCCTAGGGAACCGTCGCCACCATTAATAAAAGCTATCCCTTTGGGCACCATGTCTCCCACTACTCGTGTCACGCGCGCATGTGGGTTACGGATGGATGGGCTGCAGGGAAGCCGGACGAGAAAACATGACAACCAGGGGGAAATGAATAAAAATAATACAAAGTCGAAAATATTTCGAAAAATAAACTTTGTAAGAAACTCCATGCGTTTAGAAAATGCGAAGGTAATATGTTGAAACACGTCTAGACCACGTCTAGAACCACCGTCCCAAAGCTTAAGGATTAAATTGATTTTTCGAAAGTCAAACTAAGTTAAGTTTGACTAAGTTTTTACCAAAAGCATTAATATGCAAGATACAAAATCAATATTATTAGATAGAAAATAAATTATATTTTCATATGGTGTCTACAAAATATTATATGTGTTGATAGATTCTTTTAAGAGTTTTGTCGAACTTTACTTGGTTTGACTTTTCAAGATAAATATACTAAGCTTTAAGCATTGGAACGGAGGTATTTTTCGAAGCACCTACATGTCTTTAGAAGACAAAAGAAAACATGGAGTAAGGTTGTTTTTTGTGCAAAAGTTTACGTCAAAATCTGGTTATTTGTGTAAAAAGAATCTCAAATTGTGTTATGTGCAAAAGCTGCACCAACAAGTGGTGGTATGTGCAATTTCCTCCGTCACACAAAAGGCAAGCCATTGATACATACTTAATTGTGAATAATTACAAAAGTAGTAGGCAACTAATAAGCGCACATGATTAAACTGCTATGCGAGATCTTCAGCCACCAGAAGTCGTTCCCGCGCCTCTCTAGCATTGAAAATCACGCGTTCGCGACTTCCATCAAAGAGACAAGCTGAGCTTTGATCCGTTCTCCCAGATGAATGGCCTCGTCACAACTCCTACGAGCACAGGCCGTGATCTCATCCACTTCTAGGAAAGACACCGCCTGCCCGTACCGAAATATCTTGATCCCTAACTCTCTCGTTCTCCTCCCGCATGCTGGCAAGATCCAACTTCATCCTTCGACGGGATAAGCAAGGGGAGTGATCCTGCCAAAGGTAACAACAAACATATCGAGCGTTACCGGCAAACGAAGAGGCACAAATTGGCTGATTAACGAATGTGGTCACAAACATGTAGGACAGATTTAAGTGGTGTCTACATGTCGGTGACTCGAAGTACCCAAAACCCGGCAACCCAAAGTCGGCTAATATTAACCTCCGTCTTCAGCTCCTTCATCCTCTTGAACGGCGGGAAGCCGGCAACTTATCTTCTTCTACGACCTCTCGGCTGGAACCCGACGTCGAAGGATGAGAGATCCTGCGAACGGATGTGCTGCGCGCACGCGCGTGCGATTCACCGGGCGCTTCGGCGTAACTCGGAGTTCTCGGCGCCGAGATGCGGAAGTTCCGCTCCCGGGGCCTTGTTGACCCTAAGCCGAGATAGCTCTGTGTAAGCCGACGAAAAACGTTCAAAATGTTACAGATCAGGCATATCATTACCAGTGCAAACGAGGTAAGTGAATCTTCGGGATCTCGCCCAACGACCGCGGTTGGTCCAATGCCACCACATCTTCTCCGAGATTGACTAACTCCTTTACATCATCTTCTCCGACATTGACTATCTCCTTTACATCATCTTCTGCTCCGAGCTTGACCATCTCCTTTACATCATCTTCTACTGCGAGCTTGATCATCTGCCCCACATCATCTTCTCCGGCGATATCGACACTCTCCTGCGGAAGATAACAGATATAAGTCCGAGTATTAGCAGCAAAACGAAGGTAATTAAAAGAGGCGTAGTAACCCTTGTGTCCTGGCTCATCAACGGCGGGGACGCTGAGCCCGCATCTTCTCCTCCGAGATCTCCCTTCGGAGGCAGGATTGTTAGAGACAGTGTACTTCTGGTAGTAGTATTTATGCGTGGGGCGCCAGGGGGTCGAGAAGCTAGGACTGCATCTTCTCCTCCGAGCTCTTCCTTGGTAGACATGACAAATGAAACGAGGTGTGAGGGGCGTAAGGTATAAAAATGGCGGACGGCCGCCCCGCCTCGGCCCTCCAAGGCTTATTTTTTTTGCCTTACTAAACTAAAAAACATATTTTGCGTCTCACACGTACTGCCCTAAGAGGGCTGCGGGGTCCCATACATGCGGGTCCCACACTTTAGTGAGCACAAGTCATGTGCGGTAGGTAGGCAAACTTCCAACAATCTTCTTTGTCAAGTACTCAAGTGAAAACACGTCGTCAAGACTCTCTCTCTCTCTCTCCCCCCTTTTGTCATTGAAAAAAAAGAATATTAGACGGGCGCGTAGCCTGCACTGCAGGGGCGATTTTGACAAAGTAACCCTTTTGGCGAAGAAAAACACAGAATGAGCCACACAAAAGGTTAGTCCGAGTGAAATAGATTGCTCGGAGGCTCGGTCAGGTGTTTTTCTTTGCCAAAAGGGTTATTTCAGTCAAAATCGCCGCATTGCAGGTTTGCGAGCATCGAAAAACCTTGCGTGCCGGTCAACATCACTTCCGGAAAGGTTGAAGCATTTCGAGGCCGTGATCTGCTCTCCCTTCCTCTTCTCCTTCCGTGTGACCCTCTTCCACCTTTTATCCTTTGCAACATTTGCAAAAAATTGTCCGTGACTTGTGCTCACCGAAGTGTGGGACCTCACGCATGGGAACCACACGTAAGTGACAGATTTGTTGGTGTAATAATTCGGGTGATCATTATATTGTATTAGAACTCCGTACAAAGTTTCGTATGGATTCAAGGGTAGGAAAGCCAAGTTAACTCATTTACATGACATTATTTTTTCCATGAACCCAAGTTAACTCATCTAACACTTGGTACATTTTGGTTATATATTCGAAATTTTACTTGAAACTTGTTGGTCATGCCATTTTACTACTCGCCTAACACTTTTCCGCGCGTGAAGGGATGGTGGGACCCCAAAAAACTTGCAAATACGAGCTAAATTTGTGGGACCCCAAAAAACTTGCAAATACGAGCGCTTCATCCAAAAGAAACACACTCGTGTCCCCTACCACCACCACCACCCCATGATTTTGACCTAAATTTGAAATCAAGCCAAAGGTGGTTCAAAACCGAGCAATCGGAAAGCATGGATTGTGCGTCTTTTTTCTATATAGCTAGGGAAAATAAGCGGACATGCCATACCAATGTTTTAGAAAAGAGAGCTTTTACTTGTGCATTTTGGGTTGTCGCGCATAAATGTGCTTTTACTTGTCTGCCACCAATTAATCCAATTCTCATTTGTGGGGAAACATGACACTAGATGGCCATTTCCAAAGTTTCATGAATTATCTCAATGTGAATCCATATATGTAACATTTTTGGGGGCTAAATTGCTTAAATGCAAATTTGAACAGTGCATAGATGAAGTACATATCAAACAAATAACTGAAAAAAATACAGAGGTGTGTGACCCGAATGTCTGGAGCCATGGTACAAGAGATATAATGGCTAACCACACGAGCCCCTTCGTCCAACTAGCTAGCACAAAACAAGGGTGAGCATCATGAGATTGATCGACATCAATTTCAGAACATGCCAAAGTTATTGTGGGGCTCGATATAAAAAAGCTCGAAACAAAGCATGCATATTGAGTCATATCATTTGTGGTTTACATACTACCTCTATATATATATGACAATACCAAATGAACGTGTGGCATATATATACACACTTGTATATCCTCTTTTAGAGGAACCCTCTGAGTTTTCGGCACCACATGTGTGTTTGAGTACAAGTTCCACTCACTTCCCAAAAGTGTGTGAGCATTGTATTAAGTACTACAAGAAAACAATGGCAAACCTTTGAATCCCATGACTGATTTTTTGTTGTAGTGATATATAGATTTATAAGTGTTTAGGGTTAGGGGGTTAGGGTTTATAGAGATGATGCACATATTTTCATTTCACGCTTGTGATGTACAATACTACATAAGTAAGAAATTAATTAAACAAGCATGACCTTTGTTAGAATAACATTTAACATGTTCTCTCACCATTCATATATGTTGGAGTTTGCCTTGCTTCTTCAATTTCCCACGTGCACATGTTACTACGAGAACCAAGGCAAACTTTTAAATCATTGTTGGGACTGGCTAGATGCACCACCATGCCCAATTTGGGCACATTATAATAAAATATGTCACAAATATGGCCATATATAACTATATATATTATTCGGCTTGAAACCCATGAATCTTCATACACGATAGTCCATTTTGTGAAGAAAAAATGTTTTTTATTACCCTATCACGGGTTTCTTATTTTCCCTGTCCACTAGTACACCTATATATGAGCACTCAATGCGGAAGGGTTTCATTTTTTTATTTCAAAACCAGATCAAAATGGTCGACATGATTATCCATTCAAAGGGGTTGAATATTTCAGTACTATCACTGGTTTTATGTATATAGTGTAAGTAATATGAATCTAAAAATGATTTTGGGGGATTTCTATGACCAAGTTATAACACACCTACATTTCAAATTTGAATTACTTCCAATAAATCAGCATATAGTCATTTAAATGTGTGAAACTGGCTAAAAACACTAAAAATCGTAAAGAGTTGGGAATTGGCACTAAAATATGGCCTAGTTTATCTTAAAAATGTAGAGGCGCCATTTTGACCCGTATCTTATGTACCCCACTCGAAAATGATAAACTATCACGAATTACCATTTATTGTAGGCATTACTTTTCACGGTAAAATGATAAACTATATCACGAAGTTCCATTTCCGTCAAGATAGTCCGCATTACTTTTTTGTTGAGATATAAACCCCCACAACGGCGGACACAGATCATGTGACATGCACCTTTTGCATGTCAGTCTAAATTCAAATTTAAACATTGCGAAAAAATCTGGAAAAATCATGCATGTTCACAGCACATATTAAGATAACCCCTAAAAATTTCATATCAAAATTCGAAACATACATCGAGAAACAAAAAGAGAAACTCAGATGTGAATAGTGTATAGAGAAACTTAGATTTCTCTTTTACGTTTCTCGATGTATGTTTCGAATTTTGATCTGAAATTTTTAGGGGTTATCTTAATATGTGTTTTGAACATGCATGATTTTTTTCAGATTTTTTCGCAATGTTTAAATTTGGATTTAGGCCGCATGTCCCACGGGACATGCAAAAGGTGCATGTCACCTGATCTCTCCCACAACGGCCATCTCCTCCTTAATTTATTGTGTAAAACCCCCACAACGGTCACCTCCTCCTTAATTTATTGTGTAAACCCCTACAACGGTCATCTCTTCCTTATAAACAACCACAACGGCCATCCCTTGTGTCAATAGGTTCTGCCTCTCTCTTCTTCGTTCACATACACTTGATCCATTGCCATGGCGTCCACGTCTCGGACACCGACCAGAAGGGGAAGGGGAAGGGGAAAGGGAAGGGAAGGGGCGGCGGGGTGATGGATCATCATCATTGCCACCACCACCGTCAACACTGCCTTTGATCATAGAGGAGTTCTTCATCGTCGTCTATGAAGACCCTTTGGTCAAGAAGGTACGTACGCGTTCCCACATATATGATGCATGTGATTAATTATGGGCATGTTCTAAAAAGCATTTAATTTCAAACGATCGGCGCTCGATCTCTTTGCAGGCTCTCCCAAAAAGTTTGCGGACTATCTTGACGGCCGGGAGCCAGCTAAGGTGTATCGCGAGCAGCCGGCTCGCGGTCCTCGTCTCTGGACCGTGGAGGTCCTATTTGACGGACAAGGCCGGATGTACCTCGACAAGGGGGAGAATTTCGCCATCGCGCACGGTGTGGATTTCGGCTGCTTCGTACACTTCAAATATGAAGGCGATGATGTGCTCACAGTGAAGGTGTTCGACGGAACAATGTGCAGGAAGTACTACTACTCGGACGACGATGATACTGACGATGAAAGCGACGACGACGTGAAGCCATGCATCCATCCTCTTTAGATAAGGGGATTATGACCAAGAATATATATGTAGCTTCATATGCATCGATTTTAGAGAGAGAGAGAGAGAGAGAGTCTTGATGCGTCTTCTCTTGACAAAGAAGATGGGAGTTTGCCTACCTACCGCACATGACTTGTGCTCACTGAAGTGTGGGACCTCACGCATGGGAACCACACGTAAGTGACAGACCTGTTGGTGTAATAACTCGGAGTGATCATTATCTTGTATTAGTACAAAGTTTCCTATGGATTCAAGGGTAGGAAAGCCAAGTTAACTCATTTACATGACATTATTTTTCCATGAAGCCAAGTTAACTCATCTATCAATTGGTAAATTCTGGTTATATTCGAAATTTTACTTGAAACTTGTTGGTCATATATGCCATTTTACTACTCGCCTAACACTTTTTCCGCGCGTGAAGGGAGGGGTGGGCATGATGCTACCCTGAATTTTTGTGACCCCCAAAAACTAGCAAATACGAGAGAGGCATCCAAAGAAACACACTCGTCCCCTACCCCCCCAATTTGAAATCCAGCCAAAGGTGGATCAAAAAAGGCAATCGAAAAGCGTGGATTGTTCATCTTTTTCTATATAGTTAGGGTTAGGGTTTATGGTTTATAGAGATGCACATATTTTCATTTCACATTTGTGATGTACAATAATACATAGGTAAGATTCCAAGCATGACCTTTGTTAGAATAACCTTTAACGTGTTCTCTCACCTTTAGATTCAAATGGGCATAAACATTCGAGAAAAAATCAAAAAAATGAAAAACCAAAGCACATAGTCTTCTTATGTCATATAGTAAGAATTGAAGTTGATAAACAAGGTCTAGACATATTCAAACCAGTCAAATCATGTATCTACACCTAACCCTAAACTTTATCTTATGAAGTCAAGCATGAAGAGAAATGGTTTTGGGTTTCAAACATGGAAATTTCAAAAACCTCCCAAAAGCTTCATTTTAGAGTGACTAAGAAGGATACGGGCTTACCTTTTCATTTTCATGTTTTAAACTTGTTTAAATCCTGGTCAAAACTAGGATTTGAACGAGATTCAAATGGGTATAAAAAATAAAAAACGCACATAGCCTTTTTATGTCATATAATGCATGAGCACTCAAGTTGATAAACATGGTCTAGACATATTCAAACTAGAAAAATCATGTATCTACCCTGGCCCTAACCTTAAACTTTGTATTATGGAGTCAAGCATGAAGAGAAGTGGGGTTTTGGGTTTCAAACATGGAAATTTCAAATTGATGAACAAGTTCTAGGCATATTCAAAATAGAAAAAGCATGTATCTACCCCCTAATCTATACCTAATAATAAAGCAAAAAGGGGTTCCGTCGTCCGTCATTGGAACTGCCCCTAAAGTTGATGAAATTTACCCACAGTGCCACCTATAAGTTAAATAACGCTTCGTTTTTCCGTATGTCTTTTTTCCGTCTGTCCGTTCCGCGGCTCGCGTCACACGCGGGCAAAGGGGATGGAGACCATCCACAGACGGGGATCGAGGTGGATTCACCGGCCGGGCGGAGACCGTGGCGTTCATCGGCGGGAAGGCGACTGGCATCTAGCTCCACTCCGGCGACCCGCGCGAGCAGCAGCAACGCCTTAGCCAGATCTGGGCCGGCGGAGTACGAGACCCCTCTTCCAAATGTTCCGGCGGAGTACGAGACCCCTCTTCCAAATGTCGACGGCCGACGCAGTGGAGGTCAGACGAATCCATCTCATGCGATTACACGCACAGATTAATCCTAATTTTGCTTCTCAATTCAACAGTGCGTCTTCCAGAATTGCAGCGCGTACTAGAGGAGATGCGCCTACTCGGAGCTGCCGCACCGGCAAGGAACTGATACCATCGTTGGTAGAGATCGATTGGTGGGAGCAGCTGGAGCATAACTGTTGGAGCATAACTGTTGTGTGAGGGCGACGGACACTCGTACGCACGATGGAGAATAGAAAGGATATAGTGAGATCCAGTTTATGGCCTCCTTGAGAAATATAAGCATCGGTGACGTGCTAAACGACAATAAAGATAGTATTAGACAAGGATATTAGAGCATCTCCGCCGGCGCTCTGCTCCGATAGTGTTTTTGGGGTCGGCAGCGAAAATAGACCCACACCTGCGTGCCCCAAATAGCGTCGACGATTTTTGCGAGCCCAATAGAAGCGCCGGCAACCCCGTGGCGGCTTCCTTTGCGAAGGGCGTGAATCGGGCGCGCCGGCGCCTCGCGGCACGCGACGGTTTTCGCGGTTGGGGGCACCTTGTCAGCGAGAGGATGCGACGGTTCGCATCGGCCGCAATGCGGGAAGGTTGTTCATCGGCGTTTAATGGTCTCCCGCGCGGAAAACGAGGCGGCGACAAGGGCAGCGACTGGCCACGCGGCGTCCACTCGCCAACGCCGGCGTAAATGCGGGTAGTTGGCACCCCTATTTAGTACGTACGCCATCCACCGGCTGCGGTGCTATCCTCTCATCTCCACCACCACCGCCGCGCCGCCTCTCTCCTCTCCACCTCAAAAATGTCGTGCCGTCTTAAGACGACGTACTACATGCTTGGCCTCGGCGGCCCGCGGCGCTCGCGGCGCCCTCCACCACCTGCTAGCTCGGGAGCTACGGCCCGACACGGACTACGGCTCCGACGATGCATTGGACCCATGGTTCGCGGCGTGGCACGAGGTACTGCGTCGTAGACGTAGAGCCGAGGCGGCGGAGGAGGTGGCGCGGTAGGGGCGAGCGGCCGCAGTGCCCGCCGGCCCGCAGGCGGCGGCGATCCCGGCGTCGTTGAACGCGCAGCGCTTCCGGAGGTTGAAGGAGGAGGAGCGGGAGTTCGTCAACGACGCGAACCTCGAGCACGCCCTCGAGTTCTCGCGCTAGCAAGCGTCCACGGAGGAGGCGGGACGCCTCCTCATGGTGGTTGAGCGACAGGAGCTCATCGAGTTGAACGCTCATCGCCATGACGAGGGGTTTGCCCGCAAGCAAGCGAGGCGCACCGAGAACGAGGCTTCTCGGCAAAGGCTTGCAGCGCGGACCCGGCGCCGGCGGCAGAGTTCGTGCGGCCGCCGGCCGCCATGCTCCACCGCCGGATGCGCGGAGCAAGGGCCGAGAGGTGGGCACGGACGCAGGCGGCAAAGGGGAAGAACGACGGCGAGGCAGGCCCGTCGCGCGCGCCAACCGACAGCAAGTAGATTAGGGTGAAGTTTAAGTTGTATTTAGGTTTAAATTCGAGTAAATTTTTTATAAATTTTGTATGAATTTCGTATGAATTCTGATTTTAAATGTCATTCCAAGTTCCAAACCCTATCGGAACTGGCGTATGGGGGGCGCCGGTGTGGGAGCAGCATCCCCAAATAGTTGTTTCTCTGCCGGCGAACCTCATACGACAGTGCCAGCGCCCCTGCCGGCGCCTATTTGGGGACCGTCGTTGGAAATGCTCTTAGCAACTATTAAATCCGAAAAGAGTGTCAGAAGCCATAGTATAATTACATTTTACAATTACTCCCTTCTAGATCTAATTTAATCAAAAGAAGCACAACCAAAAAAAACCTTATGTTTGACGATGGGCTCTTGTTGTCGAGGCGCTTGAGGACAAAGTCCGCGATCTCCTTAACAATGCTGGCGTCGGAGGCGCGAAGCAGCTCGTAGATCTCCTTGAGCTTCTAGATGGGGGACGACCTTGTCGTCCTCCGCAGTGACGCCATCCACCATCTGTGACCGCCAGTAGGACTCCACTGTCATCGCCGGCTATGATCCATGGCTACTCCCTCGACCGGGAGGTGGTGGAAACCCTAAGGGAGAAGGGCTACCGCCGTGGCAACGTGCCACCATTGGGGTAGAGGTCGAGATGCGAGAGCGGGGGGTAGAGATCAAGATTTGAGAGTGAGGTAGGATGCGTGACCCGCGCGGCACGGACGGAAGCTCTACCTCTGGTTCATTGGCTAAGGGAGTGCAGGTCAAACGTAAAAAAAACTTGAGGGTATGTTTGTAAAATTGCCCTTTCGACAATCTTTCCTGATCAGAGGGGCCGATGGAGTACAAGATATTCGAGACTAATAAACATGTTATATTTATGTAAGGCTGTCCATAGGGAGGAAGATGTAATTTCGGAATTCTTTTTGTACTTCTAATTAAGTAGCAACGTCCACCTTTATGAAAATTGGTCATGTTTAGTCTCCATGGCATATGTATTTTTACTTCTGCGTCACAAGCGCTGCATGAGACTGCTGTATGTCAAAAAGTTTAGTCCCGCAAATGAAGTTTATAGCTACGGGCGTTACGCTGCGTAAAGTCTGAATCGATTTTTGTGAAAATGGTGGCATGACAAATGCCTACAAAGAACAGCCATTTTTGACGCCTTCATCGCGACACGACAAGAAAAATAATTGTGATTTTTCATGGTAGTTGCGTCAGCATTTAGAATGTTACGTCACATCAAGAAAAAAAACTAAATTTAATTAACTAAATTGTTTGTGGCTGAAAAGGTATTTAAATAAAATCAATCCATAGCATGATGAGTTTTTGTTTACATTGTGACCTGTTGTGTAGTGAGACATAGATAGCTCACATTGAAAACCAACATACTTCTAAAATAATTATACAGTCAAAATCAGTATATACTTTAAATTTAAAATGTTCAATTAGTTTATACCCGGCGCAACGCACGGACACTTTTGCTAGTCTTTACCTACTAATAAAGGAAGTAAGGTTTCTCCCCAAAAATTTCGTCCGTCTGTTTTTGCCCTCTTTTTTCGTTGATATTACACCTCCTGCCACCGCCAATAACGATTCGTCCGTCCATCTCACGCACAGACGAGGAAAAAAAACAGATCGTCCGTGGCCGCCGTCCTCTGTAAAAGTCAATGCAAAGCGCCCCTCCCTCGTTTGCATCCTCCGCCTTCTCCACTGGGCCGCTGCTCCGCCTGAGATGGGGCTCCATCGCGCCTTCCTGGCCGCGCTACCCTGCTGAGCTGAGGGTCAAGGCGCATCTCGGCTTCCCAGTCCAACTAGCTTCTCGGCAGACCAGCTCCCGTCCACCAACCACTACGCCTGGGAGGCAGCTGTCGTCTTCTGCTCGACGGCCTGCCGCGTCAAGGCGCCGGGCCTCTCCTCCCCCGATGAGGTCTGCGTGCCCCTGGCGACGGTGCTTGGCGATCTGCTCGAGTGCATCGTACTGCAGATGCGCTCCATCAGCGGACTGTTCTGGACAAACAGATCTTCCTAATTTTTTCTTGCTTGGTCAGCTTCACGGAAGATTCAGGTTCCTGCTCCTTTCCGAACAGACCAGATGCGCAAAAATCGCTATGTGCAATTGACAAGATGTCACTGGCACAGCCACAGAATTCTGCACTGCACCGGCGCCATTTGGGGAGAAAGAAAGCCAACAGTTGCCCTTTCTGGAACATCCAAAGATTGTTCTATACTTCTATTCTTATACAGGTTCGAATTGGTTACTTCTGCTCTGCTACTGCTGCCCACAATTCCTAGGGAGGCAATCAAATAGCTAAGGATGGGGATGCCCGACAACGAGGTGGTGAAAATCCGGCATGCTGCCGCCAGCGAACCCACCTCATCACGGCAAGCTGCGCCGGTATTAGGCCGCGTGCGAAGAAAGAACTCAAGATGCTCCGTTCTGTGGCGCTCGCGGGGTCGCGGTCGACTTCATCTTCTCTGGCGGCACGAAGCCTCGAGGTGCTGGAGCGCTTGGTCGATAGGGAAGCTCTGCTAGCCATGAATGGTCTGTCTCCATGGCCGGATGGTGGTCTCCGGCTCTCCGCTCAACGTCTTGCACTTCTATTTTGAGTTCTTGACGGCATGTGAATATGCTACTCTGAAGAATGCCAATGATCCAGGTTTGCTATGTGAAAACGATACCTCAGACAAGGTTAGGATACAGACTATACACTACTCAGTTATTAAAGTAGGTCAAGGGCGGATGTGCAAAAGCATGAAATAGAATACAATGATTTTGTATATTTGCACATGCATATAGATTTTATCTTTGTGATGTAGATCATGGATCATTGATATTTCATCAAAATTTGTGTAATTAGGACGAAGATTTCTATGGCGTCAAGAACTCCATGGAGTAGGTGTACCTGTAATCAGTCCGGGAGGCCCCTTTGTGTTGTGAGGTTGCTAAAATAATCATTTATGCATTTTTGCATTATACTTCCGGATTTGAAGCACAACGACATCATCATGCTTAGAAAGTTAGAATGTTAAGATCGTTAGTACTATTGTATGTGGCCTTTTATTTCAGTTTCAGCGTTGCAGCAACAACCCACCAAGAGAAGATTGTCACTCTCTACAGGTAGAATCATTGCAAAGCACAAATATGGTCAAAAGGATTTTTTTTGCCATTGTTGAGGTAAATTACCTTTCTATGTAAGTTTTACTTGATTTGCACAAATCAAGTGTTGTCATATTCCACGAAACTTCAGTGCACATATGTAGCAGCATTACACCTAAAAAATTGATTTTATGTACTAAAATTCTCAGGCTAGAAACTATTCGTTAAAAATATTTGCTCTTCGCAACACCGCTTTTTTGCTATCCCGGTGCAACGCACGGGTATTT